>NC_053036.3:188625049-188935781 GCF_002575655.3 Aegilops tauschii subsp. strangulata
TTTGCGTCTTTTTTATGGTTTTATTACATCACCGTTTGTGATTAATGCATCGCACACAATTTCGTCGAAGGGACTCCGATTGGACTGTCGTGTTTGGACCAACCTGCAGTAGTGAAATGATCAATATCCCACTCGAAGGCTCACGACTCGTAGTGTACTACCCCCCCCCCACACACACACACACAAACACACACATCCTGCACCACCACCGCCACTCTAAGGCATGTCAAACTTTTTCTACAGTGAACATGTGACCAAAGGAGTGTCTTGTTAAAATAAAAAAAACAGAGATCATTCAACCGTTTTTATACATTGATTGATTTCCTAGGGATTTAATGTGCAAAAACTCAATTTTGAGCTACATGTGCACCAAAATGGATTGCAAAATCATATGTGTGTCACTGAGTGCATGTTTCCCCATGCAAGAAATTTCAAAACATCAAGAATGTTGCTTTTTAAAATTCAGTAAATCCAAAACTTAGTTGAAATTCACGAAACTTATTGTGGTGTCATATGGACACCAGTAGACTATGATATTGTATTTTTTCGTCAAATTTGAGACAGGTTTTGATATAATCCACGGGAGATTGTTAATAATTCACAACCAATATCGCATACGGATTACTTATTCAGGCCGTGTGCATTAGACCAACGACGCATACGTGCCATGCTTCGGTTAAGCAATAAAGCGGCATAATTAATCATCAAAAAAGAAAAACAATATACGTGCCACAACGCATCCCGTGTGCTGTGCGAGCAGGTGTGAGTTGACAGGACGCATGCGAGCAGTCCGCCCGGCAGGCAGACCGAAAGGCGTGCATGCAGGTGTGTGAATTGACAGGAGGTGTTTTTGCTCCGCAGTGTCACCGGGAGGCGTACGAGTAGCTATGTGAAATGATGGTAGGCATGCTAGAAGTATGCCGCGCAGGCTCACCGGGAGCCGAGACAGCCTTTGACCACTGCCTGCCTTGCTCCCACTGCTCCATACTAATGGCGCGCCTGAGCCGCTGGCCATAATAGGCGGCCGCACCCCCAGTCCACAGTGGTCACCGCCCTTTGGAGCGTATCAGGATGCTGCCGAAGCGCACCATCAGAGGGAGTGGCGACGCCGGGGCTGGTGAAGCACCCGTGCAATGTGTGAAGCTGGGCACAAAGGTTGCTATCACCGCTGACGAGGTCTCGCACGGGGAGCAACACGACCTTAACTTTGTCAGTACCATCGTGCCCCCTAGTTGGATCCGAGATCCAAAGCAACTCTGGCAATGACTGCGATTCCAACGGAAAACCGGTTAGTCATCTATACCCATTTGTGCGGCAAACATATCATGTGTTTTCTCTGGTTACTCCCCCACCCCCTCGATTTTTTTGGAATTCAAATCCTATGGTCATGTTCTCTCAGTCCATGAAATCAGAGTAATTAAGATCCGTTAGATGCATGTAGGGTATTGTTTGTTTGAATGGTATTCGTATAGGATTAGTGATTAATTGTTTGTTTTATACAAATGATTTTTGCTAATAATCGTACTAGGTTTAGCGTGTGTTCTAGTAATTCGTGGCCAGATCTTGAGAATTGATTTTGAATGTCCTACATATATGTTTGTGCATTTTTTCTTCCAGATCTTGAGAATTGATTTTGAATGTTCTACATATATGTTTCTACCATTTTTTCCAGATTGGTATATACATAGATGAGGCTCCGGCCAGCGGCGCTGTCCATTGTAGATCTTGCACCCGACAACGCGGGCAAAAGCAGTAACAGCCCCCATGATCTGAGGAACACGTAGAATCTCCAGCGGACTGCATCAGCGATCTCCCGGACGCCATCCTTAGGGAGATCATCTCCCTTCTCCCCACCAAGGATGGCTCTTGCACACAAGTCCTCGCATCTCGGTGGCGCACTCAGTGGTGTGCCACGCCTCTTAATCTTGATTGTTGTCAGTTATGTGTCGATGATGATTCTGAACTCCCCGGAGCCATCATCTCCTCCCACCATGGCTTCGTTCAACGCATCTGCATCCCGGCATGCTACCTACTAGACATACCCTACATGGTGGCCCACTACTAGGAAAATGCTTATAGATAGAAGTTTACCAGTAGTGTTTGTTTATGACCCCACGCTACTAGTAGTTAGTAGTAGCGCTGGCTAGAAAGAGCACTACTGGTATCTATTAGCAGCAGCGCTTGTTCTCTAGCCCCATGCTACTGCTAAGTGTAACACACCACACCCCCTGATCAATAAATATTAGCAGCACTGTTCGTCCAATCGGCGCTACTGTTAGTTTAGGATCTATAGCGCTTGTTTAGATAAACACGCTACTGCTATATCTTCTATGTATAACATTTTACCAGTAGCATGTTTTCCTAGCCCGCGCTATATGTAGTGCAACACTAGCCGTAGATATTTTGCAGGCGCCCATAGCAGTAGCGCGCATAGGTGACCCGCGCTACTGCTATGGCCGCCAGCCACCTACCACCTTTCCCCTTCTTCCTCCCCTCTCTTCTTCCTCCCCCTTCCTTTCTCCCCCTTTCCTTGCACCTTGCTTGCTCCTTTCAATGCTCCCTGTCCAACACCCCTCCATTAGAGCCCTCCCTCCCCCTCTTCTTTGCCCTCCACCCCCCCCCCCTCTTCTTTGCCCTCCACCACCACCCCCTCCATTAATGCCCTCCCTCCCCCTCTTCTTTGCCCTCCACCACCCCCTTCCATTAATGCCCTCCCTCTCCTCTCCCTCTCCTCCCACTCTCTCCCTAGCTCTCTCTCTCTCCCTAGCTAGCTAGTTAGAGCTACTAGGTAATTAAGAAGAAAGGTGCTCGATGTCCCTCTCGACACATAGGTGAGCAAAAAAACGTGTTTGTGTGGATAGGACCAAAACTATATATATGGGCGATATGAGAATATACCGAATTGTGTGTGTCATAATTTGAGTTGCCTACATTGTGTATTTGATGAAAAAATGTGGGTGGCATGAGTTGCCTATGTTTTGCCGAAATGTCGATTCAATTCCGTTTCGGCGAATTTCAGGCAAACTCAATATGTCCTATGTTTAGGGAAGGTCATGCCGAATTTTTGTATGAATTTGATCCATGCATGCTTATATACGTGGTTATAATATTTGCTCCATGCATAGGTGATCATGAAGGCCAATGGAAGGATGGTGGAAAGATACTGGCAATCCACTGTGGATGACATGTATGAAAAAAGACTGAAGGATGTTGTATGTCCGTGTTGAAAATGCAAAGGAATAGTGAGGCTCGACCCATTTAAGGGTGGTACATTCAAGGCGCACCTGCTCATGCATGGTTTCCTGGATGTCCATACTCGGTGGGTAAGTGAAGATGATGCTGATGAGGACGTCGACGGGGCAGGAAATAATGACATGGGGCCACCAGAGGAAGAGATGACCGATTATGTGCCCGAAGAGGAAGATGGCCTCGGAAATGTCGATGGCGACGAAGAGGCAATTCAAGGCGGAGAAGAAGCGGACACACCACCGTCTTTGTCGCAACTAAGTTCAGCCATGCGGACCCGCATGTTCGAGACCTGCTTCGCAAGAAGACGACTAGCGACAGAGCTGCTTCTAGAGAGGAGGCGGAACTGGCGCAACTGGAGGTAGACTCGATGACTCCTTTGTATGATGGTTGCAATCCCGAGGTGACCCGCTTGAGTTTCACACTAGAACTTCTAAAGACGAAGGCAAAAAACAAATGGACAGATGCAAGCCTGGATGAGCTTCTGAAGTATCTAAAGAAGGTTCTTCCCGCGGGAAGCCTGTGTCCTACTAGTGTCGAGGAGGCAAAGAAAATCGTGTGCCCTCTTGATCTGCCACACATTAGATATCACACATGCATCAATGATTGCATCATATATCGGAACGAGCACACGGAAAAAACCATCTGTCCAAAGTGCAATGCTTCACGATATAAAAAGGCCGGAAAGAAAGCTCCATAGAAAGTTGTATGGTACTTTCCGATCACTCCGCGTCTACAGTGGTATTTCGTAGATCCTAAGGAAGCAAAGCTTATGCACTGGCACGCGGAGAGGGTGAAGCCAAATGACGAAGATGATCCGAAGCTGAGACACGTCGCAGATGCTAGCCAGTGGAGAGCATTAAATGCTGAATTTGATTTTTTTTGCAAATGATCCAAGGAACATCATTCTTGGCGCTAGTAGTGATGGCATGAATCCGTTTGGCCACCAGGACACCAATCATAGCACATGGCCCATGTTTGTATGGATGTACAACCTCCCCCCTCGATAGATCTCCATGCTTTCTCCATGGGTCATCCTTCGCCGAAATATATGATTGGTGTCCCATGGAGATCTATCGCAGATGGCTCGAGAAGGATGACCCATGGAGAAAGCTTTCTCCATGCTTTCTCCATGGGTCATCCTTCTCGAGCCATCTTCGATAGATCTCCATTTTAGCGGTGCAGAAATATATGAGTTATTGAAGAACAGGGAAGAGTGCCCCTCGCCGAGAAAGACGAAGAAAAAGGCGCTGGAGCCCGTGCTGAAGGTATGGAAGATGATATCTGTTTTCTGGGACTTGGAATATTGGCCCAAACTCGACACGCCTCATAGCCTTGACCAAATGCATATCACAAAAAAAATATCCTTGAGAGTTTGCTTGGAACATTGATGAACATGCCAGAGAGTACCAAAGATGGGCCGAAGGCAAGAAAAGACTTGGAATTTTTGAATATCAGGAAAGATCTCCAAATGCGAGTTAAAAAGTCATCAGAGGAGACCGAGACGAAGATGGAGACGGAAGATAGGGGCAAAAAAGTAAACAAGAAGGAAGAACAATATTTCCCCTCCTCTTGCTTCACCTTAGATCTGAAGGAGGTCAATCAATTGTTCAAGTGCCTTGCCAGAATCAAAATTAGTTCCGGATACTGTGGGAAGATAAGCAGATATCTGGACACTAAGAAAAAAGGTTCAGTGGGATGAAGTCTCATGACTATCATGTGATGATGATGCAGTTACTCCCGGTTGCACTTAGGGGATTATGGACACACATGTGCGTGAGACGCTTACTGACCTATGCCACTTTTTTTATGGTATCTCTCGAAAGTAGATCAGGGTGAAGCAACTCCATAGGCTACAGGAAGAGATCATTGTCACACTGAATGAGCTAGAGATGTACTTCCTGCTCGTGTTCTTTGATGTCATGGTGCATTTATGTGTCCACACCGTGGACGACATCATTGACCTAGGGCCGACATTCCTGCACAACATGATGTCGTTCGAGAGGATGAATGGGGTCATCAAAGGATTCATTCGTAACATGTCCCATCCAGATGGAAGCATAGCCCAGGGATATCTGACCAAAGAGTGCATCTCTTTCTGTGAGAGTTATCTAGTAGGCACCGGAGACCCTGTTGTTGGTTTGCCCGTCAACAAGCACTGTGGAAGGCTCGAAGGTGAAGGTCACACCAACGGTCATAGGGATGTGAATGTGTTACGCTCAGGCCGACAAAATGACCTTGACAGGGCAAACTTAGTAGTGCTACAACACCTAGATGTGCTAGAAGATTTCGTGACACTGCACAAAGAGACCATCACAAAGAAGTACCGTGACCGTGGGGTGCACAGGACGGACGCTGAAGTTATTAGAGAGCACAACTCCACTTTCTTGCGTTGGTTCAAAGAGCGAGTTCTGGCTAATCCCCCGGAAGAGGGCTGTCCGAATGGAACGCTCATACACGCCTTAGCTCATGGCCTGTCGAACAATCTCGCGACTTATCAAGCGTACGATATCAACGGATACATGTTCTACACGAAGGAGAAAGATATAAATAGTGATGACCAAAACTAAGGGGTGATGATGGAAGCCATGACCGGGAATTTAATCGAAAGATATACGGAAGGGTCGAAGAGATATGGGAGCTTAACTAATCTGGATTGCATAGTGCGACGATGTTCCGTGTCAGATGGGCTAAGAATGTACAAAGAGAAAACCGACATTTCACTACCATGTGTATACCCGACTCCGATAGCGGTACCGTCAACGCCATCGCCAAAAATGAGCCATAGGTACACGCTAAACATGTGACACAATGTTTCTTCATAACCGACCCGATCAATCCCAGCCATGTTGTCGTGGGAAGAGGCAAAAGGAGCATCGTCGGAATGGATGGAATTGCCAACGAGGAAGACTACGACCAGTACGGTGATCCGATGAGGGAAGATGATGCTGATGACGATGAAACATATGTCAAAAGAAGAATGAAGACTACATTACCTACAAAAGATCGTAATCCCTAGAAAAGGAAAAGTCACGACCATGGGCTCAATTATTCGACAACGAACAAAAGAGGTAAGAAGATCAGTCTGGAGCATCGTCGTCGCCCAAGCTGACAAACTAATCCAGAAATTTTGCATGTGTCTATTTTGTATACCGCCGTTAGCGGTCAAATGATGTAATATATATTATACTTATTATTATCTGGAGGGTAATAGTGGTATTGCTCCAACAACAGACCAAATTAAACCCTAGCTAGCTAGAGCTATATATACCCCTGCTATACAAACTTGTACAAATGCAAATGAAAGATAAGAAAAAGAAAAGTGCAAATGAAAGAAAAAGAAAAATAAAAAGAAAAAGAAAAAGGAAGGAAGTTTTGCAAAATGAAATGAAAAGAAAAATAAAAAGGAACTAATAAGTTGTGGAAAATGAACTGAAAGAAAAAAAGAAAAAGGAAGGAAGTTTGTGGAATATGAAATGAAAGAAAAAGAAAAAGAAAAAGAAAAAGGAACTAATAAGTTGTGAAAAATGAAATGAAAGAAAAAAAGAAAAAGGAAGGAAGTTTCTGGAATATGAAATGAAAGAAAAAGAAAAAGAAATATAAAAATAAAAGTAAAAGAAAAAAATAGCAGTAGCACGGTTTGTGCTGGGCAGCGCTATAGCTAAGTTAGCTATAGCGCGTTTTGTTGAGTCGTGCTATAGCTAATTTAGCTATAGCGCGTTTTGCTGAGCCGCGCTATAGCTAAGTTGCCTACACAGCATGATCAAGCCACACACTTATCTCTTTCCTCTCTCTCACTCTCGCTCAATCCCCTTTCTCTAGTCTCCCACGCCACCGCCGACACCGCACCCGCCCACGCCGCCATCGACGCACGCCGCACCCGACCCCGACGCCGGCCACTGGCCACCACCGATGCCGCACCCACCCACGTCGCCGTCGACGCACGCCGCACCCGACCCCGACGCCGCCCACGCCGCCATCGACGCGCACCACTCCCGACCCCGACGCCGGCCACTGGCCACCCCGACGCTCCCTCCCCCCGTGCTTCCCCCTTCCCTAGGTGCACCCCTGGCCCGGCCCCTCCCGCCGTGCCGCCCCTGTTCTCTCCGCCGGCAGGTCTCTCTCTCTCTGACCAAATTTGGTCTCTTTGCAGATCGACGAGGAGGAGAAGGACGCACCCCCTCTGCCCCGACGACCCCGATCCCGATCCCAACCCCGAGGTGTGCCACCCCCTCTTCCCTCCCTCTTAATATGCTAGTTTTATTCAAATGCTTGCTGTCCAAATGTTGAAATGCATGTTCGAATGTTGTTAAAATGCATGTTGTTAGAGTGTTAAAATGTATGTTGTTAGAGTGTTCATATTGATGTTAAAATGCCTATTGTTAGAGTGTTCAAATGCTTGCTGTTAAAATGAAATGCAACGACAGATTGGTTCATGATTCATATTGTTGCTATCCATTTGGATTTTGTTGCTAGAGTAAATGAAAATGGGTGTTTAGTTTCTTGATAGAGTAAGTAAAATGAAAGTGAGCATTTTATTAGGCAGACTATAGGTCCAAAATTGATCTTCTGTGTCTACAATAATTGATCTTGTGAATGCTTGACGCACATGTAGATCACCGACGTGCTGCTCGACGATGCCGCTCGAAGATCATCGACACCACACCCGCATCCTCGACAGGCGGATAGTGAGCATCCCAAAACCCACACTATATAGAGCTCTGTCCATGCAGATGCTAGAGGAGAGTACATGTGCATGTGGTTGTTGTGTTGCTATAGTGAGCATTCTATATTGTTGTGCTACTGTAGTTGTGCCAGACTTTGGTTGTTTGCCGGAAATGTTTTGATACTATAGAATGATAGTGAGCATCCGATTGTGAGTGACCTATGTTTTGCCGAAAATGTTGATTCATTTCCATTCCGGCAAATTTCAGGCGCTCTATATGTGCACTTTCTAGCAAAGGTCATGCCGAAATTTTCCGTGAATTTCAGCATGACTTGTGCTAGAAAGTTGGACATATCGAGTGCTCGAGATTTGTCGCGACGGGAATGAAACGACATTCAGGCAAAACAAAGGTCACTTTTTTGTCATTATTCACTTTATTATATAAAGCTCAATAATTAAACGACTACGACATTGAACCGTAGGAAACATGACCGACACCGATGAGGCCGGAGGTTCTCAGTCCCAATTAGGTCGAGCACACGCCTACCTCGACTTTCTGGCGGATCAGGAGAGACAGCAAGCTGGGTGTCAGGACCCCCTTATCATGACGGACGACGACGGTGGTGGTGCCGGCACCGACACTGATGCCACCAACGACACTGCACTGAGACTGGTGCTGATGATGTTGCTAACTACAGCACGGAAGGTGGGACCTCCCAAGCTAGTGAAGGAAAGAAGGAAAAGAGGACATGACGCCCAAATGAGCTCGGCACCGGAAGACTGGTGGTCACGGTGGTGCACCCTAACATCAACACCACGAAAATATGGAAGAATGAAAATTCGAAGAAGCTGCTCCTAACTAGGTTGCACGCAAGATTCCTGTTCCCTGGTCGGAATGACGATGTCGACCCATGGGATGATGATGCCATGAAAAAAATCAACAACAAAGCCCTAGGGAAGTTCAGCAACGCATTGAGCGCTTGGAAAACTAGGGTTAAAAAGGCAATTGAAGTAGACCATGAAACCTACGCTGAGATTTTTGCAAACAATCCAAAAATTATGCTAGAGGACTTTGAAAAGTTCAAGGAGACTTGCAATGAAGAAGCTGCCAAGGCCAGGTCGGAAAGAGGCAAGCAGCTGGAGGCAAAGAACATGGGGAACCACCGCCTTAGAAGTCGTGGTTACACGGGAAAGAGGCCCGTGTGGGCTAAGGAGGACGCAGAACGTGAACGTCAGGGGATCCAAGACCCATTGGCTGAGTTCACCGACCAGCAGGAGCACGACTTCATCAGGGCCCGATTCTCATGGGATCCCAAAAAAAGATTTTTTTTCAACGACGAGCCGACTAGGAAATTCATGAGATTACTGGTAATTATCCTTTTACCACCTTACATATTAGCTTATGATCAATGAAGTCTACTACACTCTAGTCGCATTCATAAACGATTCACGCTCCATTTTCTAGAGAGAGCAACACAAGCTTGCGGCCGAAAGCGACTCGTCAACTCAGTCGTCAGCGAAGTACAAGTGGGCACTCCTTTCAACCGAGCCATGAACATAACGATGGGACACCCGCCGGGCCAGCTACCGCAATATGGATCCTATCTCATATTTCATGGCCATAAACCATTTTGCGAAATCTGGGCTCATCATCACTTCCTCATAGTTCGTAGTTTTGTCATGGTCTAGTAACATGACTTCCAGAACCGGATTACCATACCACTCTGGTGCGGAACGTACTCTGGTTGACCTACAAGGTTCGGTAGTAAATTGATATGAAGTTTCATGATCATCATCATTAACTTCCTCACTAATTGGTGTAGGCATCACTGGAACTGATTTCTGTGATGAACTATTTTCCAATTCGGGAGAAGGTACAATTACCTCATCAAGTTCTACTTTCCTCCCACTCACTTCTTTCGAGAGAAACTTCTTCTCTAGAAAGAATCCATTCTTAGCAACAAAGATCTTGCCTTCGGATCTGTGATAGAAGGTGTACCCAACATTTTCTTTTGGGTATCCTATGAAGATGCACTTCTCCGATTTGGGTTTGAGCTTATCAGGTTGAAAAAATTTCCACATAAGCATCGCAACCCCAAACTTTAAGAAACGACAGCTTAGGTTTCTAGCCAAACCATAGTTCATACGGTGTCATCTCAACGGATTAGATGGTGCCCTATTTAACGTGAATGTAGTTGTCTCTAATGCATAACCCCAAAACGATAGTGGTAAATTGGTAAGAGACATCATAGATTGCACTATATCCAATAAAGTACGGTTATGACATTCAGACACACCATTATGCTGTGGTGTTCCAGGTGGCATGAGTTTGTGAAACTATTCCACATTGTTTTAATTGAAGACCAAACTCGTAACTCAAATATTCGTCTCCGCGATCAGATCGTAGAAACTTTATTTTCTTGTTACGATGATTTTCCACTTCACTCTGAAATTCTTTGAACTTTTCAAATGTTTCAGACTTATGTTTCATCAAGTAGATATACCCATATCTGCTCAAATCATCTGTGAAGTTCAAAAAATAATGATACCCGCCGCGAGCCTCAACACTCATCGGACCGCATACATCAGTATGTATTATTTCCAGCAAGTCTGTTGCTTGCTCCATTGTTCCGGAGAATGGTGTCTTAGTCATCTTGCCCATGAGGCATGGTTCGCAAGTACCAAGTGATTCATAATCAAGTGATTCCAAAAGTCCTTCAGTATGGAGTTTCTTCATGCGCTTTACACCAATAGACCCAAACGGTAGTGCCACAAATAAGTTGCACTATCATTATTAACTTTGCATCTTTTGGCTTCAATATTATGAATATGTGTATCACTACGATCGAGATCCAACAAACTCTTTTCATTGGGTGTATGACCATCGAAGGTTTTATTCATGTAAACAGAACAACAATTATTCTTTGACTTTAAATGAATAACCATATTGCAATAAACATGAGCAAATCATATTTATTCTCAACACAAACACCGAATAACATTTATTTAGGTTCAACACTAATCCCGAAAGTATAGGGAGTGTGCGATGATGATCATATCAATCTTGGAACCACTTCCAACATACATCGTCACTTCACCCTTAACTAGTCTCTGTTCATTCTGCAATTCCCGTTTCGAGTTACTAATCTTAGCAACTGAACCAATATCAAATACCGAGGGGTTGCTATAAACACTAGTAAAGTACACATCAATAACATGTATATCAAATATACTTTCACTTTGCCATCCTTCTTATCCGCCAATTATTTGGGGTAGTTCTGCTTCCAGTGATTAATCCATTGCAGCAGAATCACTCAGTTTCAGGCTTAAGTCTACCTTTGGGTTTCTTCACGGGAGTGACAACTTCCTTGTCATTCTTCTTGAAGTTCCCTTTCTATCCCTTTGCGCTTTTCTTGAAACTAGTGGTCTTTGTTAACCATCAACACTTGATGCTCTTTCTTGATTTCTACCTTTGCCGATTTCAGCATCGTGAAGAGCTCGGGAATTACTTTCGTCATCCCTTGCATATTATAGTTCATCGCGAAGTTCTAGTAACTTGGTGATAATGACTAGAGAACTTTGTTAATTACTATCTTATCTGTAAGATTAACTCCCACTTGATTCAAGCAATTGTAGTACCCAGACAATTTGAGCACATGCTCACTGGCTGAGCTATTCTCCTCCATCTTGTAGGCAAAGTACTGTCAGAGGTCTCATACCTCTCGACAGGGGCATGAGTATGAAATACCAGTTTCAACTCTTGGAACATCTCATATGCTCCATGGCGTTCAAAACGTTTTTGAAGTCCCGGTTCTAAGCCGTAAAGCATGGTGCACTAACCTATCAAGTAGTCATCATACCGAGCTTTGTCAAAACGTTCATAACGTCCGCATCTGCTCCTGCAATAGTTCTGTCACCTAGCGGTGCATCAAGGACACAATTCTTCTGTGCAGCAATGAGGAAAATCCTCAGATCACGGACCAAGTCTGCATCATTGCTACTAACATCTTTCAACTTAGTTTTCTCTAGGAACATATCAAAATATAAACGGGGAGCTGCATCGCGAGCTATTGATCTACAACATAGATATGCTAATACTACCAGGACTAAGTTCATGATAAATTAAAGTTCAATTAATCATATTACTTAAGAACTCCCACTTAGATAGACATCTCTCTTATCATCTAAGTGATCACGTGATCCAAATCAACTAAACCATAACCGATCATCACGTGAAATGGAGTAGTTTTCAATGGTGAACATCACTATGTTGATCATATCTACTATATGATTCATGCTCGTCCTTTCGGTCTCAGTGTTCCGAGGCCATATCTGCGTATGCTAGGCTCGTCAAGTTTAACCCGAGTATTCTGCGTGTGCAAAACTGTCTTACACCCGTTGTAGATGAACGTTGAGCTTATCACACCCGATCATCACGTGGTGTCTCGGCACGACGAACTTTGGCAACGGTGCATACTCAGGGAGAACACTTTTACCTTGAAATTTAGTGAGAGATCATCTTATAATGCTACCGTCAAACAAAGCAGAATAAGATGCATAAAGGATAAACATCACATGCAATCAATATAAGTGATATGATATGGCCATCATCATCTTGTGCCTTTGATCTCCATCTCCAAAGCTCCGTCATGATCACCATCGTCACCAGCGCGACACCTTGATCTCCATCGTACAGTCGTTGTCGTCTTGCCAACTATTGCTTCTACGACTATCGCTACCACTTAGTGACAAAGTAAAGCAATTACAGGGCGATTGCATTGCACACAATAAAGCGACAACCATATGGCTCCTGCCCGTTGCCGATAACTCCGTTACAAAACATGATTATCTCATACAATAAAATATAGCATCATGTCTTGACCATATCACATCACAACATGCCCTGCAAAAACAAGTTAGACGTCCTCTACTTTGTTGTTGCAAGTTTTACGTGGCTGCTATGGGCTGAGCAAGAAACGTTCTTACCTACGGATCAAAACCACAACGATAGTTAGTCAAGTTAGTGTTGTTTTAACCTTCTCAAGGACCAGGCGTAGTCACACTCGGTTCAACTAAAGTTGGAGAAACTGACACCCGCCAGCCACCTATGTGCAAAGCACGTCAATAGAACCAGTCTCGCGTAAGCATACGCGTAATGTCGGTCCGGGCCACTTCATCCAACAATACCACTGAACCAAAGTATGACATGTTGGTAAGCAGTATGACTTGTATCGCCCACAACTCACTTGTGTTCTACTCGTGCATATAACATCTACGCATAAACATGGCTCTGATACCACTGTTGGGGAACATAGTAATTTCAAAAAAATCCTACGCACACGCAAGATCATGGTGATGCATAGCAACGAGAGGGGAGAGTGTGTCCACGTACCCTCGTAGACCGAAAGCGGAAGCGTTATGACAACGTGTTTCATGTAGTCGTACGTCTTCATGATCCGACCGATCAAGTACCAAACGCGGAAGAGAGAGAGACCCATCGGTCGATGCTCGTAAATACATCTTTCAGCCATAAGCATTGATGATGCTCAGTAAAAACTTATATAGTTGACACAATCATATAGAACATCATAGCACACTAAACTTGCATACAAAAATTTCACGCAGGCGGCACAATCAGGGTGGAAGCAGTGGATCGCTACGGGTAGGGCTATGTTGAAACCAACAAACTCGTACATAATGGTTCATTGTCTTTGTCAATGACGGGGAAATATCTTGAATGTTGTGCAAAGAAAACAGATAGACAACACAATATATAAGTTCTGCTAGAACATTAAGTTGACGTACAGCCCTTTCTAAATAAAAGTTCAGGTAAAAAAATAGAACAGGTCATCTGACAAGATTCAGTTGTTACCTCAAATTAGAGCACATGCAGGAAGCCAGCCCTGCCTCTTCTCCCAAAGAAGCAGTGGCCTCCGCCGCATGATGGAGTAGGCCCTGTGCCATCCATCGTTTCGAGCAACACGGGGAAAGTCTGACATTGACTCCTGTAATGGACGTCGTCGACGGACCCGAGCACCAGCGGCAGCGGCAGGACATCGATTGATGGATTGACCACTTCTTCGACATGCACGAACACTCGATACAGGTACATCCCTAACGTGGTCCGCGGCAGCCATGGTGGCGACGAATAGTACAACCCCGGTTCCTGCACCGGTATCTCAACACCAATCACCTTCGGTATGGTGGACGGCTTCTTCATCCATGCCATAACCGTCAGAGCCCAGCTGTCTGGAGGAACAAACATTACGAGCTCACCTCCAAGGTCGTTGATAAGCTCATTCATGGACTCACTTTTCCAAGCACGTCAAGGCATGCCGTGGAAGGTAAGCTTTGTTAAAAACTCAAGCTCAGAGGGCACGGATCAAAGCTCACCGGTGTACCATCGCAGAACAAACGCCGGGAAGATTGGAACACATGACTGCAGTCGAAAGTTGTCCGGAACCTGACAAAGAAATCAGCTGGTGGCGGACAGACTTCGACGAGCAAGTCACTTATTTGGATGCCGTGCGCAATGCCAAGAGCTTTGAAAAGGTCGTCCGGCGAGACGGGAGGCCGGTCGCCATTGATGGTTACCATTAGCACTTTGCCGGCAAACTGGTCGTCAAGCGCCGCCATGCCACTGTTGAGCAACAGCACACAGCGCCCGAAGGCGGGACGGACCTCAGGATCTCCAGCTCGGAGATCCGCGTTGACCGGCGACATGATAGTGCGCTTAAGTACAGGGAGTACAGGAGGGGGATTTGGGGGAACTGGAGTAGGAATCGAGATTCCAGAGGTGGGGGAGGGGCGGTTGATTGGGGATGAGAAGGTAGCATGAATTTCGAACACGCGCCAATATGCTCTCGGTGCGCAAGCGCACGAAAACACCGGTGGCGCCCACATGTCGGCCTAAGAGTCCCTATTCTTTCTTTTTTTGAGAGCCCGGCCTTGTTTTTGAGGATCTTTTGAGAGCTCGGCCTGAGAGTCATAATTGACCTATTTGGCATTGCGTTACTACTCAGCCCATATTCAACGACACCTCACTGGCCCAAACAAGTGTACATCATCGAAAAGACACTGAGTTCAAATTATAACTTGAAAAAAGGAGATATACTCTGAACACTGGAGAATGGTGATGCCCTCATTTGGCCCACTAGTAGTTCGAGATAATAAACAGTTCGAAACAACGATATATACAACATTCAAACACTGACTAGTGACTACTAATGACATAAACAGCAAGACATGATAGTTCATAAGAAGTCTTGCTACACCACCAAAACACACCCATCTGCAGCGCTCAGACTCTCGTGATCCAGACGAGAATGACATTCTAAATAGAGGCAACTATTACATAGTAAGAGTGACATAAATGAGGATGACCAAATGACAAGGAATATGCATAACAAAAGAGAGAACTACCCATCCAGAACAAGCAGCAAAGACAACAAGTCATTCGAAGAGGGATGATCCAACACCATAATAATTTGTAGCCGCGGTTCAGCCACTAGTGATCCGGAGACACCAGTACTCCACCCTTTCGATGCAATAGCCCAATTACCTATCAACATGAAGGCTTGAACCACATCACTGCCTGTCGGACTCGACACATCTAAGGATCAAAGTTAATCCAGATGCCTTTGTCATTCTCACCTTCTTTTGGCTGCAGGCTGTATCGTTGACAATCAGGGGAGTTTGCTCCCGAACTCCTAGGGCTCACCGTGTAGACACAGTTTTCCATAGCAAACAGAGCCTCTCTGCCATCAAGGTCCTTGCCAACGGTGATCTCCTGGTTAATCGGATAATTGAGTCCAAGAAACAGAGAGTATGAACCAAGGCTGTTTACCCGCCTCCAACTCAAAAATCTTGCAGGCCCCAACAAGCTGGTATCCTGCTCATAGACGTAATAGCCACTGTCCGGATACTCACGTATTTCACGGTGCTTGCATACAGTGGGGTTTTTGCGATATAACTTTTCCGGCTCATGTGTCCGAATGATCATCAGTCTTTTGTCGTCCTCTGATCGAGCGAGGAACCAGTTGTGCTTCCCTGTTTTTGGCAAAGGTGGTGTGATTACAAAGGGCAGTAACTGTAGGGACATTGCATCATATCAAAAAGGACAGGCATTGTTAATGTAAGATCAGCATTGTTCAGAGTATGAGTAGGATAATGCAAGAAACAACATTGATATGTCCCTGTTGGAATTGGGAGGAAAATATAGGGAAATGTATACTGGGTTCGAAAATATAGAAGTGCCATGCATGGTTATACTCATGTTATCTCACAATCGATTCTTCACAGGAAACTACCATGTCATGCATGTTATGTAATCATGTTCTGTCCTCACAAACAAATTCTTCAAGGAAACTAACAGACCATGCATTGTTATATACTCATGTTCTATGGGCAAAAAATTTGTGAGCATATTTTTCTAGCTATTGATTGCTGAAGGGTGAACATAGGTATGTACACATGGTAAGCATTACAGGATTTCACTACTTCAAAATATAGAGTTCTCCATATGCACATTTGCTTCCCTAATGTATGGTTAGATGAAATCAACAGTGTGATGCGTGTTTCTACATCATGAACATGAGGAAACTAAGGGCCCGTTCGGACTCCCTCCGCTCCACGGCTCCGCGCCGGAGCGGAGTGGCGATCTAGTTATAAATCGGGGAGCTGGTAAAAGGGCGCTCCGCCCGCTCCGCTCCGTGCAGAGCCGCCGAACAGGCGCTAACATGGCCATTGATACACACTCATATCTAGTAGTATATAGATTACTATAAAATAAGGAGAATATCAATATCTTCCTAACAGTTTGATTATTCTGGGGTACAAATTGGCTGTAATGACATGGTCACAATCGCATGAATTAACTCGTTCCAAATATAGCTGATTTACGGTGTCTCTAATACATTGCCATAGTTCTACTCAAATTCTGCTCAAACAGGGATATGCCAATCATCACAAAAAGTTCAAACAATGTCATGGCGTCATCATTAACATCAGACGGAAACAACTTACACGCGTCGTCCCAGCAATACATGGTGCCATCTACTTTGTCGATCGCGTAGATGATGCCATTGTGTTCAATAGCATCACGGAAGTGTGTATCATCTTTGACGATGATCCACTGCGAGCTGAGCTGTCTCCAGCTAAAGAAGACACCGGCGGAAAGATAGGCGAGTCCCTTGTCAAACAACGCAATTAGCTTGAAGTCTGCGTAATCCGCATGTCGTGTGGGCACTTGGCAGATTACAATCTTCTGCAAAACAAGGTGCGTCCAATTGACGACGTAATCTAGATGACTTGGACCGCGAAGGTAAAACTCTGTATCATCCAACGGAGGAAGGATAATCTCATGGGAGGTCTGGAAGTTCACGAGCACCAACTTTTCCCCGTCTTCTCCGGCGGCAGCCATCCAGTGGGAGTTCATGCCGACCCAGTACATACCTGCAAGAAGTTTCGGGCGATGGTGATCGGATCGAAGTCGAGGGAAATGATGTACGGCGACCCACTACATACCTACAAAGAAGTTTCAGCTAATGGAGGTCGGAATATAGTCGAGGGGCATCATGTACGCCTCCGTATCATGGTGAGAAAATCTCGCAAGACCAGATAGCAGCAAGCAGGGTGTCTTGAAAAGATTAGGCCCCGCTCCGACGATGGCCATGTGCATGCCCCTCGAACATGCAGCCAGCCGCAGGGCGCCCAACATATCCATACACGAACAACAGAGGTCGAGGACGTCACTAGGGAGATTGCTCCAATCGCGGCTCATATGGATGCTGCGCGGTTCGTGTTCGGCCATGGTGGAGTTTGGAAGGTGGGGTTTTGGGGGGCTTGATTTACGGGGGAGAAGGCTTTCGGTGCTGGAGCGGCTAGCGAGGGAATAGTGGTACTGGGGGAGGCGAGTGAGGCAAGGGTACGCGGGGGCACAGTGAGATGATGTAGAGTGACCTCAGGATCTCTGGCAAGACGGAGATGGAGATGGAGTGGTGCTAGGGGAGAGGGAGATGAGGCGAGGCATGCTATACAGCGGCAGTGACAGTGACTGCACAGTGCACAAGGAGAGGCTCACTTTGGTAACCCGGACACGCCACCTGGACTGGTGTCACCTCGGGCGCAGGGTCTTGTCACTTCAATGTGAGGACCGGATGAATAATAGTATTTTGACCATCAAGTGTACCACAGTTGTACTACAACTAGTAGTAGTAGGAGTAGTAGGAACATGAGTAGTACTCCCGTGCTAGCATGCCTCTAGGTTCACTTCATCCTCCAGGTATCATCCATATTGCGAGCAGAACCAAATTCTCTTGCATTCGGAAGCGCGAAGAAGGACTTTTCTTTTTTGAGGATAACCGCATATTCCTTAACCGTAGTAGGAACATGAGTAGTAGGAACCGAAGCAAATTTTGTGCTCGGAACAAATCTTCGGAAGGGTGACGAGACACCGGCATTAAGGTCGTCTGGATGGGAGAATTATCCCTTGACGTACGAGTGGATAAAATATGCAGCCCTCGATGCCCATGTGAGTTTCGAGATAGCTGCAAGGTCCAGAGAGCTTGTTGCGAAGCCATCTCCCACAGAAAATGAGAAGAAGAAGAAGAAGAAGAAGAAGAAGAAGAAGAAGAAGAAGAAGAAGAAGAAGAAGAAGAAGAAGAAGAAGAAGAAGAAGAAGAAGAAGAAGAAGAAGAAGAAGAAGAAGAAGAAGAAGAAGAAGAAGAAGAAGAAGAAGAAGAAGAAGAAGAAGAAGAAGAAGAAGAAGAAGAAGAAGAAGAAGAAGAAGAAGAAGAAGAAGAAGAAGAAGAAGAAGAAGAAGAAGAAGAAGAAGAAGAAGAAGAAGAAGAAGAAGAAGAAGAAGAAGAAGAAGAAGAAGAAGAAGACGAAGAGGAAGAAGAAGAAGAGGAAGAAGAAGAAGAAGACGAAGAGGAAGAAGAAGAAGAGGAAGAAGAGGAAGAGGAAGAAGAGGAAGAAGAAGAAGAAGAAGAAGAAGAGGAAGAGGAAGAAGAAGAAGAAGAAGAAGAAGAAGAAGAAGAAGAAGAAGAAGAAGAAGAAGAAGAAGAAGAGGAAGAAGAAGAAGAAGAAGAAGAAGAAGAAGAAGAAGAGGAAGAAGAAGAAGAAGAAGAAGAAGAAGAAGAAGAAGAAGAAGAAGAAGAAGAAGAAGAAGAAGAAGAAGAAGAAGAAGAAGAAGAAGAAGAAGAAGAAGAAGAAGAAGAAGAAGAAGAAGAAGATGCTGCACTAGCAACAGGGCATTATGGATGGATGAACTATTTCCTCTCTTGTAAAAAAATATTCCCTCTCTATGTATATTGTGAAGGAAATATGCCCTAGAGGCAATAATAAAGTTATTATTATTTCCTTATATCATGATAAATGTTTATTATTCATGCTAGAATTGTATTAATCGGAAACATAATACATGTGTGAATACATAGACAAACAGAGTGTCACTAGTATGCCTCTACTTGACTAGCTCGTTAATTAAAGATGGTTATGTTTCCTAACCATAGACATGAGTTGTCATTTGATTAATGGGATCACATCATTAGGAGAATGATGTGATTTACTTGACCCGTTCCGTTAGCTTAGCACTTGATCGTTTAGTATTGTACTATTGCTTTCTTCATGACTTATACATGTTCCTATGACTATGAGATTATGCAACTCCCGTTTACCGGAGGAACACTTTGTGTGCTACCAAACGTCACAACGTAACTGGGTGATTATAAAGGTGCTCTACAGGTGTCTCCGAAGGTACTTGTTGGGTTGGCGTATTTTGAGATTAGGATTTGTCACTCCGATTGTCGGAGAGGTATCTCTGGGCCCACTCAGTAATGCACATCACTATAAGTGTTGCAAGCATTGTAACTAATGATTTAGTTGCGGGATGATGTATTACGGAACGAGTAAAGAGACTAGCCAGTAACGAGATTGAACTAGGTATTGAGATACCGACGATCGAATCCCGGGCAAGTAACATACCAATGACAAAGGGAACAATGTATGTTGTTATGCGGTTTGACCGATAAAGATCTTCGTAGAATATGTGGGAGCCAATATGAGCATCCAGGTTCCGCTATTGGTTATTGACCGGAGATGTGTCTCGGTCATGTCTACATAGTTCTCGAACCCGTAGGGTCCGCACGCTTAAAGTTCGATGACGGTTATATTATGAGTGTATGTGTTTTGATGTACCGAAGGTAGTTCGGAGTCCCGGATGTGATCACGGACATGACGAGGAGTCTTGAAATGGTCGAGACATAAAGATCAATATATTGGACGGCTATATTTGGACACCGGAATGGTTCCGGGTGAGATCGGGATAATACCGGAGTACTGGGAGGTTATCGGAACCCCCCGGGAGGTATATGGGCCTTAATGGGCTTTAGTGGAAAGGAGGGGAAAGGAGCAAGGGAGGGGGCGCCCCCCCCCCCCAAGCCCAATCCGAATTGGGAGGGGGGCCGGCCCCCCTTTCCTTCCTCCCTCCTTCCTCTTCCTTCCCTCTCCCTCTCCAAATAGGAAAAGGAGGAGTCCTACTCCCGGTGGGAGTAGGACTCCCCCTTGGGCGCGCCTCCTCCCCTTGGCCGGCCCTCTCCTCCCCTCCTTTATATACAGAGGTAGGGGGCACCCCATAGACACAACAATTGATCCCTTGGATCTCTTAGCCGTGTGCGGTGCCCCCCTCCACCATAATCCACCTCAATAATATCGTAGCGGTGCTTAGGTGAAGCCCTGCGTCGGTAGAACATCATCATCGTCACCACGCCGTCGTGCTGACGGAACTCTCCCTCAAAGCTCGGCTAGATCGGAGTTCGAGGGACGTCATCGAGTTGAACGTGTGCTGAACCGTGTTGTGCTAACGCTTCCGCTTTCGGTCTACAAGGGTACGTGGACACACTCTCCCGTCTCGTTGCTATGCATCACCATTATCTTGCGTGTGCGTAGGAATTTTTTTGAAATTACTACGTTCCCCAACATATTGATATAGATGGACTATTTCGATGGTGTGCATGTCTTTGGAACAAGTAGTAGCATGGGTCCGCTTGACTATAAGGAACTATTTATCCGCCTAGATTTCTCTACTACTCCTTCCAGTGATCGGTATGCAATGCATGTGTCCGTAGACATGACAACTTGTCCATGGAAGTTCAACTACGACGACCATCACGTTTCATCCACTGCCACTCGCGATTCCCACGACGCCACTCCAACCCACGTCACCACGTCCCCCGATGTGCGCCTCACCCCTCTCGGCCGCACCGCCCCTCTGCCTTTGTGTGCATGACATGTGGGCCAACTAAAATGCGGCGAGCATCAAGTTTCTACCACAGCCACACGCGATTCCCACAACGCCGCTCGGACCCATGACACCACACGTCCCCCGACCTGCGGCTCACCCCTCTCGGCCCCACTGGCCCTCTGCCTTCGAGAGCATTACATGTGGACCAGCCACCTATCGGGTCCACATGTTTTTTATTAAAGGCAGGTGTCGTAAGGCGCTGAAGCTCAGACCTGAGGTTCGGCCCCGAGAGCTAAATGTAACTCCTGCGGCAGGCCTTGTGGTGCTACCACTGCACGAACTCGTGGCAAACTCGGTATTTGTTTCTTTACTATACATGCACGCAACGATTTAATGGACATTGTAATCTCAACATGTGATGGGGAGCTCTAAATTTGAATTTGAAACTTATAAAACGAAAAAATTCAAAACAAATAAACTGGGAGAGAGGGAGTATACCGTTGGATGTGTCCCATACAAAACAAGTCCCCTGGTTTGTCACCGCGAAGATGCGGTTAGAAAGGAGCACAACGTCTTCCTACTCATACGTCACCAAATCGGCTGCAGACAGCATCGTCCACCTTTGACCACCATGTGCAAGGTTCGTGCTATCTTCTTCAATCTCACCATGGTTCCATCGTACCAATTCAGGCGGTGGCCCGTTGCATGGCTGATCCCAATGTTGGACAAAGGTTCTACGGGAACGGTGTCACCGTTGTAAATGTTGTGCAAATTGATGTCGGTACCCTTCCGTACATATGCAAGCCAATCTCCACTCGCATCGAGCCTAACCTGTGAAACAGTGGGCAGGGGGAGAATTAGGAAATGGACACGGTAGTAGTCTTTAGAATGCATTTACTATGTGATCAAACTCATCTTACCTACTCATCGGACAAAATCCGAGTGCCCCTCAACGTCGGCGTCTCAAGGGGTGTCAACTTGCAACTATGGCCACGCCGCGCTGGAGAGACCCCCAAGGAAACATCCTCGTGCGTTGCACAGAACATCAAGATGCATTTGTATCAGTAGTTTATCTTGTGAGAGAAAAGGATGAGCGAGCGAAGGCCCTATTTGCAAATGTGGAGAGGGGTGTACGTTTCTTTTTGCAAAATTGCCACAGTTTTCTTCCTATCCATCATATATAAATCGGACGGCCTATAAAAAAGTAGAGTTGGTGATGATGGTGTGCCTGCCATCCTGCAATATGGGTCGTCCGATCTATATCTAACGGATAGGAAGGAAACTATGACAATTTACACAATCCTCTCCACATTTGCAGATAAGGCCTTCCTTCGTTCATCCTTTTCTCCCACAAGATCTTGATGTTCCGTGCAACGCACGGGCATCTTGCTAGTATAAGAGGGGTGTGGGTATTTTTTGCAAAATTGCCATAGTTTCCTTCCTATCCGTCAGATATAAATCAGACGGCCTATACTGCAGGATGGCAGGCACACCATCTCAACAACTCTGTTTTTTTATAAGAATAACAGTAGAGTAGAGATAGAGATATAGACTACTACTACCAATGTGCTGGCCCGTGCGTTGCAATGGATCCAAAGTAGTAGAATAATACTTGTTCACGGCCTTGAAATATAAACACTCTAGTTTTGTTATACATATATCAGTAAAAGTAAATCATGCTTCACTCACAATATATTCCTCGGGCTATTTTGATGGTTTGAAGATAACAGGTTTTAAAAATTTGGAGCTATTTTTTTAACATTTTGTAGCGTGGCGCGGCATCCGGTGCACCTAATGTCTGAAAAGAAAATTGAAGTTTGGGTCGGTGGCACACCCTGCGGCAAGATGCTCGTGTGGCCTTCTTCTATAACTGGCAAGATGCCCGTGCATTGCAAGGAACATCAAGATGCATTTTTTTACAAAACACATGTTGTGATTGACCCTTGCAGGAGTAATCCCATGTGTAAAAACTAATGATATCTCGAGAATTTTATCGGAAAAATGGTATCTTTGGAACAAGTTTTATCTACTACTGCCCCTTGCAGTGAGCGGTATGCAATGCATGTGTCAGCAGACATGACAGCTTGTCCATGGAAGTTGAACCACGGCGACCATCACGTTTCTTGTTTCTACCACTGCCACACCCACACGCGATTCCGACGACGGCGCTCCAACCCACGGCACGACGTCCCCCGACGTGCGCCTCATCCCTCTCGGCCCCACCGCTCCTCTGCCTTTGTGTGCATGACATGCGGGCCAGCTGAACTGCGGCGACCATCAACTTTCTACAACAGCCACACCCGATTGGACGCGGTTTGCCTGCTCCGATCCCTACTCCCGCACCATCGAATTTTCATCCAGCGGCTGTGACACATTTCATCCCGGGCATCAATTCTCAGCTAGAGTACTTCTGTACTACAGGTAGTACCCGCCGGTGTGGCCATCTATGCCTCATAACGCCTCAACGCCCAGCTGTGGCACCCTTGCCATGGCCACGCCACCACCGCCCGGTTCATCTCGAACGAGTGAGTCACGAACGAGTGAGTCACGAACGACGTCCCCCACCATGAGAATGACATGTGGGCCAGGCACATTTAAGGTCCGCATGTCATTGACTCATAGGCTGGTGCACTAAGCCATTGAAGCTTGGTCCCGTGGGCTCTTAGAGGGAAATGTGCTCGTGCGTTGTGATGGATAGGAAGGCCTTGTGGTGCTCCCACAGTGCGAGCTCGTGCCAAACCCGGATGAGATTTGGGAACCAACTAGTAAGCTACACGTGCATTGCACGCATGAGATTGGTTAACCAAATCTCTACTCTCTATATCTATATCTATATCTATATCCTATATCTATATCTATATCTATATCTATACTCTTATAAAAAAACAGAGTTGGTGATGATGGTGTGCCTGCCATCCTGCAATATAGGTCGCCCGATTTTTATCTGACGGATAGGAAGGAAACTATGGCAATTTTGCAAAAAGATGCCCACACCCCTCTCCACATTTGCAAATAAGGCCTTCTCTTGTTCATCCTTTTCTCCCACAACATAAACTACTCATACAAATGCATCTTGATTTTCCGTGCAACGCATGGGCATCTTGCTAGTTATGAATAGATAACACTCTATCAACGATCCCCATCAGACACCAAACTTCTTGGCTTCCGTGCTACAGCTAGATATTCCCCTCGTTTCTGTTTTCCAACCCGGCGGCGGGCGGGGTGCGGTTTGCCAATGGTCGGTTTGCTCAACGGCGGTCCCACATGAAAGTGAAAATGCTAGGCAACACGCCTTCCCTAGCTATGTGGCCTGCCGGACGGGCCGTGGAGTACACCCGATTCCCGGGCATGTGGGGGTGTGACGCGAACGCGGCGGGCCTTTTCCTTTTACTGGCAACGTGCCCGTGCGTTGCGACGGATCCAAAGTAGTAGAATATTAGTACTTGTTCACAAACTTGAAAGAAATCACTCTTGTTTTGATATACTCCTAATATATTACTTTTTACTCAAAATATATTTCTCAGGCTGTTTTGATGAGGTGAGGGAGGGATGTGGTTGCTTTCAAGATAATAAGGGGTTTTCTGCAAATTGGAGCAGAGAAGTGGGCTATTGTTGCAAAAATGCCACAACTTACCTCAGAGCCGTTAGATGCAGATCTAATGGTCAGAAACGATGGATGGCAGACACACCACCATCACCAACTAAGTGTTTTATAGGAGTAGGAGTAGAGAAAAATGTATAAATTGTAACATTTGGTTCTGCTCCTTGGCACGATCGATTGATAGAAATAACGATTGGAAATGCTAGGGCGGGGCTATTTCCGCCAGATAAGCAGGGTACGTAGTAGGTAGGTTGGCGCATCGTCGGTTTGGTCACATGCGGTCTAACATGTTCTAGTGTTTCTAGCAAGATGCTCGTGCGTTGCACGAAGTTGGAGAAGGTAAGCACAACTTATAAATTGACGGATGGAGTACTAGTTACAGTGATGCATATAATTAAGCAAAGGGATCGCACATGTCGGTATTGACTGGAACGAGAATGCAATAGCACAATAAGAATTAAGGCCACAATGATGCGATCGCAGTGGTGGTTACAGGAGGCAAGAAGAAAGATGCATCCATCAACGTACGACCTCCTCCTCCTCCTCCTCAACTTAGTGCGCCGGGCCACCGACCGACGACTAAGGAGCGGCGGCTGTTGTGGCAAGGTCAAGGTGCTTCTCAGCAAAGGCATCCAAGGCTTCCAGCCGGTTGAGGAAGGCCAACGTCGTAGCGTCCTCAATGGCCTTGTAGATACCTATGTACATGATTTGCTCGTACATGTGGATGTGTAGGTCAACAAATTCTTGCAGGGCGAGGCGCCTCGCGGCGAGCGCGACCTCCAGGTGGACATTCTTTGTGGCGTCGGCGGGCAGTCGCAGGGCCACCAGTACTTCAAAGAGGTTTCAACCATGGAGGCCGATTAGGGTGGCAGGCAATGAGGAGCCCGGGCGCGCGGGCTGGAGGAGTACGGCGATGTCGTCCCCGAGCTTCTTGAGGACGGTGAACTTGTTGGTGGTGGCAACGATCATCTGGTCCAACTGAGAGTCGTAGTTGGCGTCGACGGCGGCCATACGCCATCCGGTCGCGAACACCGTCTGGAGACGATCCTCGGCGCCATGCCGCAGGACGGCGTCGTGGACCATCTGGCACAGCCGCTTGCCGCTCGCGCGCATCGCCGCCATGGGTCTGGAGTGAGCACTTTTGCGCTTAGTGTAGGTGCTTAGGCAAATGCTTAGGTGCGTACGATGTGGTATACGCATTGGAATGGAGGGGCGCCTTTATATGAGTGCAAACTGCGTTGGATTCACATCGTGCAGCCTCTTTTTCCGGTCCTCCTCCCATTACTTCCCTCATGCATGCATGATGCTAATTGAAGGAGGATGCATCATTGGCCGTTCAACATTTCGGGAACCACTACCGCTCCCTCGTCTACATTAAAGCCGTATCGGGAACTGCGCCGCCCGCTGTACGCCTGGCTGAACACGCCTCCTCACATCCATCAAACCCCTCCGTTAAACCCGCATGCAAACCGAGAAACCTACTCCGGCCACACGTTCGTTCATGAGCGGGCCGGAATTAAACGCAACACCGGCCGAGCTCATCCCGTCCGCCCTCAGTTTAAACTAGGCCAGACGCCGGCCAAGCTCCTACCGTCCGCCCTCTATTTAAACGAGGCCAGACAGACAACGGGCAAGAATCGCACCCCTGCGCCGCTCCCCCATCTACGGCATACTACCCGGCTGGGTGGCCCGCCGAGCCCTCCGGATACGGGCGAGGCCACCCGATGCTTCATCAACCTCGCTTGGCCCGACGGAGCCAGTTGCCGCCCCAATCCGGCGCGTGGTTCAGCAACTCGCCGCTCCAGTTCAGCTCGATGAGGAGTGGCGAGTTGCTCCACGCCGGTACGGGCGTCGTCGCAGTGTTTGCGGTGGTCGCGCCTCCCGTGTCTGTGGGCGCGCCTCCCGTGCCTACGGCAACGCCATGCAGGCAGAGACAAAAGCCGGGTGTGTGGAGAGCGACGAGTCGATGGCTAGCTTCTCCGTTTTTGCCGCCATCATCGAGGAGAAGTAGAACACGGGAGGCCGCCGCCACTTGGGTCCCATGAAGGCCACCGCCGAGGCGACGACTGCGCATTCAGGTGGTTTCTTTGCTACTTCGTCTCTTCCGAGGACCTTCGTCGACCCCGCAAGTATCTGCCGGACATGAGGAAGACAATGGGGTCCGCGGGCGGCCATTTAGATTAGGTACTCCCTCTCCTGCTGGCGGGAAATATTTGTTCTAAGAATGGATAAATTGGACGTGTCTATAACCAAAATAAGTCTAGATACATCCATTTCTAGGACAAGTATTTCCGGACGGAGGGAGTATTAATTATACCAAGAGAGCCGGATTAGCACCGCTTAGTTCATGTAAATGTAATGAAATCCATCATGTTTATATGAAGATCTGGCTTTTTTATACGAAATCCTGCATGCTTATATGAAAACAGTCTATGTTTGCACGAATTTCATCTGGTTGGTTAGAGTTGTGGAAATGTATGCCGCTGGCGTTTGATGTCGTCCTCCGCGGAAGGAAGTGGGAGGAAATTTGCCAGTTGTCGTTGGATATGCTCTTATGCTGGAAATAATAGGGTCACGTCCAATCCATTTGAGTTAATTGCGTGTATGATTCTCCCTCTATAAAAAGTTAATTGCATGTACAGTGTATACGTGACTTGCAGGGTGGCTACAGCTTCGTACAGAAAGTTAAAAAGAAACAAGTTCATCCTTCATCTTGTATTCTAAGTACTCTGTGGGTTCCACTGTTAGTACAGTAGCGAAAGAAGTATATATTAAATAAGTAATATATAATATAAAAATATAAAGTTAAAGACAGAATTCGAACTCAGGTCATCGCGTTGCGAGCATCCGGCGCTAACCAGTCCAGCACATTTTTGTTGTAGACCATGCTGGAGATATATCTTCATGTCTACTCTTATACTCCATCCGTTCCTAAATATTTGTCTTTTCAGATGTCAAATGGAGTACCACATACGGATGTGTATGTAGACATATTTTAGAGTGTAGATTCACTCGTTTTGCACGGTATGTAGTCACTTGTTGAAATCTCTAAAAAGACAAATATTTAGGAACGGAGGGAGTAGAAAAAAGAGTTGGTGATGATGGTGTGCATGCCATCCTGTAATATAGGCCGTCGGATTTATATCTAACGGATAGGAAGGAAACTATCGCAATTTTGCAAAAAGATACCCACACCCCTCTCCATGTTTGCAAATAAGGCTTTCCCTCATTGATCCTTTTCTCTACTCTTAGTAGCAATGTTCCCGTGCGTTGCAATGGATCCAAAATAGAATAATACATGTTCACAAACTTGAAAGAAAAACACTCTAGTTTGGTGTATATATCACTAAAAATATACTCCTATTAGGTTTCACTCAAAATATATTCCTTGTGGTTGTTTTGATGAGGTGGGGGAGGGATGTGGTTGGTTTCAAGATACTAAGGGGCTTCTGCAAATTGGAGCAGAGAAGTGGGGTCTTGTTGCAGAAATGCCATGACTTACATCATAGTCGTTAGATGCAGATTTCATGGTTAGAAATGACGGATGGCAGACACACCATCATCACCAACTGAGTCTTTTATAGGAGTTAGAGATAAAAAAACAGAGTTGGGTGATGGTGTGCCTGCCATCCTGCAATATAGGTCGTCCGGTTTATATCTGACGAATAGGAAGGAAACTATGGCAATTTTGCAAAAAGATACCCACACCCCTCTCCACATTTGCAAATAAGGCCTTCCCTCGTTCATCCTTTTCTCTCACAGGATAAACTACTCATATAAATGCATCTTGATGTTCTGTGCAACGCATGGGCATCTTGCTAGTCTCTCACAACATAAACTACTCATACGAATGCATCTTGATGTTCCGTGCAATGCACGGGCATCTAGCTAGTTTCTTTTAAAATAGTTACTGCGATAATTGGGTTGAAGTGATATATTATATGTCTGCCCCAAATGATTTTAGATTCACTAGTAGTACCAAAGAAAAGGTTTGTCTTGTTAATTAACAGAAAACAGGGTGAAAACTATCACATGAGTGTTGGGGATCGTTGCAGAATTTTAAAATTTTCTATGCATCACCAAGATCCATCTATGGAGTTTACGAGCAATGAGAGGGAAGGAGTGCATCTACATACCCTTGTAGATCGCGAGCGGAAGCGTTCAAGTGAACGGGGTTGATGGAGTCGTACTCGTCGTGATCCAAATCACCGATGACCGAGCACCGAACGGACGGCACCTCCGCGTTCAACACACGTACGGAGCAGCGACGTCTTCTCCTTCTTGATCCAGCAAGGGGGAAGGAGAGGTTGATGGAGATCCAGCAGCACGACGGCGTGGTGGTGGAAGTAGCGGGTATCCCGGCAGGGCTTCGCCAAGCGCAGACGGGAGGGAGAGGTGTCACGGGAGGGAGAGGTAGGCGCCAGGGGCTGTGTTGCTGCTGCCCTCCCTCCCCCCCACTATATATAGGGGTCCTGGGGGGGCGCCGGCCCCCTAGAGATCCCATCTGAGGGGGGGGGCGGCGGCCAAGGGGGTGGCTTGCCCCCCAAGGCAAGTGGGGCGCCCCCCACCCCTAGGGTTTCCAACCCTAGGCGCAGGGGGAGGCCCAAGGGGGGCGCCCCAGCCCACTAGGGGCTGGTTCCCTTCCCACTTCAGCCCATGGGGCCCTCCGGGATAGGTGGCCCCACCCGGTGGTCCCGGTACAATACCGGTAACCCCCGAAACTTTCCGGTGGCCGAAACTGGACTTCCTATATATAATTCTTCACCTCCGGACCATTCCGGAACTCCTCGTGACGTCCGGGATCTCATCCGGGACTCCGAAAAACTTTCGGGTTTCCGCATACTAATATCTCTATAACCCTAGCGTCACCGAACCTTAAGTGTGTAGACCCTACGGGTTCGGGAGACATGCAGACATGACCGAGACGACTCTCTGGTCAATAACCAACAGCGGGATCTGGATACCCATGTTGGCTCCCACATGTTCCACGATGAACTCATCGGATGAACCACGATGTCGAGGATTCAATCAATCCCGTATACAATTCCGTTTGTTAATCAGTATGTTACTTGCCCGAGATTCGATCGTCGATATCCCAATACCTTGTTCAATCTTGTTACCGGCAAGTCTCTTTACTCGTACCGTAATGCATGATCCCGTGGCTAAGTCCTTAGTCACATTGAGCTCATTATGATTGTGACGCCCAGCTAATTAGCCTACAGTAATCCCACGTTAATGATGCCACGTCACCACGATTACTGTTGTTAATCTCGTGTTAGTTCAAAATCGATTCGAAATTCAAACTAAAAATAAAGTCAAATGGTAAAGATTTTTCAAATATTAAAACTAAAATGTTGGGGTGTTGCCAAATAATGCATAGGTAATTATTGTGGAGAAACCACATTTTTTAAAAGGTTTAAATGCACTTAAATGATTAAAACAGTAGGTAAAACTATTAAATAAATACCTTTTAAATATTATAAATTGCTAAACTATTTTAATCAGGGGTAAAACTTTCTGTGAAAGTAGTTGGAGTTGTAACTCTATTTTAGGTACGGGTTTTACTTTTGTAAGACTATATATTATTAAATAGATAAAAGAAAGTAGAAAAGAAAAGGTAGAAATAAAACAAAGCTAAAAAAAGGAGAGAGCAAACCCCTCCCCCACTGGGCTCCGGCCCAGCAGGCCACAGCCCCACTGGGCCAAACCACCAGGCCCAGCCGGCCACTCCCCCCACTCCCCTTATCCACTCACCCGAAACCCTAACCTACCCCATGCACTCGATCCCCCCCACTTCCCTTGGCGCCCCCCTCTCCCCGATCTGGACGCGCCGCCCCCGATCCCGTCGTCATCGCCGATGCCCGGCGCCGCCTCGCCGAGCCTGATGCCGCCCGGTGCTGCCCCGCATACCCAACACCGTGCTCCTTCGCCCCGTCGCCTCGCCGTCGCCCCTACCCCGCCGGCCTCCTCGAGCCACGCCACCCGCACCTCTACAACGGGGGTGAGGAACACCTCCCCGCCTTCCCCTCCTCTCTGTCGCGCACACGCTCCGGCGCCCACTCGCAGCCACCACCGCCCCGCACGCGCTCCGGCCGCGCGCACGCATCTCACCGTCGGCCCACGCGCTCCTGCGTTCGGCCACCACATCCCGCGCCCCCCCACTCGCACTAGCACCTCGCCTGCGACCCCGTCGCCACCCACTGCGCCGCTTCACGTCGCCTGCGGCCGCGACCGTGCCCCGCCTCTGCTCCGCCATCGCTGGCTTCTGCCGCTCGCAACCGTCACCGCACGCGCGCTGCACGAACCCCGCTCCGCCCCCGGGCCGCGCCTGCTTCCTCCCGGCCGCGCCGGCCCCCATACGCGGCTGCTCCCGTGGCTCACCGGAGCCCCCTCCCCTGGTGACCTCGGGCACGCGCCTGTTCGGGTGCCCGCACCGCCGCCTGTTGCCCGACCCGCTGTGGACCTCTCTGTTGAGCCTAGGTGGGGCTGCGACGTGTTGATCTTCCGAGGCCGGGCATGACCCAGAAAAGTGTGTCCGGCCAAATGGGATCAAGCGTGTTGGGTTATGTGGTGCACCCCTACAGGGAAGTTTATCTATTCGAATAGCCGTGTCCCTCGGTAAAAGGACGACCCGGAGTTGTACCTTGACCTTATGACAACTAGAACTGGACACTTAATAAAACACACCCTTACAAGTGCTAGATATAACCCGGTGATCGCTCTCTAACAGGGCGACGAGGAGGGGATCGCCGGGTAGGATTATGCTATGCGATGCTACTTGGAGGACGTCAATCTACTCTCTTCTACATGCTGCAAGATGGAGGCTGCCAGAAGCATAGTCTTCGACAGGATTAGCTATCCCCCTCTTATTCTGGCATTCTGCAGTTCAGTCCACTGATATGGCCCTTTACACATATACCCATGCATAAGTAGTGTAGCTCCTTGCTTGCGAGTACTTTGGATGAGTACTCACGGTTGCTTCTCTCCCTCTTTTCCCCCTTTCCTTTCCACCTGGTTGTCGCAACCAGATGCTGGAGTCCAGGAGCCAGACGCCATCGTCGATGACGACACCTACGACACTGGAGATGCCTACTACTACGTGCAACCTGCTGACGACGACCAGGAGTAGTTAGGAGGATCCCAGGCAGGAGGCCTGCGCCTCGTTCGATCTGTATCCCAGTTTGTGCTAGCCTTCTTAAGGCAAACTTGTTTAACTTATGTCTGTACTCAGATATTGTTGCTTCCGCTGACTCGTCTATGATCGAGCACTTGTATTCGAGCCCTTGAGGCCCCTGGCTTGTATTATGATGCTTGTATGACTTATTTATGTTTTAGAGTTGTGTTGTGATATCTTCCCGTGAGTCCCTGATCTTGATCGTACACATTTGCGTGCATGATTAGTGTACGGTCAAATCGGGGGCGCACAAGTTGGTATCAGAGCCAACTGCCTGTAGGAATCCCCCCTTTCCAACTCCTTGGCCGAAGTTGAGTCTAGTCATTGCTAAACTTTTACTAACATGGCTATGTGGCTTACGGGCCCACGTCGCCATTGGGTGGTATTAGGATCTTTTACTCCTTGTCTATACTCTAGGGCTCTGAACTCTCTCCTATTCGGGTAAATGATTTTGCTAAAAGGACTAACTGTAAGTTCTCGTAAATACTTTCTCCCGGAGAGCCCTTTATCACAGATGGTCGCCGACTGCACCAGAAGATGTTGAAGATACTCTTTGATCATTCCCGAGACCCTTGTGCCCTCTGCCTTTTCAGTTCCCTACTACCGATATATCCATATGGATAACAACATACACTTGTTGTTCATACAATTACTCTGAGTTTCTCATGTTATTACCAGATACATCGAATTGCTCTCTGGCTTTTTAAGAATCCCTTGTACCACTGCCTTGCAGTTCTTTTCCACCTGAATACCCCTACGAATAATTTCTCGCACTTACCGAGTATCCGCTTATCCCCAAATGATTCATGTATTTCACACAGTCTTCAAAATACCATTCGATCTTCCGAAAATCCTCAGCAACCTATTGCTTTGGAATTTCTTGCTTGCTTTAATTATGATTAATCCCATAAGTCTGGTAATCTTATTAGCATCCTTTGCCATTATCATTTGAGTCTATTGATTCAATATGTTGCGATGCTCGCATTCCTCAATCGAATCCTAGAATTCATCCTTCCGACTCAGATGTCATTTGAACAGGAGCTGGTTCTCGACTAATCAAATTACTGTCGGTTGTATCCCTAAGGCTATTCAACTTATCCATCCCTAATCAGAGCATTGCTTCGGATCCCTTGATTTGGAAATCATAATTCCTTTGCCTTTGAGCTTTGAGTTAGTCAGTTGTTTCTATAATCTGATCTCCTTGCATTCTTCTTCCTCTAGTGGAGTACCGTTGCTCACGTCAGATCCCTTGTGGACCACCAGATCCTTTGTTGGATTTTATCCGACAGCATCCTTCTTATTCAATAAGCCTGTGAGCTTTTCCTCGGATACATAATGCCTTTGGTAAATTGTATCCTCTGCTTTGTCAACCATGCTCTACTTTTGAGCTTGTGTTATTTACTCCTGAAGTTTGTAGTATATATTTCTATGATGCCCCGATGGGTTGAACCTATGCCTTCCTTAATCAGTGTGAACCCGAAAGATTTCGCGGGACATACTTATCTGGTATTGCACCAGGTAAAACTTTCGACAACTAATGTCATTATCAAAATACGAGAGGCGAATGGAAGGTTATGCATTGAAGAAGTGGGAGTCGACCTTGAACCTTTGTGTTCATGCCCATGGACACGATGTAGATCCTATCATGGAAGCTTCTCTTATAATAATTACCCCCTTGTAATAAGTTCATCTGGTATCCGTGGACGTGGTTCCGACCATGTTTCTCCTTGATTCCGTTTCTCGTGCAAGTTTGAGCACTTGTCTTCTGCAGGGCAATACCCTAGTCCAACCTTTACCTTGATCTGTCGTCGAGTATTACCCCCTGGTATCTCGAGGTTATCATGGAACTGCATAACTTATTATGAGTTTTTCATCAAGTGCTACATTCTCACTGATTCCAATTTTCCACGGGCTCTGAGTTATTAGTCACTCGAGAACACCGATAAGTGAATCGATTCCGCACTCCGATTCAATAACTCTAAGTAATTCTTGTTGCTTACGAGTTTAATAATCCTTCAAGTCATTCCCAGCCTTATCGGCTATATCATTATCGTGCAAACTTTTTAACTGTGCTACCCGGTCCTTCCCGGAACACAACTTTCGATGATGAGCTAAGCTTACGTTGATCTTCCTCGTCATATTAGTTCGCCTTGAACAACAAGCTTGATTTCAAGTTTGTGCCGTACCCTTGGTTCCATTAACCTATCGCTTTCATCATTCCTCTGACTTGATGTCATCGCCGATAGATTACATCTTCATGAAATCTCTCGACAAATGTGTCGTGATCAGCACCAACATTTTGAGCTCTTCCAGGATATCAGTCGAAATTCAGGATGAGAAATACCATCCTTGCCCCTCGATGATTTGTGTTATCATCGGCAACGTTATTGCCCCCCCCCCCCGTCCAATTCAGACTTGATCATGTTATGGAGCTCTTTCCTATCTAGCTTATGTTATGTTCTACATTGAAGTATTACTGTCCTTCATGTCAAGGATGTTGTGAGGATTGCCCCACCTCTTAAGAATTCCTGATATAGTAATACTTCTCGCCATCTCCATTCATTTCCAGGTTCACGTGTTGATTCTAACCGGGATACCAACAGGTGAACTGTGTTGTTTGGATTCTGCCCTTCTAGCAACCTTATTCCTTTGAAGTTAATGGTCGGCCGTTCATTCTTAGACTATTGATTATTGAATCACCATTCCGACGTTGGTCGTGCAACCCAGCCCATATTTCGGGTGCACCTTTCAACCAATGTTTAATTGTGTATGTTTTCCTCGAGCATACATCATTATATCATTTACACTGACTAATGTTATCTCCTTGTTCACATAATAGTGGAAACCCATCTTTTAGAAGTCTCGATGAATTGTCACTGAGTTCATCAGCTCCCACCTTTTTCCCCTTCATTGGTTTAATGATGAGCTTTTGTTTCGGAACCCGCTTTCATAGTATTTTCCCGAGAATCTTACAATGTCGTCTCGTCAATTTGTTTTGCACCTTTTCTTCTCAGGCATCCTGAGTCTAAGGTATCCTGACACCAATCAGATTTGAATCTCGGACAGATATGATGGTTGGAACATTTTCCAAGAGTCATAACATTGGTCTTTATATAACCCAGTAAGGTGATGTCATGCCTAGCACCTGGCCGGAGGACCTATTGTTATATTATCCTTTTTAACAAGGTTAGCCATTCTTCCATAAGGAAATCGTAAGACTTATCCTATAAGTTGTTCCTGATGGATCCTTGTGTATCTAAATTCTGACCCTTGCTTGATGTCCATGTCAATGCTATCCCGAAGCATGTCTGTGGTACTCCGATTTTCGACAAGAACCTTTGAAGCCCAATGCAGAATGCTTTCTTGCTCAATTATCCAAACACCGTTGTATGGGTAATGTCATGAAATTCCTCTCCCGTTACCTAAAGGGTTTTCTACATTATGTCCTGACATGGATATCATGCTCTGCTTGTCCTTGGGAAGGATATATCCCTGAAATGTGTGTTTAAACACATTTTCCTTTCCATTGTTCTGTTTAATCTCATGATCACCTTTTCCTTTCCATTTTTTCGTTTAACCTTACTGGTGATCTATATGATCTAAGCAGTAATATTCTCCTACTTACGTAAAACATCTTGGTGTACAACCGTGTCGGTAAGACCCTGTTACTATTGTTGATGACATTCCGGTAACCACCGATGGACGAGAACTTTGCCTATTGGTCCGCCTCGTTCAACGAGCAGGAAAATGGTTCTCTTCGTCCCTCGCCCTTGGTACCGATGTTGTTGCCGACATAACTGACCGGCTACCCTCTGACATGCCTTGCGTACATGATCGTGCAAGACGTCACCGCCCTTCCTACTTTTAACCCACATGGTGGGCCCATAACCCACCGTTCCACAGGATCGAAACCTGACTCTCCTGTACACCCTGTTGTCAAAGGTATTCCTCGCGTTTGACTTTGTATGTAATTCACGGGCCACCAGCCTGTTGATCTATTCAGGTATCAGATGCAATGCTTAATCACATTGCTCTAAACCCCTTCAACACTTTGTTTCAGGCATCGAACGATTGTCTGCCCGCTCGAAACTTCCCATGATACCTCCTTACCTTGCTCTTGATATTTTCTTAAGTTTCAATTCGAGAGTTACTTTTCGCCTCCTTCCCCGCTGTGAACTACCAGGTAGTCAACCTTGCAGAGGTCCGTTCTTACAGAATAACCACCCTTTATTGTTTCATAAGTACGATGGAGATCCTGAAGGAAGGATGACAATTTCATCATGATGCATTGAGGCATAGGAGTGAAGACATCAATGCTATCGATCGACCTCTTCGAGGAGAGCAACCAAACACAAGAAGATCCATTAGACTTTCGTAACCAGAACTTTCCCCCTTACACCCCTCTTAAATCTCGGGACGAGATTTCTTGTAGTGGACGAGAATTGTGACGCCCGGCTAATTAGGCTACAGTAATCCCACGTTAATGATGCCACGTCACCACAATTACTGTTGTTAATCTCGTGTTAGTTCAAAATCGATTCGAAATTCAAACTAAAAATAAAGTCAAACGGTAAAGATTTTTCAAATATTAAAACTAAAATGTTGGGGTGTTGCCAAATAATGCATAGGTAATTATTGTGGAGAAACCACATTTTTATAAAAGGTTTAAATGCACTTAAATGATTAAAACAGTAGGTAAAACTATTAAATAAATACCTTTTAAATATTATAAATTGCTAAACTATTTTAATCAGGGGTAAAACTTTCTGTGAAAGTAGTTGGAGTTGTAACTCTATTTTAGGTACGGGTTTTACTTTTGTAAGACTATAAATTATTAAATAGATAAAAGAAAGGAGAAAAGAAAAGGTCACTGGGCCAAACCACCAGGCCCAGCCGGCCATTCCCCCACTCCCCTTATCCACTCACCCGAAACCCTAACCTACCCCACACACCCGATCCCCCCCGCCACTTCCCTTGGCGCCCCCCTCTCCCCGATCTGGACGCGCCGCCCCCGATCCCGTCGTCATCGCCGACGCCCGGCGCCGCCTCGCCGAGCCTCACGCCGCCCGGTGCTGCCCCGCATACCCAACACCGTGCTCCTCCGCCCCGTCGCCTCGCCGTCGCCCCTACCCCGCCGGCCTCCTCGAGCCACGCCGCCCGCACCTCTACAACGGGGGTGAGGATCACCTCCCCGCCTTCCCCTCCTCTCTGTCGCGCACGCGCTCCGGCGCCCACTCGCAGCCACCACCGCCCCGCATGCGCTCCGGCCGCGCGCACGCATCTCGCCGCCGGCCCACGCGCGCCTGCGTTCGGCCACCACATCCCGCGCCCCTCCTCCCACTCGCACTAGCACCTCGCCTGCGACCCCGTCGCCGCCCACTGCGCCGCTTCACGTCGCCTGCGGCCGCGACTGTGCCCCGCCTCTGCTCCGCCGTCGCTGGCTTCTGCCGCTCGCAACCGTCGCCGCACGCGCGCTGCACGAACCCCGCTCCGCCCCCGGGCCGCGCTGCTTCCTCCCGGCCGCGCCGGCCCCCATCTGCGGCTGCTCCCGCGGCTCACCGGAGCCCCCTCCCCTGGTGACCTTGGGCACGCGCCTGTTCGAGTGCCCGCACCACCGCCCGTTGCCCGACCCGCTGTGGCCCTTTGGCCCAATGACACAGAGGCCTAGCCCTAGAAAGTAAAAAAGAGAATTAAAAATAATATTAATAAAATAAATAAATAAATAATAATTAAAATAATTAATTAATTAAGTTAATTAATTAATCCTATTTAAATTAATCTAATTAACTATTTAGTTTAATTAAATAGCAATTAGATTAGTTAACCCTAATTAGACTAAACAGTCATTGACGAACGGGACCCACACGTGAGTTGACCAGTCCACTCCCCTGTTGACTGCTGATGTCATGCTGACGTCATGCACAGGTCAGCATGCACTATTCTGGATAATGTTGGATTTAAATAAATAATTAAAATCCGAAAATGATCAAATCTTTAGAAAATCATATAAAATAAAACGTAGCTCAGATGAAAATACTTTCTACATGAAAGTTGCTCAGAATGACGAGACGAATCCGGATACGCAGCCTGTTCACCCGCCACACATCCCTAGCATAGTGAACCTATAACATTTCACCTCCGGTTCATCTGTCCGAAAACGCGAAACACCGGGAATACCTTCGCCGGTATCACCTATCCCTACGTTAGGTCACCCCTAGCACAACGTATCGCCGCGTCTTGCTTTGTGTTACATTTGATTGATCTGTTATTTATTGTGTTCCCCCTCCGTTACTTCTTTCCGGTAGACTCCGAGACCGCTGCCGATGTTCATGTGTTCGACTACATCGAAGACGACCCCTCCTTCTTGCCAGAGCAACCAGGCAAGCCCCTCCCCCTTGATCACCAGATATCGCCTATTCTTCTCTATACTGCTTTCATTAGAGTAGTGTAGCATGTTACTGCTTTCGTTAATCCTATCCTGATGCATAGCCTGTCCTTGCTTCTACTATTGTTACATTTACCTGCAATCCTACATGCTTATTATAGGATGCTAGTTTTCCATCAGTGGCCCTACATTCTTGTCCGTCTGCTGTGCTATACTATCGGGCCGTGATCACTTGGGCGGTGATCATGGGTATATACTTATATACTCTGTACATGACACATGTGGTGACTAAAGTCGGGTCGGCTCCTTGAGTACCCGCAAGTGATTCTGATGAGGGGGCTGAAAGGAGAGGTGGCTCCATCCCGGTAGAGGTGGGCCTGGGTTCCCGACGGCCCCCGACTGTTACTTTGTGGCAGAGCGACAGGGCAGGTTGAGACCACCTAGGAGAGAGGTGGGCTACGACGTGTTGATCTTCCGAGGCCGGGCATGACCCAGAAAAGTGTGTCCGGCCAAATGGGATCAAGCGTGTTGGGTTATGTGGTGCACCCCTGCAGGGAAGTTTATCTATTCGAATAGCCGTGTCCCTCGGTAAAAGGACGACCCGGAGTTGTACCTTGACCTTATGACAACTAGAACTGGACACTTAATAAAACACACCCTTACAAGTGCTAGATATAACCCGGTGATCGCTCTCTAACAGGGCGACGAGGAGGGGATCGCCGGGTAGGATTATGCTATGCGATGCTACTTGGAGGACGTCAATCTACTCTCTTCTACATGCTGCAAGATGGAGGCTGCCAGAAGCATAGTCTTCGACAGGATTAGCTATCCCCCTCTTATTCTGGCATTCTGCAGTTCAGTCCACTGATATGGCCCTTTACACATATACCCATGCATATGTAGTGTAGCTCCTTGCTTGCGAGTACTTTGGATGAGTACTCACGGTTGCTTCTCTCCCTCTTTTCCCCCTTTCCTTTCCACCTGGTTGTCGCAACCAGATGCTGGAGTCCAGGAGCCAGACGCCAGCGTCGATGACGACACCTAAGACACTGGAGATGCCTACTACTACGTGCAGCCCGCTGACGACGACCAGGAGTAGTTAGGAGGATCCCAGGCAGGAGGCCTGCGCCTCGTTCGATCTGTATCCCAGTTTGTGCTAGCCTTCTTAAGGCAAACTTGTTTAACTTATGTCTGTACTCAGATATTGTTGCTTCCGCTGACTCGTCTATGATCGAGCACTTGTATTCGAGCCCTCGAGGCCCCTGGCTTGTATTATGATGCTTGTATGACTTATTTATGTTTTAAAGTTGTGTTGTGATATCTTCTCGTGAGTCCCTGATCTTGATCGTACACATTTGCGTGCATGATTAGTGTACGGTCAAATCAGGGGCGTCACAATGATGATGCATTACCGAGTGGGCCCAGAGATACCTCTCCGTCATACGGAGTGACAAATCCCAGTCTCGATCCGTGCCAACCCAACAGACACTTTCGGAGATACCCGTAGTGCACCTTTATAGTCACCCAGTTACGTTGTGACGTTTGGTACACCCAAAGCCCTCCTACGGCATCCGGGAGTTGCACGATCTCATGGTCTAAGGAAATGATACTTGACATTGGAAAAGCTCTAGCAAACGAACTACACGATCTTTGTGCTATGCTTAGGATTGGATCTTGTCCATCACATCATTCTCCTAATGATGTGATCCCGTTATCAATGACATCCAATGTCCATAGTCAGGAAACCATGACTATCAGTTGATCAACGAGCTAGTCAACTAGAGGCTTACTAGGGACACGTTGTGGTCTATGTATTCACACATGCATTACGATTTCCGGATAACACAATTATAGCATGAACAATAGACAATTATCATGAACAAGGAAATATAATAATAACCATTTTATTATTGCCTCTAGGGCATATTTCCAACAGTCTCCCACTTGCACTAGAGTCAATAATCTAGTTACATTGTGATGAATCGAACACCCATAGAGTTCTGGTGTTGATCATGTTTTGCTCTAGGGAGAGGTTTAGTCAACGGATCTGCTACATTCAGGTCCGTATGTACTTTACAAATATCTATGTCTCCATTTTGAACACTTTCACGAATGGAGTTGAAGCGACGCTTGATATGCCTGGTCTTCCTGTGAAACCTGGGCTCCTTGGCAAGGGCAATAGCTCCAGTGTTGTCACAGAAGAGAGTCATCGGACCCGACGCATTGGGAATCACCCCTAGGTCGGTAATGAACTCCTTTATCCAGATTGCTTCTTGTGCTGCCTCTGAGGCCGCCATGTACTCCGCTTCACATGTAGATCCTGCCACCACGCTTTTCTTGCAACTGCACCAGCTTACTGCTCCTCCATTCAAAATATACACGTATCCGGTTTGTGACTTAGAGTCATCCAGATCTGTGTCGAAGCTAGCGTCAACGTAACCCTTTACGATGAGCTCTTCGTCACCTCCATATACGAGAAACATATCCTTAGTCCTTTTCAGGTACTTCAGGATATTCTTGACCGCTGTCAAGTGTTCCATGCCGGGATTACTTTGGTACCTTCCTACCAAACTTACGGCAAGGTTTACATCAGGTCTGGTACACAGCATGGCATACATAATAGACCCTATGGCCGAGGCATAGGGGATGACACTCATCTTTTCTCTATCTTTTGCCGTGGTCGGGCATTGAGCCGTGCTCAATTGCACACCTTGCAATACAGGCAAGAACCCCTTCTTGGACTGATCCATATTGAACTCCTTCAATATCTTGTCAAGGTACGTACTCTGTGAAAGACCAATGAGGCGTCTTGATCTATCTCTATAGATCTTGATGCCTAATATATAAGCAGCTTCTCCAAGGTCCTTCATTGAAAAACACTTATTCAAGTAGGCCTTTATACTTTTCAAGAATTCTATATCATTTCCCATCAATAGTATGTCATCCACATATAATATGAGAAATGCTACAGAGCTCCCACTCACTTTCTTGTAAACACAGGCTTCTCCATAAGTCTGTGTAAACCCAAACGCTTTGATCATCTCATCAAAGCGAATGTTCCAACTCCGAGATGCTTGCACCAGCCCATAGATTGAGCGCTGGAGCTTGCATACCTTGTTAGCATTCTTAGTATCGACAAAACCTTCCGGCTGCATCATATACAATTCTTCCTTAAGAAAGCCGTTAAGGAATGCCGTTTTGACGTCCATTTGCCATATCTCATAATCATAGAATGCGGCAATTGCTAACATGATTCGGACGGACTTTAGCTTCGCTACGGGTGAGAAAGTCTCATCGTAGTCAACCCCTTGAACTTGTCGATAACCCTTAGCGACAAGTCGAGCATTATAGATGGTCACATTACCATCTGCGTCTGTCTTCTTCTTAAAGATCCATTTGTTTTCTATGGCTCGCCGATCATCGGGCAAGTCAGTCAAAGTCCATACTTCGTTTTCATACATGGATCCTATCTCGGATTTCATGGCTTCTAGCCATTTGTCGGAATCTGGGCCCGCCATTGCTTCTTCATAGTTCGAAGGTTCACCGTTGTCTAACAACATGATTTCCAGGACAGGGTTGCCGTACCACTCTGGTGCGGAACGTGTCCTTGTGGACCTACGAAGTTCAGCAGTAACTTGATCCGAAGCTTCATGATCATCATCATGAACTTCCTCCCCAGTCGGTGTAGGCACCACAGGAACATCTTCCCGCGCTGCGCTACTTTCCGGTTCGGAAGGGGTGACTATCACCTCATCAAGTTCCACTTTCCTCCCACTTAATTCTTTCGAGAGAAACTCTTTCTCCAGAAAGGACCCGTTCTTGGTAACGAAGATCTTGCCTTCGGATCTCAGGTAGAAGGTATACCCGATAGTTTCCTTAGGGTATCCTATGAAGACGCATTTTTCCGATTTGGGTTCGAGCTTTTCAGGTTGAAGTTTCTTGACATAAGCATCGCATCCCCAAACTTTTAGAAACGATAGCTTAGGTTTCTTCCCAAACCATAATTCATACGGTGTCGTCTCAACGGATTTCGACGGAGCCCTATTTAAAGTGAATGCGGCAGTCTCTAAAGCATAGTCCCAAAATGAGAGCGGTAGATCGGTAAGAGACATCATAGATCGCACCATATCCAATAGAGTGCGATTACGACATTCGGACACACCATTTCGCTGAGGTGTTCCAGGCGGCGTGAGTTGTGAAACTATTCCACATTTCCTTAAGTGTGTGCCAAATTCGTGAATCAAATATTCTCCTCCACGATCTGATCATAAGAACTTTATTTTCCTGTCACGTTGATTCTCAACCTCACTCTGAAATTCCTTGAACTTTTCAAAGGTCTCAGACTTGTGTTTCATTAGGTAGACATACCCATATCTACTCAAGTCATCAGTGAGAGTGAGAACATAACGATAGCCACCGCGAGCCTCAACACTCATTGGACCGCACACATCGGTATGTATGATTTCCAATAAGTTGGTTGCTCGCTCCATTGTTCCGGAGAACGAAGTCTTGGTCACCTTACCCATGAGGCATGGTTCGCACGTGTTAAATGATTCGTAATCAAGAGACTCCAAAAGTCCATCAGCATGGAGCTTCTTCATGCGCTTGACACTAATGTGACCAAGGCGGCAATGCCACAAGTATGTGGGACTATCGTTATCAACTTTACATCTTTTGGTATTCACACTATGAATATGTGTAACATCACGTTCGAGATTCATTAAGAATAAACCATTGACCAGCGGGGCATGACCATAAAACATATCTCTCATATAAATAGAACAACCATTATTCTCGGATTTAAATGAGTAGCCATCTCGCATTAAACGAGATCCAGATACAATGTTCATGCTCAAAGCTGGCACTAAATAACAATTATTGAGGTTTAAAACTAATCCCGTAGGTAGATGTAGAGGTAGCGTGCCGACGGCGATCACATCGACCTTGAAACCATTCCCGACGCGCATCGTCACCTCGTCCTTCGCCAGTCTCCGCTTATTCCGCAGCTCCTGTTTTGAGTTACAAATATGAGCAACCGCACCGGTATCAAATACCCAGGAGCTACTACGAGTGCTGGTAAGGTACACATCAATTACATGTATATCACATATACCTTTGGTGTTGCCGGCCTTCTTGTCCGCTAAGTATTTGGGGCAGTTCCGCTTCCAGTGACCACTTCCCTTGCAATAAAAGCACTCAGTCTCAGGCTTGGGTCCATTCTTTGACTTCTTCCCGGCAACTGGTTTACCGGGCGCGGCAACTCCCTTGCCGTCCTTCTTGAAGTTCTTCTTACCCTTGCCTTTCTTGAACTTAGTGGTTTTATTCACCATCAACACTTGATGTTCCTTTTTGATCTCCACCTCCGCTGATTTCAGCATTGAATATACCTCAGGAATGGTCTTTTCCATCCCCTGCATATTGAAGTTCATCACAAAGCTCTTGTAGCTTGGTGGAAGCGACTGAAGGATTCTGTCAATGACCGCGGCATTCGGGAGATTAACTCACAGCTGAGACAAGCGGTTGTGTAACCCAGACATTATGAGTATGTGCTCACTGACAGAACTATTTTCCTCCATTTTACAACTGAAGAACTTGTCGGAGACTTCATATCTCTCGACCCGGGCATGAGCTTGGAAAACCATTTTCAGCTCTTCGAACATCTCATATGCTCCATGTTTCTCAAAACGCTTTTGGAGCCCTGGTTCTAAGTTGTAAAGCATGCCGCACTGAACGAGGGAGTAATCATCAGCACGTGATTGCCAAGCGTTCATAACGTCTTGGTTCTCTGGGATGGGTGCTTCACCTAGCGGTGCTTCTAGGACATAATCTTTCTTGGTAGCTATGAGGATGATCCTCAGGTTCCGGACCCAGTCCGTATAGTTGCTGCCATCATCTTTCAGCTTGGTTTTCTCTAGGAACGCGTTGAAGTTGAGGGCAACGTGGGCCATTTGATCTACAAGACATATTGTAAAGATTTCAGACTAAGTTCATGATAATTAAGTTCATCTAATCAAATTATTCAATGAACTCCCACTCAGATAGACATCCCTCCAGTCATCTAAGTGAAACATGATCCGAGTTAACTAGGCCGTGTCCGATCATCACGTGAGACGGACTAGTCAAGATCGGTGAACATCTTCATGTTGATCGTATCTTCTATATGACTCATGCTCGACCTTTCGGTCTTCCGTGTTCCGAGGCCATGTCTGTACATGCTAGGCTCGTCAAGTCAACCTAAGTGTATTGCGTGTGTTCCGAGGCCATGTCTGTACATGCTAGGCTCGTTAACACCCGTTGTATGCGAACGTTAGAATCTATCACACCCGATCATCACGTGATGCTTCGAAACAACGAACCTTCGCAACGGTGCACAGTTAGGGGGAACACTTTCTTGAAATTATTATAAGGGGTCATCTTACTTACTACCGTCATTCTAAGCAAATAAGATGTAAAACATGATAAACATCACATGCAATCAAATAGTGACATGATATGGCCAATATCATTTTGCTCCTTTGATCTCCATCTTCGGGGCGCCATGATCATCCTTGTCACCAGCATGACACCATGATCTCCATCATCGTGTCTTCATGAAGTTGTCACGCCAACGATTACTTCTACTTCTATGGCTAACGTGTTTAGCAATAGAGTAAAGTAATTTACATGGCGTTATTCAATGACACGCAGGTCATACAAAAAATAAAGACAACTCCTATGGCTCCTGCCGGTTGTCATACTCATCGACATGCAAGTCGTGATTCCTATTACAAGAATATGATCAATCTCATACATCACATATATCATTCATCACATCTTCTGGCCATATCACATCACAAGGCACATGCTGCAAAAACAAGTTAGACGTCCTCTAATTGTTGTTGCAAGTTTTTACGTGGCTTCTATAGGTTTCTAGTAAGAACATTTCTTACCTACGTAAAACCACAACGTGATATGCCAATTTCTATTTACCCTTCATAAGGACCCTTTTCATCGAATCCGTTCCGACTAAAGTGGGAGAGACAGACACCCGCTAGCCACCTTATGCAACTAGTGCATGTCAGTCGGTGGAACCTGTCTCACGTAAGCGTACGTGTAAGGTCGGTCCGGGCCGCTTCATCCCACAATACCGCCGAAACAAGATAAGACTAGTAGTGGCAAGACAAATTGACAACATCTACGCCCACAACTGCTTTGTGTTCTACTCGTGCATAGTAACTACGCATAGGCCTGGCTCATGATGCAACTGTTGGGGATCGTTGCAGAATTTTAAAATTTTCTACGCATCACCAAGATCCATCTATGGAGTTTACTAGCAACAAGAGGGAAGGAGTGCATCTACGTACCCTTGTAGATCGCGAGCGGAAGCGTTCAAGTGAACGGGGTTGATGGAGTCGTACTCGTCGTGATCCAAATCACCGATGACCGAGCGCCGAACGGACGACACCTCCGCATTCAACACACTACGGAGCAACGACGTCTCCTCCTTCTTGATCCAGCAAGGGGGAAGGAGAGGTTGATGGAGATCCAGCAGCACGACGGCGTGGTGGTGGAAGTAGCGGGTATCCTGGCAGGGCTTCGCCAAGCGCAGACGGGAGGGAGAGGTGTCACGGGAGGGAGAGGGAGGCGCCAGGGGCTGTGTTGCGGCTGCCCTCCCTCCCCCCCCCCACTATATATAGGGGTCCTGGGGGGCGCCGGCCCCCTGGAGATCCCATCTGAGGGGGGGCGGCGGCCAAGGGGGTGGCTTGCCCCCCAAGGCAAGTGGGGCGCCCCCAGGGTTTCCAACCCTAGGCGTAGGGGGAGGCCCAAGGGGGGCGCCCCAGCCCACTAGGGGCTGGTTCCCTTCCCACTTCAGCCCATGGGGCCCTCCGGGATAGGTGGCCCCACCCGGTGGACCCCCGGGACCCTTCCGGTGGTCCCGGTACAATACCCGTAACCCCCGAAACTTTCCCGGTGGCCAAAACTGGACTTCCTATATATAATTCTTCACCTCCGGACCATTTAGGAACTCCTCGTGACGTCCGAGATCTCATCCGGGACTCCGAACAACTTTCGGGTTTCCGCATACTAATATCTCTATAACCCTAGCGTCACTGAACCTTAAGTGTGTAGACCCTACGGGTTCGGGAGACATGCAGACATGACCGAGACGACTCTCCGGTCAATAACCAACAGCAGGATCTGGATACCCATGTTGGCTCCCACATGTTCCACGATGATCTCATCGGATGAACCACGATGTCGAGGATTCAATCAATCCCAATACCTTGTTCAATCTCGTTACCGGCAAGTCTCTTTACTCGTACCGTAATGCATGATCCCGTGGCTAACTCCTTAGTCACATTGAGCTCATTATGATGATGCATTACCGAGTGGGCCCAGAGATACCTCTCCGTCATACGGAGTGACAAATCCCAGTCTCGATCCGTGCCAACCCAACAGACACTTTCGGAGATACCCGTAGTGCACCTTTATAGTCACCCAGTTACGTTGTGATGTTTGGTACACCCAAAGCACTCCTACGGCATCCGGGAGTTGCACGATCTCATGGTCTAAGGAAATGATACTTGACATTGGAAAAGCTCTAGCAAACGAACTACACGATCTTTGTACTATGCTTAGGATTGGGTCTTGTCCATCACATCATTCTCCTAATGATGTGATCCCGTTATCAATGACATCCAATGTCCATAGTCAGGAAACCATGACTATCAGTTGATCACGAGCTAGTCAACTAGAGGCTTACTAGGGACACGTTGTGGTCTATGTATTCACACATGCATTGCGATTTCCGGATAACACAATTATAGCATGAACAATAGACACTTATCATGAACAAGGAAATATAATAATAACCATTTTATTATTGCCTCTAGGGCATATTTCCAACAATGAGGACGGTGAAAACAAGGCACATTGGGTTCAGCGTCATCGTCACTACAGCTGTGCGCGTGCGAGAAGTCTACATATCGTGGGGGCTACGGAGAAAAAGACGTATCTCGTGTGTTTGAGCGAGGCACAGAGACACAATGTTTGAGAGAGAAACCGATTGACAGATTAAGATCAGATTGAGTTGTCAGGGGAGGGAGAGAAAGACGTATCGAGAGTGTGAGCGGTACGCACAGAGGCACAACTAGCGAGTGTGTGTTTGTGTGTGTTTGAAAGAGGAGTAGATAGATTACTATCAAGATCGAGGTGCCACCCTACTCCTTCGGTGTGTGTGTGCGCGTGCGCGTGCGCACGCGCGCGCGTGTGTGTGTGTGTTCGAGAGAGAAGCCAATCGATAGATTAGTATCAAGATTGAGGTGTCACCCTACTCCTTCGGTGTCGGGAAGTGTGTGTGTGTGGGTGGGGGGGCAGTGACACATACATATCTCTACTCTTATCAAAAACAGAGTTGGTGATGATGGTGTTCCTACCATCCTGCAATATAGGCCATCTAATTTATATCTGACGGATAGGAAGGAAACTATGGCAATTTTGCAAAAGGATACCCACACCCCTCTCCACATTTGCAAATAAAGCATTCCCTCGTTCATCTTTTTCTCCCACAAGATAAACTAATCATACAAATGCATCTTGATGTTCCATGCAACGCATGGGCATCTTGCTAGTAGGGAGAAGGAGTTTGTGTGACCCATATCTATATTAAGGGATAGGTAGATAGGATGTGTGCGAGGCATACTTAAAGCATCACGGAGATAAACAAACGGTGTGCATGCAAGTGCCGGAAAAAATGAAGCGATAAAAAATGTCTACGCGTGTGTGTGTGAGAGAGAGAGAGAGATAGAGAGAGAGAGAGAGATCTCAAAACAAAAGGTGCTCTGCTGGAATCCCATTGTATGTATTCATATGGTTCCGGAACTCGAGTTAACCTTAGGATATGTGTGAGAGACATAATTATCCTTTGAGACATTAGTGGTTGTGGGTGGGCGGAATTAAAGGGGTGGGCATGTTCGACAGAGAGAGTGTGTGTGTTTCTGTGTGAGAGACTTGTAGGACGGGGTAGAAAGACGAATTCTAACCTTGACGGAGGGAGAGAAATACACGAAGTGTGCGTGTGTGATTCCGATGCCCACGGGAAATGAGATATGTATGCGTGTGAGAGAGATTGCACAATTCATTCATGTGTCACTATCTAGCGATCGTGGACGTGCATCGCTTGAACATAAATCAATATCTACTTCGTATTGTGGCCAAAGGTACAATATCGATTCAATGCTATAAAGATTGGACACTCTCATATCACATTTTTTTTCTATCTAAATAAACCTTTTCAATTATGCATGCCAAAGTTACAGTGATCTTTCTTCAAACAACCAATGTAGCTATCATGTACATGCACCATTGTTACTCTTGCATTCAAATTCATTAGTCTTGGATGATTTAAGGTTCTATTATGAAGTAATATATGTAATATTCATATATGAATTCAACGGGTACGCAATTTATAAAATGGAGGCTATGTAATCATATGAGGTAACACTTTTAAGTAGAGGACTACAATATCCATTTCTTTTGTGGGACTACAATATTCATTTCTTTTTGTACGCCTCTACACTAACACGTCAATGAATCTATCTATTATATAATTAAAACGATAGAGAACCATGATGATTTGGCACCGTAAAAGCTAAGATGTATCAACGGTGAAGATCTAAAACGTTTTTTTTTAACCAACAGTGATGATTTGGCACTGTAAAAGCTAAGATGTATCAACGGTGAAGATCTAAAATGTTTTTTTAAGAAACTAGGTAATTGCCCGTGCGTTGCTACGGGAGCATGTAATCTAGTTGTTCAACCATGTATACTTAAGTTGAGAGGATACCGAAACTGAGTTACAGACATAAAAAAAATGAAAAACAAAGCATACCTTCTGCTGATATGAAATACATCAAGGCCCTTTCCAGAGGAAATATTACAGATGTCATGGATCACTGGAAGTTATTCACAGGAACACACCAAGATTATGGAACACCAGAATCAAGCCATGCATGAATAAACACGTGAAAAAATCCCGGAATTTTGACTTCGGGTTCACTTCATGCTTTCATGGTTGCCGTAGGGAAGTGGCATATGCAATTGTGATGTCACGCAAAAATCATTAAAGGAACAAGCTAACAAAAGCTAATGGACGGAGGCCAGCCACGATCCATACTGGAAGGAGGGTCCAATAGTGAAGTGATATTGTGAGATAATAAATTTGGCAGTGAAATTTTATTATCTACATGAAATAGCATATCAAAGGAATTTTTACATACATCATATATTCATATGTAAGATAAAAGGCGACCAATGTTCACAATTCTTACATCACGAGGCACCAGAAATGGTTGTGCGGCGGTAGCAAAAGTAGTCACCTATGCATCGAGCCGTGCCTCACATCAGCTCCACCACAAGGCATGCCACTGCCGTGTCTGTGTCAGCAACAACTGAATTAAAATTAGCTTTGTTCTTCATCGGTGCGCCTGTCACAACAGGCAAACAAACGCTCCAACAGCTACAACAACAAATAGCAACAACAACAGCAACAGCAAGGGTACCATAAACAATCGCATAACATCTCTCTCACTCCTTGATCAATATCAACTCTAGGCACAAACAGAAGCAGCAGCGTAGCAGCATCAGCAATATGAACAGCGGCATCAGCGTAGCGGTAAAATTGCATCTCTCACGCAGGTCTCCCCTGCTCGACACCAGCGTCGCATCGCTCCGTCCGCGCTGCATCTATCCGTCACCTTCCCAGATGAAGCGTTGTACCCTATGTCAGTGCCCGTGCATTGCAACCGGAGTATGCATAATCTAGTAACTATTTTTCCGCATGTAAAAAAAATATGTTCCCCTCTCTCTCGCTTCCTTAGATTCATTATGTAAGTGTGCACGTGCAACACATATGTAACCACTTTTGTGTTGTCTCACCCTTCCCAAATCCTTGCCGAGGAGATCATGGTGTCATACAGACGCAATAGCTGCCACCTTGCCTAATGCGCATGTGACCAAAGATGCTAGTGCATGTCATATGTCAGTAGACAACTGTTTCCGGAAATAGTCCGAGTTTGCCTGTCAATGAGAATCATTACGGGTGGTTTCCATTTTCAAGATAGGGAAGCTTTAGAAAGAATCCAAGCTTACCTATATCAAAGATATGTGTTAGTGATGACCATGGAAATAACCCCAACTTGTCATGTACGTCAGTACGTGTCTATTGTGTTGTCTTCACCATGAAAATAATCAAAACTTGCCCTGTACATATGCGTTGCTATGTCTCGGTAGGCTATTTATTGTGGGAAATTATGCCCTGTACATATTCTTATTAATTAGAAATAGGACATAACTCTACCATGCATGGACATAGCAAGAAATCATGGTGTTCTCACTTGAACATTATTCGCTCCGGCACACTTATGAAAGAATTGGTTACCATGCACCATGAATGAAGCGTCCAAAGCTAATTACCGTCTTTCTCTGCCGCCTGCCGCTGAAGCGCTGCAAATCGAGCCAGTACCAACAAGCAAGCAAGCGAGTAGACTACAACCACAACAATCAAGCAAGTGGTTAGATTAGATCGCAGGTCACAGCACGGGAAGTGAAACACATAAAGGCAAAAAAATATAAGGAAAACGGGAAATAGTTTCCTGACATGACCTTAGCATGATCAGTCATCGTGGTTGTCAGGAAGAAGGCCGTGCCGGCCAGCCGCTCACGAAAAGCGGCAATGGTGCCCTCCTCCTAAGCAATAGCACAGATTCTTCGATGGAGATCGCCGGTGGGAAGCGGGAGTCCAAGTGACGCCTGCCGCGCTACATGATCGTATGGATGGCCATGACCCCATCTTCTTGTGCCGCCACTCTCCCTCTAAGTTCGAACGGCATGTATCATGGATGACTACGACCCCATCGAGCATTGTACCCGGTGGCGGCTAACAGAAGCGAATAAGTAGAGGATCGAGAAGATGCGATCGAGGCAGGCGAGGTAGAGGGAACGGTTAAAGGAAGGAATATGAGAGATTACCGTCCATGATTGATCTGAATTAATTGTGGTATAAGCATTAACCAAATAAAGATATTAATTGCCATCCGTGAATTGACTGACTTACCAAATATTGATCGGGAGTAGATGGAAATCGCTGGAGGGGGTGGGACCACGTTAGACGGGAGAGGAATCATTACGTGGCAATTAAGGAGATGGACCGAGAGGGCTATGGAAAGGATTGATTACCGGGGAAAGAAATTGATATGGCATCAAACATACCTAAATTGGCGAGGGGCACGTTGGAAGGGGAGGCGGACGAAGGAGGACCGACGTAAGACGGGAAACGGAACCTTACGGTTCTTTTAGGTAGTACTAGGTAATTGCCCGTGCGTTGCTACGGGTGTAAAAATATTTTGGTTGTTACACACTAATTGTGCAAGCGTGTCCCTTCAGAATCCGCACGCATAAATCATGCTTCGATTTTTCAGGAAAACATTGTAGGCTTTTTTCCTCAAAAGTCCTTCTTCTTCCTCCATCCGCTACCTGTCTCCACAACACAAATATGCCACTGTTAAAAGCGCATCAGGCACCCCTACAAAAGAACACAAAATACAATCTACACATGAGCAATGATGTAAACATATGTAAATTTATGATCTGCAAGAAAATCACTGTGAAAATAACTTGAATGGAATATTGTGGAGACCCTAAGGTGTTGAACTATAAAATGCAAGTTACAACTGCTCATACACCTACTTTTTTCACATGAGTATTACTTATATGGATTACAAAAGAAATATTGTTGTAGAAAATGGTCTACTGGGAACTGCTACTAAACTTCAGACATCTTTACTACACCATGAATCTTACACACCAAATACTGCAGGACATAGAACAAGCACACCATCTTGTAATTCTTTAGTTGGAGAGGTGCATGCATGATTAGCCAGCATATATAAAGTCTGCAGGCCATCGAATGTAATGAATTGTGCTCAATGGTGAAGAATCTTGCAGCAAAGTGTTTCCTACTCATACTAAATGACCTATCGAATTCAACGTTGGTGGGTCCACTCGACTAAGGTGTGCTATGTCAATTACAAAATATACTTGTTTTATCCATCGCAATCATCAAAGGTAAACTGATTTTTTTGCGGGTAAAAGCTGAACTGATTTTCAAATATAAGTTAATCTAAAGATTATGTCGTGTTCTCAACTTCTCCCTTCTGGCTCCTTTCCCTTTCTTCCCTTCAGTCCATTGAGTCCCTTCTTCAAAATCACAATGAGTAGCAAGAAAAAAAATTAGTACATTGCAAAAGCTTATCTTGAGAGAAAATTTATACAAGTAAAATTTAGAAGCTTGACAAAAAATTGCAATCGATATAAAACACTGTGATTTCTGCATAAGAACAATACAAATTATAAATTTTCTTAAAAAATGATGAAAACACCTTTATTCTATCTCAATGCCCGATGTAAGTCTAAAAGAGTGACAACAAAGAGGTTGATCACATCATGAACTGAAAGCTCTTAACTAAGGCAACATATCCTTTCTCAATATCATAATAATTCCAGCCCTCATCTCCTAAATTCTCAAGCAAGCATTTTCTCCTAAAGAAAAATTGGTGACGAATTTCATACTACAAGTAAATTAGAGAATAGATGAAAGTATCATATGAGAATTACATGTGTGTTTTTAATCGACAAACCCAACTCTAGATGGTTTATACCTGCTGCTGCTCCTTCGATGTCAGCAGCAGCTAAAACATTTACCTTCCTTTGATGTACATATATCAAAGACCCCATGGCTAAATTTCCTTGTAAAATTTGTACACAGATATAAGCTAAAAACACATGTCGGAGCAAAGAGAGATAATAGAGAGAGGACAGAAAAACAGAATGCAAAGGACTATTTGCACGGGCATGAAAGGGCTAATAATTCTGCTGTGACAGATCTCGAATAGCTTTGCTTGTACATCCGTACAAGCCCTAAATAAAGCAGAATGCTTACAATTTTGAGCATACAACCAAATTACAACAATTCAGTATCATTATCATAATATAGTTGTGGTTGGTTCAATCAGCAATTCAGTATCATTATGTACTTCCTTCGTCCGGAAATATTTGTCATCAAAATGGATAAAAATGGATGTATCTAGATGTATTTTAGTTCTAGATATATTTCTCTTTACTCATTTTGATGACAAGTATTTTCGGACGGAGGAAGTATTATTGAAGGTGGTAGTACATACAAATTTCCTTTGTAAAATTCTGAATATCTGCACTAATTCAGTTGCACTACTCGACATCCATTGGTTCTGCAAACAGGGTAGTATTTCTTGCATGCAACAGCAGCCGGTTGCCATGAACTCCTGGACTGTTCTAAAAGCCTCTTTATGCTTCCTCTGCAGAATTCAACGGGGCAACAACAATTAAAATAAAAAGGCACAAAAAAAAGGAAAATCATGTCCGCTGGCCACGGAAGAAAGTGGACGGTGCTAGGAGACCTCCTGCAGAAGATTAAGGTTTTCGCTAGCCCGCGGAGAAAAACGGAGATGTGATGGAGCTGCTGGCGGAGGTCGTGTCGGACTGATGGGGTTAGATTTCAGGGAGGTGGCATGGTCTGGTGTAGTGCTCACGCGCGCGCTGCTTCAGAGCTCGCAGCGCATACTGACTTGGACCCCGGCAGCCATGGCCTGGCCTCTGTCAAGAGGAAGTCACAAAGTTGCTGCTCGTGATGTAGGCAGCGGTTCAATCAGGGGATGACTGAAAGGAGAGCTGCGATCCCGATCTGGCCAGTCTCGGTGGTGCTCGGCAGATCTCTTCCGTCATGTCGGGGGAGAGAGCAGGCACTGGTGGACGACTTGGGTGCCCCTTTCCTTGTCGTGGTTGTGGATCCCTTCAGATCGGGGTCTCTGTCGTCGATCTAGGATGGATCGCAGGTTGGGGCTGGACGACTGCGCCCCGTGCCGGTAGCTGCTGCTGGTGGTGTTTGGCGGGGGCTGCCACAGCTAGGCGACGGGAACAGGGTAGGGGCGAGGCCACAGATGGGAACCCTACCCGGATAGGGAGGAGGCCGATCTACCCTATAGCTCACGAGATCGGAAGAGAAGGGGGAGGGCGACGCCGGATTCGATGGCGACACATGATCGGTGGCGACGACCATGGGAGGGGTAGCGCCAGGGAAACCGATTGGGGAGACCGTGGATTCGGGAGCGAGAGGGAGAAAGAGGGAGGGCTGTGGATTCTGTTTGAGTTTTTTTCAGTGGAAAACCAACGTAGGAAGACGCAATCGAGTGGGAGGAGGGGTCGACGAAAGGTACGACGTAAGAGGGGAGACGGAACCTTACGTTTCTTTTAGGTAGTATATAATAGAGATAGAGATATAATAATTGCACGTGAATTTTTTTGCACCTGAAAAAAGAAACTGAAACGGGTTGATATTAGGAAACTGCACACGGACGTGCACTATTGCACGTGAATGTTTTTGCACCTGAAAAAAGAAACTGAAACAGACGTATACTATTGCACATAATATTAGGCAAGTGTACACGGACATATACTATTGCACGTGGAGGACTCTGAAACGGATTGCCATTAGTCAAGGATACGGTCGTATACTATTGCAAACAAAATAATTTACAGCGGACAGTCGTCCGTACAGAATTCAAACTCAGCAACCTTTGACTAATATAAAGGTTGGGGCAAACACCCCAGAACACCCACGGAATAATAGACGCCATAACACCCATTGAAGGGAGATCCACACAATAACATATCCACACAAATCGAAGGGGCGACATACGTCGGGACGCCCAGCACATCGAAGGACGGAAGAAGAAACGACAGAAACATCAAGTTTGGGTAATATATATAGCTTAAATCTTGAGGTCTATTTACATCTTTCCATCCCTGCATGTCTTTGCAACCTCCTTATGAACGTCATGTTTTCCTGTTCATTAACCATTAGTTAGAACACTTCTTTCTAACCAAATTTCATTATTGCATTACCATATGAACCACTCCTTCTAAAATTGTTTTGAAGGCAACGTTTCTATGGCGTAGACGAAGTTGAGTGAGTTAACCACAAGAGGACAGAAAGGGATATTAAAGCCAAAGTAATGAGAATGTGGGACTCGATCAATCCTTCGACTGATGAACTTATAAGCATCGATATGATCTTGATGGATGAGCAGGTATTTTCTTCACATCATTAATAGTGGGGATTGTTTTATTGTTAAAATTACTACTAAGATTTTTCTTTCATTAAATTTTGAAGGGCCATACAGTTCATGCTACTATTTGGAAGAATCTAATAGACACTTACAGAGCAAAGATCAACGAGGGTTCTATATATGCTTTTAGCAATTTTAAAGTTGTAGATTTGACAAAATATCGACCAGTCAGCAATGAAATTAAAATTACTTTTTTATACAACACAAAATTAAAGGAGATGAAAGGTTCATTGGATAATTTTCCAGATTACTACTTTGAGTTTGCTAGCAAAGATACCCTACAAGAACGTCTAGAAAAAGACCAACAATGCTCAGGTATGTTGATAGTCATATTCTTACTTCCAAGTGGACAATTTAAATTTGATGTCATTTCTTGGTGGTTGTATAATAAACTCAAATGAATAACTTTCTAATTTTTGAAGTCTTTAATCTTCTAATTTGCAGATGTCATTGGGTTACTTACCAAGATTAAGCCAATAGAATCAAGGATAACAAAGAAGAAAACACCTGCAGATGTACGTCAATTTGAAATTCTAATGCCAAAGTAAGTGTATCCATGTATCAACTTTTCACTAAAGGATAAAGGCTGATTTCTTCCACTTATATTATTATTACCATTAATTACGTTGGAATGAATTATTCAGGGGTGATAGAATCAGAGTATCGTTATGGGGAAGATTAGCTCATCATTTAAGTGAGGATGTAATTGGCAATCAAACAGTTATTATTGTTACCTCAACAATGGTGCAAAAATTCAATGGTAAGTTGAATATGTTTACATGTCTTTTTTTTCATACCAAAATAATAAATCTAACCGATTTATTGTTCATTAAATAGGTTTGTGCCTAAAGTCAACTAGCGCCACAAGATTATATACGAATCCAGATATACCCGAGACTTGGGAACTTCGTGGCAGGTATTAAGCACAATTTGTAGGTTCTGGTCATATAGAATTTCATAATATATCTTCATTTACTAACTTTTTTTATAGCCACTCCACCGAAGAAACTTTACCAAAAATGATGGAGATAGATAAAAGTACTCAAGGGACACTGGAAGATCAAATGTTTTACAGAAGGATAACCTTAAAAAAACTTACTGGAATTAGGCACGACAACCCAACAGATGAGGTAATGAATTCAGAACTCTTCTCAGACATGATATTGTAGAAGCCTCCAATACCTACAGATGTATTTGACATATTTGTATGAGTGACTGCATATTCTTTAAAGAGCTATATTTTCTTCATCAACTTTCAGGACTTTGTGTTCACAACAATAGCTACAATTGATCGGTTACAAGAAAATATTCAATGGTGGTACATGTCATGCGATGTTTGCAACAAAATTGCTATGAAAGAATCACATAATTATTATTGCAAGAATTGTGATACGTATCCAGAAGGTTTAACACCTAGGTAAGCATATTCTCTTGATTTGACCATCATTATGTACTATCACATTTGCGTTACACTAACGAAATGTGATTCTAGGTATCGTATTCGGCTTCAAATTAGTGATCACAGTGCTACTACAAGTTGCACTTTATTTGATGAAGAGGCTGAAAGAATGCTCAATACATCAGTCTCATTCCTGTTGGACCCTTAGATGGAAAATCTGAAGAAATCCCAAAGATTATACAAGAATTATGTGGACAAAGACTTATCTTTCGATTCAAACTCAACAATAAGAACCTCACTCTAGGCATGCAGAACTATGCAGTAAAGAAAATATTTGTGCCTGATGAGAAGCTTGAGAAGCGATACTTAGAGGATAAAGCTGAAGAGGTAATGGTCTATTAAACTATCAAATCTATTTAAACACCAATTATTATACTCTTTTATATGGAACTATTGAAGCAAGTATCTACAATTCTTGATCCATTGTGCTCAATAGGATTTGATGGATGATGAAGTGGACAACATGTTAAAACAAGAAACAAAGAAACCGAATGAGCCAGTTAAAATGGTGATTGTATACTTCACTGTACAAGCTTTTCTTTACATAAATTCATCTCTTAATTCATCCATTTATGTGATTTTTGCAGGTACAAATCAGCAAGTGTGAACTTAGCAAAAACATATGTGGGTTGGTCCCTGTGAAAGAGGAGCCAGAAGATAAAAGCAATGGGAGTACAATACATCAGAAGGAGCATCAACATCAAAAATCATCAACGAGTGTCGATTGTGGGAAAAGGAGGCGAAGATCTGTTGTATTATCAGACTCGGAAGATGAAGAAGTGGAAAATAGTATATCTGAAAAATTAGACAAGGCAGTGCCCAACAGCACCAGAAGTGTTCATGCAAAAAACAAAAAGACAAAAGTTGAACATGAAGGCTCCACAAGGATGACACGAAGTTTGACCAAAAAGACTAATAGCATCAAGATGATGTAATCATCAACTCAAAGATCAAGTACGCTAAACAAGACCCAAGAGAGGAAGGGCCTTTTCCAGAAAAATTTTGGGACAATACTTTATCCAATATTTATCATTTTAATGTATCCGAGAATTGGAATATATAGTGTGTTTTTATATATGATCAATATGTATGAACAATATGACATTTTGTTTTCAAACAATTCAAGTATTGTATACTATTCAGAAGAGAGAATGGCCAGTACATTCATTTGATCTTAATCAATTTAGCATTGCATTTGTGTGGTTGGTCAATGCTCTGATGTGCCTGCAACATTTGCTAAAACTACAATGTACTAGCATGGCCTAGAATATATGAGAACAAAAATGCTCAACAGTATTTGAAAAGATTGAGTTGGAAATCCATCTGGAATACTATGAAAAAATTTAATCAAAATCATCGACTGCGAATTGTTCCATATAAAGCCACAATGAAATTTAAAACGATGGAAAGATGGATTGAGCTTATCCGGGGCGTATATTATTACATCACGAACAAGCATATGATGGGGACTCACAGACTTAGGCTTATTTTTTTTCTCACTAACCCTCAAAAAATCCGACCAAAATTATTTTGCAGACAAAATGTATTTGGGCCAGACGCATACCTAGCTGAACTAGGTACTGACTAGGCAAGATAGTTGAAGGCCAAACCTGCACTGCTACTTGCCGCACTGATGCACCCAGGTTCCGCTCCTTAGTGACTGCTGCGCCGCGCTGCTCCACGCAGGTCGATAGCTACTTGGTTCACCTCGCGAAAGCTCGCCTATGCCGGCGTCTCCGTGTGGCCGCCGGCCGCGCCACCGCATGCCCTCCTTGGCGCAAGAGCGGATCCAGCGAGAATCTTAGCCCAGCAGGTCGCCGGAAGCAAGCAATTTGCTCATCCGAAGAATATCCTTTTAGAAGGAACTATGTGGAAGAGGAATAGTCCATTGATATGAAGTGTGAGAAGATAGTAAGCCGCGTAGCAGGAATGATTTTTTTAATTTTATTTGGACAGCACTGCAGCAGGAGAGTTGAACTTGTTAAGTAGTATATTTTTTTTACCACTTATAACATTAAACTGGCATGTTGTAACGATCCTAGATTGTAGGATCTGAGGGCCTGCGTGCCATATCTTTCGGGACTTTCTCTCCCTATGTATACTCTGATGTGTAAACAGAATCAATCAAGGAAATCACTTTCCAACTTGGTATTAGTCGCCAGGACCCTCTCCATGGTCGCGGACGACTCCTCCTCCTCCGCCACCGCCACGAGCTCGGCCACGTCGCTGGGCACCCTCTCCTCCACCTCCTCGGCGCCTGCCGCCGGCACCTCCCCGGCCACCGCCCCGACCACCCCTCCCTTCGTCTTCGGCATGTCCCCCACCCCATTCAGCGGCTCCTTCCCCGCCACGGCCTCTCAGTTTGCCCCTCTCTTCACCACCGCCGGCTCCTCCCTCGCGCCCTCGCCGGCCACCGCCGCTCCCCATCCCATTTTTCGTGATCACATCACGAACCACATTAAGTTCCTTCTCAATCCTGCCGATCACAATTATCATAAGTGGAAGACTTTCTTCCTGATGGTCCTGGTTCGCTACGGCGTCTCCTACCTCCTCGACCACCCTCCACCTCCCAATGCTCCGTCCCAATACCTTGAGCTCGACGCCCATGTCGTTCTGTGGATCTATGCCACTCTCTCGGACACCACGTGTGACCACGTTGTTGGCGCCACCACCACCTACGCCCTCTGGCACAAGATCAAAGATTTCTTCCCTCGCCAATCGCGACGCCCGCTTCATGATCCTCAACCGCCAATACCGCAACCTCAAGCAGGGTGATCTCTCGGTGTCGGAGTACACTCGCCGTCTCAAACTCCTCACCGACGCCCTCGCTGACATCGACCACGCCGTTACCGAGGTGGATCTCACCACGCAGTTTCTTCACGGCCTCGACAAGCGGCTCAACACCATCCGCGTCGTCCTCGGCGACCAGGGCCTCCCCTTCGACACCGTCCTCTCCCGTGTTGTCCTTGCGGAGGAGTCGCAGGCACAGCGCGCGGCGGAGGAAGGCGCCTCCGTGTTCGCCATGGCGGGCGGCAGCTCTTCGGGCGGCGGTTCCTCGGCCGGCTCCTCTGGTGGTCGCGGCCAGGGTGATCGTGCGGCCGACCGCTCCTATGATCGCGCCCCTGACGCCCCCCACCCGCCGTCCCACTCCTCTGGTCGCGGGCGTGGTGACCGCTCTGGTAACGGCGGTGACCGTGGCCGCGGGCGCGGTCATGGCCGTGGGCGCGGCGACCACTCTGGGCGCGGTCAGCAGGCACCTTCGTTCTCTCCCTTCACGGGGTATTTTGCCCTGTACGGGATGGCTCTCCCGATGCCCCGCCCTGGCTGGATCCCGCCGAACGCCCCCGGTGTTCTTGGGCCCCGACCCGGCGCCCACGCCCTGGCGTACCCTGCCTTCACGCCCTCGCCGGTGCCGTCCACTCCGTACTATCAGCCCCCACAACCCTCATGGGACCACCTCGCCATGCTCAACGCCGCCTTCAGCAACGGCGGCTACGCCACGCCCCCGGCTCCCGAGTAGTATCTCGACAGTGGTGCGTCCTCGCACGTGACAGGCACCCAAGGTAACCTGACCTCGTTGAGTTCTTCATTTTCGCATTTACCTTCTAGCATTGTTATCGGTAATGGGCATCATCTTCCTGTCATGGCCACGGGCTCTACCACCCTCTCCCCTCAAAATTTTCGTCTCACTGACATTCTTGTCTCCCCCACCGTAGTCACTAGCCTCATCTCTGTTCGTAAATTCACTAAAGATAATTCATGCTCTATTGAATTTTACCCGTGTGGTTTTCTTGTGAAGGATCTTCGCACTCGACGAGTTCTGATGATCTCCGTTAGCCACGGTGATCTCTACCCCTTCGTTGGCAATAAACCGGCGCCGGCGTCCGCTCTCCTTGCAGCCACAAACTCGGACTTGTGGCATCATCGCCTTGGGCATCCCGACGTCCACACCTTTTCTTCCCTGTCTAAACAATTAGATTGTAATAAGGCTCCTCACTCTCCATGTAGTGCTTGCCAACTTGGCCACCAGTCTCGTTTACCCTTTCCCTCTTCTTTTAGCAAAACTTATGCACCTTCTGATTTAATACACTGTGATTTATGGACATCACCTGTTGTTAGTTTCTCTGGTTTCCAATACTATCTTGTGGTACTTGATGATTTTACACATTACTCGTGGACCTTTCCCCTTCGCAACAAATCCGAAACTTCCATGGTCCTTCAACGCTTTTTTACGTTTATTTACACCCAATTCAATGTAATCATCGAAAGCATGCAGTGTGACAACGGTGGTGAATTTATCAACTCCTCCCTTCGCCTTCTTCTCCTCCCACGGCGTTGCCTATCGCTTCTCATGCCCCCATACTTTCCCCCAAAATGGCAAAGCGGAACGAATGATTCGCACCACTAATGATGTCTTGCGCACCCTTCTTCTTCAAGCCAACCTCACCCCACCCTTTTGGGTTGAAGCCCTACACACCACCACCTACCTACTCAACCGGCGTCCCTCTCGTGTCATTGCGCCACACACCCCGCATTTTCTCCTCTATGGTGTTGCACCCACATATGACCACCTTCGTGTCTTCGGCTGCCTATGCTTCCCGAACCAATATGCCACCATGGATCACAAACTCGCCCGCCGCTCGTCCTGCTGCGTCTTCCTTGGCTATGCACTTGAGCACAAGGGTTACCGGTGTTTCGACCTCGCCTCACGCCGCGTCATCGTCTCTCGCCACGTTATATTCGATGAAACGATTTTTCCATATAGCTGCAGCACGCCGGACCACACCATTGTCACGTCCACACAAAATCCCCATGCAAACCACCTGCCCAGCCCCGATTTCCCCCCTGGATCCTTCCGACCTATCCCGCCTGGGCCCCACCCATCCGCTTCCGCACCCCACCAACCAACCCCTCCCACGTCGCCCGCTGCGCCCACTCCCTCGTCCCCCGCGTCCGGATCAGCCTCGGACCGCGCGTCCACCAGCGCCTATTCCCCGCCCGGTCCCGCCGCATCCCCATTGGCACCAACTCACCTACCTCGTCCGGTTCCACCACATCCCCATCGGATCGCGCGCCCACTCCCGCACCAGGATCGCCCGTTCCCAACGCCTCACCTGTCGCCTCGCTCGGTCCCACCGAATCCTCCTCGACCCGCTCGCCACCCAGTACGCCACCGCCACCTCTTCCACCCCGTGCACTCCCGATACAGCCACCCAACAATGCACACCGCATGACCACACGTGCCAAAACAGGTTTCCTAATGCCCAAACAGCTCTTTCTTGCCGACGTCTCCTCCACCATCTCCCCCATTCCTCCCACGTATAAATCCGCCCTCAAGGATCCCCATTGGCGTCAAGCAATGTTAGATGAGTTTAATGCATTAATGAACAACTTCACTTGGTCTTTGGTGCCTAAGCCTGCAGGTGCGAATGTGGTCACAGGCAAGTGGATTTTTCGGCACAAGTTCAACACGGACGGGTCTTTGGCACGGTACAAGGCACGATGGGTCGTTCGTGGCTTCACACAACAAGAGGGTGTGGACTATGATGAAACATTCAGTCCGGTGGTCAAGCCAGCAACTATTCGGGTGGTCTTGAGTCTTGCCACCTCTCATTCATGGCCCATCCATCAGCTTGACGTCAAGAATGCTTTTCTCCATGGTGAGCTCAATGAGACTGTGTATTGCTCGCAACCGGTTGGGTTTGTGGACTCCTCCAAGCCGGACCATGTGTGTCTTCTCCACAAGTCACTCTATGGTCTCAAACAAGCTCCCCGGACGTGGTTCTTGCGCTTCCAAGCCTTCCTCTTATCTCTTGGGTTTCGGGCATCCAAGAGTGACACCTCCCTCTTCATCCTACACCATGGTAACTCCCTTGCATATCTTCTTGTATATGTAGATGACATCATCCTCACTGCGAGCTCACCTCACACCCTCGCCCACGTCATCAACTCTCTCAAACGGGAGTTTGCCATGACTGATCTTGGCACATTGCACCATTTTCTCGGCATTAATGTCACCACCAACCAATCCGGCCTCTTCCTATGCCAACAACAGTACACACTAGAGCTTCTCGAACGCGCCGACATGATCAACTGTAAGCCCGTTTCCACACCGGTTGACACGAGCTCTAAACTATCCTCCCAAGAAGGCCATCTCCTCCCCAATCCCACCCACTATCGTAGCATCACCGGCGCACTACAATACCTCACCCTCACGCGCCCGGACATCACATATGCTGTCCAACAAGCTTGCTTATTCATGCATGCCCCTCGCGACATACACATGCAGCTTGTGAAGCGCATTCTACGATACTTATAGGGCACCTCCCATTATGGCCTTCAGCTTTTTCAGTCTCCCTCCCGGGATCTCATTGCCTACACCGATGCCGATTGGGCAGGGTGTCCGGACACGCGCAAGTCCACCTCCGGTTTTTGTGTGTTCCTTGGAGCGAACTTCATCTCATGGTCATCCAAGAGGCAGCCCACCATCTCACGATCCAGTGCCGAGGCTGAATATCGTGGTGTTGCAAATTGTGTGGCTGAATCATGTTGGCTCCGGCAACTTCTTCATGAGCTCAAGGTTCCACCCACACGTGCCACCGTGGTGTATTGTGACAACATCAGTGCTTCCTACCTTGCGAGCAATCCGGTTCAGCACCAACGGACCAAGCATATTGAGATTGATCTACACTTTTTTCGGGATCGAGTTGCTCTTGGCGAAGTACGAGTCTTGCATGTGCGATCCAGCTCCAATATGCCGACATCTTCACCAAGGGCCTGCCCTCGCCATTGTTCACCGACTTTCGATCTAGCCTGAACATCCTTCCAAATGGAGTTCCGGCTGAGGGGGGGGGGGGGGGTGTGTTAAGTAGTATATTTTTTGTACCACTTGTAACATTAAACTGGCACGTTGTAACGATCCTAGATTGTAGGATCTGAGGGCGTGCGTGCCATATCTCTCGGGACTTTCTCTCCCTATGTATACTCTGATGTGTAAACAGAATCAATCAAGGAAATCACTTTCCAACTGAAGTGTGAATAAAATACAGTACATTTTTAGGGGAGCTAGACAGCTTTCTGACAGCCAAGCACAAGCCCAAATTAGCTCATTAATCAGAAGTTGCTGGTGTAGGACTAACTATTAGTCCTTGCTCGAAAAAAGCCACTATTTATTCAAGCTAAATTTCCTTTAAAGACAATCCGTATTGTACTGTCCAATTTTGACTCACTACATGATTCCTAATCCTACACGTCTAGGAAAACATCTAATCATATCATTATATAAAGTGCATCATATCACGTCCTACTAGCACAACAAGCCTCATCACCGACTGATCCGTCTTCTCAAATTCGAAGCAACTCGACGACTAAGCAGGCAAAGGTTCCAGGGTATTATATATTTTCCTCTCTTTAATCTGTGCATTATTTTTGCTTCCTTATCAGCCAACATATTCTCACAGAACCTTTTTCCTCAGGTGATCTACATTAGTCAAATGCTAGATCATAGTCTCAGAAAACAAACAAGAGGTATGGTCACATACACTCATCCCTCTGCTTATATCACATAATCATCATTCAACCATAATTTTACAAGACAGACATTCATAAATGACCCATGATGCACTTTCTCAATAGCTACTTTTTCATGATGTCGGGAAGATCAAACACACGAGACAGCCGACAAATTGAAGGTATGGCAACAACTCCAGCAACTTGCATCCAATATACGCCGGCGACACCCAAACGAACAAAGGCACAAAGAAACGTCCAACGAACTGAAGACACAACATCAGCACCATCAGCCTCAGGTAATATCCCCATGCAATTCTTCATGTGTGTGCCTGCATTTTGATCTCAGCTCAACATTGCGTCAAAACTCTTCTCATACTGAAGTATAAAGCTCTTTTTTTTCATGCATCCTAACACTACCATGATAATAATGTGAAAGCTACAAAAAGAGCAACATGGTTGAACAATTATTGATTTATAGTTCCCTACCAGATAAACAACATTAATCTCCAGATGTACTGTATGTGACAACGTCCATTAGTAGTCTCTTATATCACCAAATGCACTTGCATGCCTGCAAAGGCAAAACACTATTAAGTACTCTCTCTGTAGAGACATATAAGAGTGTTTAGATCACTACTTTAGTAATCTAAATGCTCTTATATTTCTTTATGGAGGGAGTACAACATAAATCATATTACATGATACTATGTTAAGAAAACTATACGCACTGACGAAATCACATTTGCAGATATGAGAGTCCAACATACGTTAGACCCAGCAGCTCACCAGACAAAAAGAAAGAAAGAACACCTCTAAACTCAAGGAGTACAAAGCGGACAAGGACTGCAGAGGGAAGAAGAAATGCGAACACAGAGGCTCCTAAACGATTGAGAAAGGCTAATGCTGAAGAAGATAGGGAATTGAAGCGCGCCAGAAGCGAAACCAACAAAAACAACACTAGAGTCAATGTTGGAGACAACAACAGAACCAGAACCTCGACAAGTGCTAATAGCAAGCCATGGAACTTCGGAAGGCCAACATACAAATGCCAATATTGCAAAGCATTGCTATGGTGTGAAGAAAGATTAAATTCAAACAAAGGAACTACAACACCCTCTTTTGGAATATGTTGCAAACAAGGGAAAATCGATCTGCCGCCACTAAGAGAACCTCCACCATACCTTAGAAACCTCTTAAGAAGTGAAGGGCAGGATTCGGTAAACTTCAAAGAAAATATAAAGTCAATAGTTCTGATAGTTTTCTTAAAATGTAACTGGTTGAGCTGGACCCTCCCTCCCCTCCCGCAACGCTCCCGCGAGCGCCGGGGGGGGGGGGGGGGACCCTAACTCCGGCCCGCGGCCCTCCTCCTCGCGTTTCCCTCCCCTCGCCGCCGCCCCGACGCGCTGGTGGGCTAAGCCCTGCCAGCACGGGCGGCGGCGGGGTGTTCCTCCTTCCCCCGCCCGGGTCGACGGTCGCAGGATCCAAGATCGGGTGGCGGCGCAGCGCTTTCCTCGGGGCACGGCGGCGCGGCAGCAGCAGGCGGCGGAGACGCGGGCTGCGGGTGGCGGCGTGAAGGGGTTGAGGCGTGGTGGGGCGCGGTGGGCTCCGGCGGCGTTGACCCTGTCGGCGTGCGGCCAGATCTGGGCCCAGGCGGCGCGGGCCGGGAGCCGCGTGGGCTACGGGCGTCCGCCTCTGCCGTGGCCATGGCTGGTAGGGGCGGAGGCGCAGCGGCGGTGGCAGGTGGGCGGGCTGCTCGGTTTCCAAGCGTCCCGCCGGCTGGACGGCGACGGCGGCGCGGTTGGACTCCCCGGTGAGCTTTCTCGGGGGTGGGCTGCGGTCCTGGTGGGCACTCCTTGCCGGTGGCTGGGGCTGTGTTGGTGGCCTTGCGCGGCTCTGCGCTGGGCGCCGAGGCGGGGCGGCACAGGGGTGTGTCCGGGGGCAGGGATTTGGCTGGAGGGATGGGCGGCGCCGACGTGCTCGGGCCCCCGTCACCGGCACAGGGGTGTGCCAGTCTGGGTGCGTCTGCTCCCCCACCTCCCCCTTTCCCCGGCCGCGTGCGGGCGGCTGTAGCGCTGGCGATCTTCAAGGCGGGATACATTTTGCGGCTCGTCGGTCTGGTGTGTCCCCTTGGTCCAAAGTTGACCCTTTTGGATGATCTTGGGGGTGTTTGGATGTTGGGCGGCGGCCCTGGCGGCGGGAGGCGTGGCGTTCATGGACGGAACCTACGTCTCGGGTGTGGGCGGGCAACCATGGCCTCGCGGGGGGCTTGGTTGCGGCTGGTTGGCAGAGCGAGGGTATGTCGGAGGGGTGCGAGCGCCGGACTCCATCACTTGCCCAGTCCTTGTACTGGCCGACGGCAGCGGCGGCCGTGGTCATCGTATCCTTCATGAAGGCGCCGTGGCGGTGCTCCTACCCCTCGCATGTGACTCCGGGTGAAAACTTGATCTACGGATCGGACGGTGGCGGCTATCCGTGGGCGTCCCCTTCTAGGAGGCACTGTCTTGGAGTCCCTGCTCTGTCATGACCGTATCCCCCCTCCTCGTTTCTTCGTGGAGGTCTCCGTCCTCTTCAAGCGGTTATCCTTCGTCATTTTTAGTTAGCTTGGTTGGTGGTGGCATTGGGGGACGGTGCTCGACACCTTTGTATCATGTCTTGGGTGTGTGTGTTGTGTGCGGTGGTGGTGTGCGTTGTATCGGTCTGTCCGGATGTTGTAATGATGTTGGCTTTATAATATAAAGCGGGGGAAACCCTTTTTCGATAAAGAAAATATAAGGTCATACAACTCAATGTTTTCATTCACACCGATGGGAGGAGCTGTGGACAAGGAAATAAACACTCGCAAAGGACCTTATGTTTTTCGTTTGCATGGACAAAACTACCACCATATCGGAACTCTTTTGCCTCAAGGTATAGACAAACCTCGGTTCGCACAGCTATACATCTATAATACCGAAAATGAGGTGGAAAACAGGATAAGTGCATCAAGACGCAATGATAATGAATCAACAGTGGACCCCAACATCGTCAAAGAACTGAAAATAATGCTCGACGACAACAACATCCTCACAAAAACATTCAGAATGGCAAGAGATAGATTCCAAGAAGGAGACTACCATGATTACACACTTCGGATACTAGGCAAAAGGAACGGAACACACAACCTTCCATCCGCATCTGAAGTTGCAGCATTGGTAGTAAGAGATCCAACCGGAGAGAGTGAAGGACGTGACATTGTTGTTGAGTACAAAAATATGGAGCCGCAAAGGATATCAGAGATCCACCCGAAATTCATGTCCATGCAATATCTGTTGTTGTTCCCATATGGAGAAGATGGTTTTAAACTTGAGATACCCTACAAGAAAACAAAAGGAGGTACAAACAGCAGGAAATACGTAACGTTGTTGGACTGCTATGCATTCTACCTACAGCAACGTCCTGATCAAGGAATGTTACTGCTCAAGTCCGGGCATTTGTCACTGCAATTTTGGGTGGATGTATACACATGTATCGAGCAAAATAGACTAAACTGGATCCGACACAATCAAGGAAAGCTACGAACTGAACTTTACAGTGGATTGCAGGATGCGATTGAGCGAGGGGACACAAGAACAGAGCAAGTTGGAAAGAGGATAATTGCGCCTTCATCTTTTACAGGTGGTAGAAGAAACAAGGCACAATATTTGCAAGATGCCTTTGCAATATGCCGTTGGGCTGGATACCCAGACCTATTTATAACATTCACATGCAATGCAAAGTGGCCTGAGATCCAATACATGCTAGATGAAGCGGGAGGTGGCCAAAAGCCAGCCGATCGGCCAGATATTGTGGACAGAGTATTTATGATCAAACTAAAAGAGCTAATGAGCGACATAAAAGAAAAGAAATACTTTGGAGAAACAGTTGCAAGTAACTCCCATTGACTATCAATCTTTACTCTTTCTTGCATCATCTTATAGTCCGTCAGACTCTTGCTCTTTAGAAACATGCATCATCCTATACTCCGTCAGATTCTAGCTCTTTAGTAACATGCATTCCAATTTTAGCTAAATCTGACAAACTATTAATCAACTGCAGTCATCTACACAATAGAATTCCAAAAGAGAGGACTCCCGCATGCCCACATACTAATATTTTTGAAGGACAAAGACAAGTACCCGGAACCATCGCAAATCGACAAAATAATAAGCACTGAGATCCCAAACAAGGATGAGGATCCAGAGGCATTTGAAGCTGTTGAGAACTTCATGATGCATGGCCCGTGCGGATAGGCTAAGAAAAACTCACCATGCATGGTGGACCATAGATGCACCAAGCATTTCCCAAAAAGATACAATGTCAGCACTACCATTGACGAGGACGGATTTCCAGTATATAAAAGGAGGGATGACGGAAGGCAGGTCAAAAAGGGAGGGGTGATGCTCGACAACAGATTTGTTGTGCCGTACAACCGGAACCTTCTGGTCAAGTATCAAGCTCGCATAAATGTCGAGTGGTGCAATAGGTCCAGATCAATCAAGTACCTATTTAAGTATATCCATAAAGATGACGACCATGTTACAGCCTTGCTCAAGGAAAGGGGCACGGCAAACGAAACTGACGAGATCAAGAAATACCTAGAGATGAGATACATATCAACATCAGAAGCATGCTGGAGGATATTTCAGTTTGATCTTCAGTATCGCAATCCAGCAGTTAAGAGGCTACCTTTCCATCTTGAAAATGAGCAACAAGTCATTTTTCCAGACTCCACTGATCTTGAAAAGATAGTAACAAGGGACGGATCTAAAATGACCAAGTTCACTTAGTTGATGGAGGCAAATAAAATATACGAGCTAGGAAAAGGATTGACTTACACAGAATTCCCTACAAAGTTTGTATGGAAAAGCGAAACAAAATGTTGGCAGAAGCGAAAAAGGGACTATGCAATTGGAAGAATCTACTATGCACATCCCGCAAGTGGCGAGAGATATCATACGAGGATGCTTCTAAACACCAAGAAAGGATGCACATCATTTGAGGACATTAGCACCGTTGATGGAGTCATTCACCCAACATACAAATCAGCATGCCAAGCCCTCGGATTTCTCGATGATGACACCGAGTGGATTGACTGTATCAATGAAGCATTAAGTTGGGCGTCCGGAACACAACTGCGTCAGTTATTCACCACCATATTGACCCATTGCGAAGTCACAAACCCAAAGGTATTGTGGGATTCAACATGGGAGGCGTTGTGTGAAGATATGCAATACAAAAGAAGGACTATTCTAAACTTTCCAACACTTCGGCTTACAAACACACAGAAGAAAGCGTATGGTCTGATTGAGATAGAAAAACTGATGAGGCAAGTAGGAAAGTCACTAAAGGACTACCCAGACATAGAACTACCAAATGCCGCAGAGCTAGAAGAACTTGGGAACAGACTAATAAACGAAGAGGTCAACCACGACATGGACAAACTCAAGGATGAGCACAAAATCATACTAAACAATCTTAACCAAGACCAGAAAAAGGCCTATGATGCAATAATGGAGTCAGTCAACAAAGGCCTAGGAAAGCAGATATTTGTCGAAGGGTACGGTGGCACAGGAAAAACCTATCTATGGAAAGCAATAACGACAAAGCTAAGATCAGAGGGGAAGATAGTGCTTGCGGTAGCATCATGTGGCATTGCAGCGTTGCTTCTTCAAGGTGGAAGAACGGCACACTCAAGGTTCCATATTCCACTTAATATCAGTGAAGAATCAACATGTGAAATAAAACAAGGCTTGCATTTGGCTGAACTGCTAAAGAAGACCTCACTTATATTGTGGGACGAGGCTCCTATGGCAAACAAACACTGCTTCGAGGCACTAGACAAAAGCCTTAGAGATAATCTAAGGTTCACTAATGAAAACAGCGATGAAAAGCCATTTGGTGGAATGACAGTTATACTAGGAGGCGACTTCAGACAAATCCTGCCAGTTATAACCAAAGGAAGGAGAGAGCAGATAGTAAATGCTTCAATCAAAAGGTCATATCTGTGAAACACTTTGAAATATTTGAGTTAACACAAAACATGCGGCTCAAGTGTTTGTCAGATGATCCAATACAAAAGCAAAAGGTTGCTGAATTTGCAGAGTGGATACTACAGATTGGCGATGGGAAAACGACATCAGATGAAGGAGAGGATTGGATAAAAATACCAAAAGACCTACTGCTAGAGAAAGGAGAAAATCGTAAAGAACAAATCGTCAAAAGCATATACCCAAATTTGCTGCAAAAATACCGTGAGCGGGATTACCTAGAAGAAAGAGCAATACTATGTCCAAGAAATGATACAGTCAAGGAGATAAATGACCACATAATGAGCCAAATACAAGGTGAAGAGGTGACATACCTAAGCCTGGACACAGTGTGCAAGGCAACGACAAATACCAACATCATGATGAACTTGCAGCCTACTGAGTTCCTCAACACCTTAACGTCCCCAGGAATACCAGACCATAAGTTAAAACTGAAGGTGGGATTGCCGGTCATGCTCCTACGCAACATCAACCAAGCAGCAGGCTTATGCAACGGTACAAGAATGACAATTACACAACTTGGAAACAAATACATCGAGACACAAATAATCACAGGAACACATGTCGGCGATAAGGTATACATACCTCGAATCATCATGTCACCAAGCGACTCAAAATGGCCATTCATGCTGAAAAGAAGGCAATATCCATTATCAGTGTGCTTCGCAATGACAATAAACAAGAGCCAAGGTCAGTCCTTAAACAAGGTAGGCATATATTTGCCTGAGCAAGTGTTCTGCCATGGACAACTATATGTGGCACTATCAAGAGTGACAAACAAGGAAGGATTGAAGGTGCTGATTGATGACGAAGAGTGTCCAACCGAAGATGTCAAAAGAATATTGTTTACAAAGAGATTTTTTAATTGATAATGCAGTTCCTCAAGTCATGAGACAATTCATGTATAATTACATAGAGTCACAGACAACCTTACCATACATTTTAAACAACACATTTACTTGGTTGGCATATTGAATTTTTAAATAGTTATTAATCCATAGATATATATGTTTGATCTTTCTGTAAAATATTAAATTTAAAATTAATTATTTATCCTTGAATATTTTTAACACAAAAAATATCGCAGCAGATGAAACAATGAAATCACTAATGGATTCCACCTACAATAAGCTTTTCGTAATCTCCCACATTATAGCCACGACCCACAACTAAAATATATTCACGGTTAATCTCAAAATCCAAATCTTTTAAAAACGTTCTATAGAAAGTTCACCGATTAATTCCCCTAAATAGCCATTACTAATCTCTCACAATCTAACACTCACATCTCTCTCACGAATAGTTTCCGATTCCCCAAATCTCCTCAATTTGTCTCTCTAAAAACATAGGCATTAGCCTCCTCGAGTGAATAAATGTATGCGTACATATGGATCTTTAATCTTTCAATAAAATATATAAATTTCTGTTCATCAGTTCTGTATCCGTGAACTAACTCTATCATGTTTGTACACATAAGTTCTTTCTACATCAATATTTCTATAAACTTGGAAGTAATTTCTGGGAGCAAAAAATACAGATCGTACCTTTTTCATTTGGCAATGGATGTCAACTCTACATCATCTCTCTCATACCACATACTTCCAGAAGATCACGATACCAACTCTAATCCCTCTAATGAATAGTCCACAATTCTCAATCTCTTTTGTATCAGATCCAAGAAAAAGTTCCTGCAGCAAGGAGATTTAAATATCTTCTTTACTAAATCTTGAGCGTGAAACTATTTGAGAGGCGTGTCCCCCCCCCCCTCCTCTCCTCTCGCGGCCGCGCTCTCGCGGCCGCGTCGCCCCCGCGGGCGACCGGCCGCGTCCCCAACACCTCGCCCCCGAGCTCTCCCCCTTCCCTCCCTCCTTGCCGCCGTCGCTGGCGTCCGGCGCTGGGCCTGGCCCGGGCGGCGCTGGCGGCGGCGGCCCCTGGCCTTTCCCCTCTCGGGTCGCACTGACGCGGGGCGGTGCGGCGCCGCGGGGTGCTCCTAGGCGGCGACGGTCCGGCGCGGCGGCGGGGCTCTCCGGCGTGGTGGCGGGCGATCTACTGGACGGCGGCGTTGCCGTTGGCGGCGGGGCGGCGCGATCTGGCGGCGCCCGCTCGGCCCAGATCTGGGCCCTCCGGGCCCCATCTGGGCCTGGGCGGGCCGGCGGCGGGGAGGGTCGTCGGCGTGGCTTCCGGGAGGCTAGGGAGCGACGATGGGCGGGTGGTGGCTGGCGGCGCTGGTGCCGCCCTGCTGCAGCGTGGCCGACGGGGCTTTACGGGCCCGATTTGGGTCTGGCCGGGCCAGGGGCGGCCTGGTATGCCCTGCTGCTGCGTCCGGACGGCGACCGCGACGGTGCCGGAGACTCGGTCCTCCTGCACGACAGCGGTGGAGGTAGTTCCCTCCCGCGTGGCTCCGGTGCTGCTGCTTCCGTCGCCTCGTGCGTCTCTCTCCATCCTCTTGGTCTCGTGGTGGTGATCTCAGTGAGGCGGCGTGGGTGGCGTCAAGACCGCGGTGGCGCATTGGTGGGCGGTGAGGTGGCTGGTTGGCTCCGGCCTGGTTGGGCGGTGGGGTTGGAATTCGGGAGAAATCCCTTGCCGGCTTTTCCGGCTCCGATGCGGTGACACCCGCGGGTGCCACCATTCCTTCCTGGAGGGTGTCGGAGGTATCCATCCCCACTCCCTTCCGCGTGCCGGGGGAAACCCTAGGACACGTCCGGGCAGCAGCGTCGTTGGCGTCGCATCCCTTCTTGGAGGTGCTGCTTGGTACGCGGCAGATCGGAGCCTTGGTATGTGGTGGGTCGAGTCCAGAGGGCGCAGCGGTGGCGGGTCTCCGCGCTTTGTCAAGCTGCCGTTGTTGGCATTTCTTTCTTCTTTGTTCTTTCTTTTCCTTTTGGGCTTGTTGTGCTTCTCGCCCGAGCATTGCTTTGTGATCGATGTTGGTGCTTTGTAATACAAAGCGGGGGAAACCCTTTTTCGATAAATCTTGAGCGTGGTTGTGGCATGGAGATTTTACCCAACAATTTCTAATCTGGATGACATTTACCTCATGTGAGATGCACGAAAATTAGGGATTTTACCTGTGAAGGGCTGAAGGCTCCCTCAAATCCATTCGGAAAAAGAGATCGGGAGAGACGCTGCGGCATACATCTTCCATCCGCTGAAGCTATGGTTGGCGGCGGTACGCAGCCGAGCTAGCGACGAGCGCATGCGCTGGTGCTGCCACTGAAAAGCAGGGGAGAAGAGCTGTGCTAGAGGCCTTCTTGGTTCGACCATTTACAAAATTAAGGCTGTGCTAAAAAAATGAACAAAAGGAGCACGGTTTCTTCGGACGCGGAGGAATTGATCCGGAGCTCATATGCTCCCGCATGAACAGTAAAATCGAAAAAATATCGAAAAAATTTAAAAAAATCTATTTTTTTTGAAGAAACATTGACAAAAGTTCTAAGTGCCTGCAAAAATTCGTCATGAAATCACATTCCTAGAAGGTATGGCAAAAAAAAAACAAAAACAGTACTATGAAAAAGCTACTTTCAAAAGCATTTTGAAGCACTGAATTTGTTTTTTTTGCCACGCCTTACAGGAATGTGATTTAATGATAAATTTTTGCAGGCACTTAGAACTTTTGTCAATGTTTCTCTAAAAAAATTGAAATTTTTTGATATTTTTTCGATTTTACTGTTCATGCGGGAGCATACGAGCTCGGGATGAAAAGATGACTTTCGGGTTTCTTGACGATATTTTGGTCCAGTCTTTTTCTAGACGATATTTTGGTCCAGTCTTTTCCTAGACGATATTTTGGTCCAGTCTAACTTCACACATAGCCGTACAGTTCCATATAAAATAATACTTCTAAGCTTCTATTCTCTCTGTTCGTAAATATATATTTTTTAAAAATTCCAATATGGATTACATACGGAGCAAAATAAGTGAATGTATACTCTAAGATATGTCTATATATACATCTGTATGTAGTCTGTATTGAAATCTTTAAAAAAGACTTAACGGAGGGAGTAAAAGACAGTCACAAAAGAGTTTAAATCTATCATGCATAATTTTCATGAAATGAACAAAATGAATACATGAATAGAAAGGGCATTTCCTTTCAATAGTTTTTATGTTAGCTAAATGGTTTGATTCTGAATTCTATATAAAAAATATATTTTTAATACAATACAGACGGAGACACTCATACATGCACACATACACTCACTTCTATGAAGGCAGGAAAGCACACCTTATGAATGGATTAAAGAGACTAAGTCAGCTCATCAGGAACAGTGTCAAGTCAAGGATTTGAACCCCGATAAGTTGGGAAGACCATTATACTACTAACTATATAACCATAGGCCGGTTCGCAACAAAAACACAATACTTAATGCTCCCTCTGTCCCAAAATAAGTGACTTGACTTTGTACTAACTTTAGTACAAAGTTAGTGTAAAATTGAGTCACTTATTTTGGGACGGAGGTAGTACCTAACACACACTCACAAATACAATAGAAATCTTTTAAAATAAATCTATCATATATAATTTTCATATAATGGAAAAAATTAGCACATACAAAGAAAAAATTATTTCATGCTAAAATATCACATCATAATGTCAAATGCACAAATAAAGTCAAAAGTCCAAGCCAATATAATCATAAATAAATAGTCTAGCCGCGCAAATGCGCGGGTAGCTCCGCTAGTTATGTTTAAAGTAAATAACCAATGGCACTAAATTATTTATTTACACGAGAAATACATAGGCTGAGCGTTTGATTTTTTTTTTGTGAACGCGCCTCTACACCCGTATGATTGGCCGCGCCCGTGTGAACGTTCAAGTTATCGGCGCATCATCCCGAGTTATTGTCTTTTTTCTGGGGTGGACTTCACACCAGTTATTAACTGCTGACGCGTGCCCCGTGTACACAGTCTCGCATGACCTTCCCGCTAGCACGGTCCAAAATTAGTTGAAACTGGATACGAACGATCCCGGGGGCAGCAAAATCTCCCGCCTCCTTCTAAAATTTCCGCCACCTAGTCTTTAGCATGTGAAATTCCCCTTTTGTCCTTGGTGCACGGAGAACAACAGTAACAATACCCCCCTCATCTACATAATAGGTCGGGGCTGCTTTGGTAACTTCCGGTTCCCCCCACCACACGGCACCCCCATTTCCTCTCCTCCTCCCGCAAAAATGACTAACTCCACAGCACCAGAGCATCTTACATCACGCCGTCCGTACTTCATCGTCCTTTCTACCCCTCCCCTCTCGAAACCCTAGACTGCTCATCCACCGGCGTACCAGAGCCCATTCACTGCCAGCGGCATCCACCTCGCCGGATTTGCTTCTGCGGCCGCATCTACCCCTCCCACCTCCACTAGAAACAAGTAGACTGCTCATCCACCACTGTACCACAGCCCATTCAGTGCCGGCCTTGTCCACGGCGTCGGATCTGCTGCGCCGGTACTCTCGTCAACCGCAGCGCATCTGCAGCGGCTCATTCGTACTCCCCACCGGGGACGCTTCGTCCACACATCCCCGGAGCCGCCCCACCGACGGCCTCTGATTCTCTTCGCCGACACCTTCCTCAACCCTACCGGAGCCGCTTCGCCGACACCATCGTCAACCCTACCATAGTAGCTTCTCCTATACCATTCTGAACCCTACCGAGGCCGCTTTGCCAACTCACAAGTCCACGGCTACAGATTCGCTTCGTCGCACCCTCATCCAACCTACCGGAGCAGCTTCTGATGCCCCGTCCATGGCCGCAGATCCGCATCATCGACACCATCCATAACCCAACCACCGGAGCAGCTTCACCGACGCCCTCGTCCACGGCCACAGATCCGCTTCGCCCACACCGTAGTCCACCCTACCGCAGCCGCTCCACAAACACCTACTCAACGGTTCTAGATCTCCTTGCCGGACCCCGACAGCCAGCGCAGCGTCATCACCCTTGACGTTTCTAACCCGATTCCCATCGTTTGGCAAGATGCCAACCACGCGTCACAGCCTAGGTACTTGTCACCTTTAAACCCGTCCAGCATCACCTGCCCGATGTACTTCAAATATACTAACGGGTCACAGTTACCTTTATGCAGCTGGCAAAAACTACAAGGACGATGTTTCTTCTGGATCTAACAGCTTGGCCAACCAAGATCCTGGACTGAGGCATTGCTATGATTTTGTAAGTGCGTCTCTCTCTCTTGTATTGTTGTGTGCCTGCCTGCGTGCTTTGCTAGGATTTTCGACCAGTAATCCCTTTGTGCAGACAATGATTTCTACTACTGGCTGCTAAATTAGATATGTGGATGTCATACATGATACTACCTCGTACCTCCGTTCCTAAATATAAGTCTTTCTAGAGATTCCACTATAGGCTACATAAGGAGCAAAATGAGTGAATCTACACTCGAAAATGCATCTATATACATCTGTATGTGGTCCATACTGGAATCTCTACAAAGACATATATTTAGGAACAGAGGCAGTACATTACACAAAATCGTAGGTGGCATGTAGGGATTCTAGTGCACTACATTAGGCTCCCTTAGAGTGCCTGCTAGTCCAGCACACAGAGTCATGCCTAGTTTATGCTACGCACATAATCATTAATAGGTGGTTTAAATATGCGGAAGGGTTATGCAATGTATTATCATGTAGAGATGTCTAAAATTAGCCGTGTCAACTTGCAGATAGGGTTACACAATGAAAAAGTACAAGATGTATGTGGCAATTTCATGGAACATCGCAAAAAAAGGAGAGAGCGGTGAGCATGTACAGTGTGCTATGGTAGGTCACTCCTCCATTGCAATCATCGTGACATGTTATTTGTATGTCAGTTCTATTGGATAAGTTTCTTAGGGACAGTTATTACAAGTTATCCTAAGAAAATAACCACCTGTGAATATAAGCTCCAGGTAATAAGCCAACCAGTTCTTTTCATTGCCTTTCTTTTCAGTTTATCTTTGGTATGATCAGTGAAAAGTCTAGATTGCATTATATTTTTTCATTTTGCTGCCCATATGAAAAATAATTTGACTTGCAAACATCACAAATTGAAACCAGTGCAGTAATTAAAATGATAGGAAAACAGATCATCACTATTTGTTCAAAATGCAAATATAAAGATACCATCTACTTGGCACAATCTACTTTGGTCAATGTCTTTCATAGAGATCCCATTGCCTAATTTAAACGAAGAACGCATGACCCACATTTAAATGAAGAACAATTATTTATTGAAACTCGATGGTCCAAGTAGCTGGTTATTATCATATAGCACCACCACCTGAAAGCATCATATAGCAGCAGCAACTCATAGCAACTCATCATACAGCAGCAACAACAGTGTGCAATTCATCATATACCGGCAGCAGATCATAACAATTCATCATATAGCAGCAGCAGCTCATAGCAATTCATCATATAGCAGCAGCAGGAGCAGCTCATAGCAATTCATCATACAGCAGCAGCAACAACAGCTTATAGCAACTCATCATATAGCAGCAGCAACAGCTCATAGCAATTTATCATATAGCAGCAGCAGCTCATAGTAATTCATCATATAGCAGCAGCAGGAGCAGCTCATATCAATGCATCATATAGCAGCAGCAGGAGCAGCTCATAGAAATTCATCGTATAGTGGATCAGAATCAAAATTTGGCAAAAAATCAGAGGAGATCCTCACCTTTTTGGATGAGCTCATCCTTCAACACCTCAAGGCCACGGCCTGGGAGGAGGGGAGGGGGAATAAGGTGCCTTCTGCTGCAGTGTGGCATCAACCGTAGTTGTGCGGCACCAGCCAGAGTAGTGCGTTGGATGGACCACAGTGGAGCAGCTGCTGGAGACCATGAGAATGAGGGGCGGCGCCAGAGGGAGGAGCAGCCAGGGAGATTTGCACCTACCTGTCGGCCAAGTAGCCTAGCTAGACAGAGCATCGTCGAGGACCAGGCCAGATGGGACCAGAGGCGACGGCTCGCTGGAGGAACCCTAGGGCTGCAGGCAGGGGGTCGAGGTAGAGGGAAAGGGGAGAGGAGATGCAAGCGGACAGGGCAATGAACGCTTGCGTGTTTGTTTTTACTTGAGGGTCAGGTGTGACGCTGGCGTGAACAGTTGCATTTTGAGTGTAATATAGGCAGACAACAGAGTCATTGCACTATTCCCCTTCCCTTCAATTTTTAGTGAGCATCTACCCGAAACACCCCCCTCCAAATCGAAATAAGTTAAGCCCAAGCCCATAACTCAAAAATGACTTCTTTACATCTTTTATGGCTTATTTTGACAATAAGCCCTAAAAAGGCGGAATCGAATTGGCCCTTAACCTGCAATTCAATTGTGCGTGCAATGATGAATCACTCCTGCCTGCTATAGTGTACATTTAGGCATCATCATACATAGCATAACCTAATACATGTGCATTCCATTGTAGAATCTGGAATATGCAATGTTTATGTTAGTTCATACGTTGCACATGATGTTTAAATGCCCCTTAAATCTGTTCAGTCAAGTGATGGTCTTTAAGCCTCCTTCTTTGCTTCTTTTCTTGATATGTAAGATTTTCTCACACATCTGTTCAATTGTTGTTTGCATCAGCCAGCCATACTAGGACTGTTTGCTTTGATTACTTGTTGTTCTTGACCTAACACTCTAACAGAGCTTGTCAACAATTTAAACACTAAGGGCTGTTGTAGTTGGGCCTTGTCTAACTCATAGGTGACATAAAGATTTGGCTGTACACTAAAGTAGGCTCTCCAAGAGTACCTGGAGATCCAGTTCGAAGGTATGCCTAGTTTTTTACATAGTGCAGACATAGTAAATGCTCATTTCATTGTGTGCAAGTGCAAGAGATGTGGCATGTTTCATTATGTGGTATTGTTTTGTTATAATCTCATCCTTTTGTGTTGTTCACAGACTGGAAAGTATGCATATCTTCCAAGGAGATGAGTAACTAGTTTGTGTGACCTTGCAGAGGGGGTGCAATGAAGATAAGATTGAGGATTTCCAAGTACAAGATGTTAGGAAGGAGCCTTGCAAGAGAAGTAGGAGCTGCGCTGAGCCTGTTCAACCAGTTAAGGTAAGTCACTGTATCCAACTCAACAGTTCAATTCCTTGTTTGTTTCAGGCATAGTTAATTTGCTCTTTTCAATTGCTTTATTTGTCCTCAGTTAATGAGATGCCCAAACAATGATGCCTGATGTTGAGTACTTGTATAACTATTAGTTGACATAATTAAAGGCCTTACCATTTAATTACTCTGGCGAAGTGTGCCTGAAGCTTTGAAGTCTATTAACCAACTATTATTGCATGAGGCTCACAATCTAGTTTATACTAGGCTAATGATTGCATAGTTTTGCTTGCTGTAGTAGGTTTGTATGAGTCCCTCCGCTATTCATCTAAGACTTTAATTGAGCTGCAGAATGGCCAACTGCATGCTTACTTATATGCAACGTGTTGTCCAAATTTGTAACTTGTCTGTGTTTTGGATTGGGCCCCAACATCATGCTCCTCTGGTGAGCTAAGAGAGATTTCTGTATGCAGGCTGCACATACTACCTTTTTTATATTTTTTAAATATCACCTACTTATGCTTCATGACTTGTAACATTATTGTTAGTCCTGTTTTTCCATGTACAAAATAGTCTGTCTTGCTCGCTTCACTATTGTAACTATATTGCCCTAGTCATGTGTACTTACAGAAACATTTCAGGATGAAGTGACATCAACACAAAGATCTGCGAGCAGTGCGGCATGGCCATTACCGAATGTTTATGGATTGGAATGTGCTAATGTTCTCGAGCATCAACTAGAGGTGGCAAGACAACGTGTACATGATTCTCAACATACAATCAACAAGTTGAGGCTGGACATGCAGGTATTAGATGCAGGAGTCAAAAAAAAAAATGAAACAAGACACTTAGGTAACCACGAAGGAATTGGAGATTTTGCAGACTGAAATTTGTGCTATCTGAATCCGGCCAATCCTTTTTTCTGAAGAGATTATAGTTCAAATGGTAAGTTCTGTTGATGCGTGTCCATGATGTATGAGCTTTATTTGTCCAGTGTATGTAATTTGTTGTTTGTGTATGCTTTATAATCACTGGTCCCGAACTATAATGCCCAGTGGGTATATTTGACTGTAATTTCTTTATTGTATAGTGTAGGATTATTCTACGTTTCTATGCTTTTTATTGTATAGTGTATGTTTTTTAGAGGCGATAGTATAGAGTAGGATATTTGTTGAATATGCTATATCATTGAAACGGGGGCCAACACGCCCAAACATTTCCTGGACGCCATACAAACGAACAAACATGTGCAGTCAAAGCGGGCCTTAATTGGGCTGGTCAAAATAATATTAAGGGGATCCCAAATGGGCCCACCGTAACAACGACTCTTAGCAGGCGGTCAACAGGCCTAAAGCTCGATAGGGCCGTATAAATGGAAATGGCCCGGGGCCTTTAGCGGGCCAAAATAAATGTCAATTTTGTCTCGGCCCTTTTACTTTACGGGCCAGTAAGAGGCCTAAAGTGTTATGGGCCAGAGGAGGCCCAATTTCCAAACTAGGCTTTTAACAGGCCGAAAGTCTTGTTGGGCTGAAATGATGCCCTGTGGAACGTGGGCCCCTAATGGACCTAAAGTCAAAGGCCCAACTATTGTGCGGGCCCTTAACAGGCCGAGAGACAAAATGCGCTAAGAGTTGGCCCATTTACCGAATGGGCCGAGGACAGGCCTAAAGTCACAGCGGGCTAGAATGGGCCCAACTGCAGGATGGGCCAAGAAAAGGCCGAAAGACATTCCGGGCCGTTAACGGGCTAGAAGTGACGATGGGCTGCTAACAGGCCGAAAGAAGCTCGGGCTGTAATTGGGCCCAAAAACGTAGCAGGCCGTTAACGGGCTTAAACTCACGATGGGCTGGAAATTGTCGAATCTAGAATGGGCCTTTGATGGGCCGATTCTGTGTAACTTGTATGGGCCGTACTTGTAAATGGGCCTGACTCAAGTAGGCCGCTAATGGGCTGGCCTGCTTATTTTGACAGGCCCGGCCTTTTCACTGGAATGGGCCTCTGTTGGGCCGTGCCACGTGTCGATGTATCATAGGCGCCTCCTGTCCAATGAGTGGATGACATCTGTCCGAGCGTTGAGCCGACACGTGTTTCCTATGGCCAATGAGAATTTTACACGTGGAAAATTCCCATTGGTCCGGGCTGTTAACGGGTTATCGGATCCAAAACCGGACCCGATAGCTTAACGGCGTCCCGTTACGGTGGATGCCACGTGTCGGTCACCCTTGACGAAAGAACTTCTATGACGTGCGATTTATCGTCATGGAAGTGGAGACTTCCGTGATGATAATTTTTGTAATGTCATGGAACACTTCTACGACAGCACAGGTATGACTATCTTGATTCTGTCATAAATTTGTCATGGATGTACATGCATGACAGAAAACGTGACCTACTGTGACAAACACGTATCATCACGGAAGTGTCTTTTTTTGTAGTGTTGCCATTCTTTTTGGATCTTTGACGCCGCACGTATATGTCTTTGTAGGCCGACTCCACTCCGTGCACCCTTCTTTACCACATGAAGGGTGGGTTGGTGGATGTGGGGAAGGGTACTATAGTGAAGCCCAAGGATCGATTGTTTCACCACCGGCAGATGCCTAATAACGCCTTAAGGGTCTCCGTGGTGAGTGTGAAAGCGGGCTACGAGGGTTTCCCTCGTCCGATACAAACCGATGGAGAGGATGACGAGACCCCCACGCAGCTTGGCCAATGCAAAAATTGGCCGATCCTGTGGCCGAAAAATCTTCTTCGTGTCGACGTGGCCGGGAGCACACCAACGGGACCTCAGGAAGGTATGACCACTACCCCACCTACACAAGTACAACCACCGTCTGTGCTGCTTGCTGAGATCGAGAGACACGAGGAAGGAGGGCCAACCGTTCCGGCAGATGATGCTATCTGCCCCATGGAAGAGGATATGGATCATGACATGGAGGAGGCCGATGACCCTCTCCAGTATCTCAATACCGGCTTTGACAACGAAGTAACAATGAGTCAACCATATGAATATGAGATGCATGTACCAGAGCCGGAACATCCTCGGGAGTGCAAGAAGTGTTTGTTCATGCAATCCTCGTAGGACATGCCTCCAGATGCTGGTTCCACCCAAGCTCAACTAATTAGCCAGAGTCGTACAATGTCGAGCCCAGCAACACTAGGGTTGGTGCTCAGGGAGGGTCTGACAGACCCACCAGCACCTGAGCCCACCAAGAAGCAGAGGAAGAGACTGACGGCAAAAAAATCCAATAAAGATGGCAATGTTGGTTCTAGCAGCTAGCCGCCTTCGACCAAGGTTGACAGTGTATCGATGAAACATGCGCCATTAATCCATGTTGCGGGAGAGCCAATGGTACTGGCAAATGCACTAGCTGCCATAACAGGGGATCCTAGGAGACTCCATGACCATGTGCTTTCGACAGAGAGAAGCCTCCTCGCCTTGGAAGATCCAGGATACCCACTTTATACGGTTCATGTGCCGAGCAGTTGCAAGATGTACGTCCACACATGCCCCGCGGACCTCTTCTTCCTGTGATTTGATTACATCTTCTAGATGTTTCAAATGAGGACACTTGATTTTACGTTCGTCCGCCTGTATGAGCTGCAGATGAACTACATCGTCAGGAGAGAGCAAGTCACCGATCTTGCGGTCGCGGACCCATACGACATGTATGAGGGCTTGTTGTCAATCAACGCCAACCATCAATATGTGAGTCAGTACATCGAAGAATTCTTGGTCAGCAATAAGGACAAAGAAACGATTCTCCTACCTTATCATCCCGGGCAAGTCATCCGCGGATAGCACTATAACACATACATCCTTTCGCGCATTTCAATAGTTACTTGGCACGCATGGAGGCTAACTTGATCGTGTATTTTGCGCAGCAGGGGGTATCGTGTGGTTCTCATCGTTCTTTACCCGCGTTACACCCACACTGTATATTTGGACCCGTTGAAGAACATACAGAAGAAAGATTACACACACATAAAGTATGTTCTGGATAGAGCTATGCTGGGCTTCAGCCTGCGGGGTGGCTACATCCAATGCAAAAAAAACCAAATAAGGTCGGGCTATGTTTCGGCGACAAGACTGACTTCTGTTGCATCCAGCAACCGACAAGAAGTGATAACGATGGATTCTACGTCATCCATCTAATGATGGAGTACAGAAGGGATGTGCAATCACTTTGCATGAAATCTTCATCCGATACCCATATCCAGAGATGGGCCGAAGCCTTTGGAGCCGTGCCGGATAATCAACTTCGAAATGATTTCTACCGGATCCAGCAGGAAATTGCGTCCATCATCATGAAAGATGTCTTCGAAGAGAATGGGATGTTCCACGGCGGCCCAATATCGCGAGATGACGTCCGAACCCGCATTGCCCTACAGCATCAGGACATGACGCCTTTCACTAAGCTTGGGTCCACCCTCCTGGATATGAACAGATGGGAAGAGTGCACTGCTTAAAAACAATATGTCTGTTTAGTTACTTGTTACTTTCTGTACGACGAAACTTCAAATGTCCCAGTAAGAAACTATTAGATGTATGGTGCTGCGCTCTAGTTAATTACTTTCGGTACGATGAAATTTGTTAACTATGTTTACTATATATGTTACTTCTATTTCATAACTGTTTCATTGAATTCGCTTCATGATATATATACATCTGGGCTATTCTGTTTCACGTAACAGAATAATATTCTGTTACCCTACTTGAACTGACGTAGTTTACAGGTTGGACTGACGTGGTTTTTTACTTGAACTTATCTTCCTGCGTGTACGACGGGCGGAAACAGGGGATGCAACATGGAACTTCCGGGCGTTCTCCGGTGCGGTGCTGCGGGCCATTCGTTGCCAGAGGAGACATGTAAGGGGTTTCGCACGTGCACACGCTCACCTGGTCGTGTTTTGCGATCTCAAGTCACCGGAGGTGACGGCGTGGGTATTTGGCGGCGGACGTGTTTTGGGTGTTGGTGTTTACCATGGTTTTCGTAGGCCTCATTTTTACGTCCGGTTTGTTGTTTTGGATGTGAGAATTATTGGTATGTTAGAGTTTTTGGAGATTAATTTCATCTGTAATTCCTGATTACAAGTTTTGGTGTTCTTGATCGTTTTCCACGCCCGCCATGCAAATGTGTTCTTCTTTTTCTGCTGTTTTACTTTTGAATTGGCATTGCAGGGAGAGATATGAGGATTGTATGAAAAGATCTGCGTTGTCAATTTTTGCTTCTTTTAGTTGTTTCTACACCGGATTCCCATGTTATTTTGTCGTTGGCGGAGGTGGTGTATGGTGGCTGACTGTAGCCTATGATTTCTTGTAATATGGTCAAACTATGTAATTAAGTTGTGTGTTTTTCAGTGTTGTTTGAATTGCTACCGTATGTGTAGTTGGACTGCTCCGTGTCAAAGTTGTCTTACTGTGCGTTGACATCGGAGTAAGTATTTTTCTACTGGCTGCCTACCGATACCTCCGCACTTTGAGTATAAAGCCCGAGCCCTGTGTCACTTTCATTCTACCAGCTGCAACCAAATAAAAGTGAGATGGATCCTGAGCTGGGAGAGGTCACAAAGGAGGAGCGGGATGTTGTCGATGTGAGGGCTGCAGTAGCGGAGCAGAGGAGGAGGAGGCGCAGGCGCGGGCAGATGGCACGACGTGCTGCCGAGGAGGAACTGGAGGCAGAGTTCAACAGACGCCTTGCGCGCGAGGTGATGGATACTTGCAACTCCAAGGAACTGGAGCTTCTTTTCCCAGAGGGCATGGGAAGGAACCATATTCAGATCATCAGTTGGGCTACGGCGAGAGTAGCCACGGCTCCACATCCATCCACCAGGGCCAAATGGCGTCGTTTCTTTGATCGTTATGACTAAAGTACTAAATATTATGTTTTTAAGATTGTGTTGTGAGGGAGCAGATGTTTGAATGACTAAATGAATTCAACTATCTACTTCTAAATGTGTTGTTTTATCTGCATATGTTTGTCATGTGCAGTTTTTGAACTGCTGGTTTATCTGAAGTTGAACTGATCTGCGATCAAATGTTGCATGGCTTGTATAATAATTATTTCCTACCAAGTGACTGCCCACCTGCCTATTTATTATTTTTATAATCTGCGAGTTTCCCTGGCTATAAATTCTATCCATCTATGTGTGGTGTGTGGCTCAGTATCCCCATCCTTTTTCTTCCTTCTTCCAGAATCAGATCTAGGTTCCTCCCTCTTCTCTCTGTTGTTTTCTTCCCTATTCCTGTGTTTTCCATGGAGGATTGTTCATGCGGATGCCTGGCAAAGATGACGCGCATGGCTGACGGCTGTGTGTACGAATCTGGTTTGGAGCTCACCCAGACTCAGCGCCGTGACCAACTTTCTTGTCTGCTGTACAACAACCATGGGTTCGTGCACCCTATGTTTGTCGCCTGACGATTGGGTACTTGAAGGAATCATGGGTATGTGTTTCTATTCGTTTTGTTTTCTTCTTTTTGTAGGTCTCTTTTTGAATCCCATGGACTGAATCTGTAGTTTAGTTTTATCAATAGTTTGTCTATAATTTTTATTTGGTTTTGTCAAAATTTAATAGTAGGGATTTCTGTGTGTATTTGTTCATTACTTAACAGTATTTTATCCATTTTTGTATAATCCTCGATCTGTTTTTTGTCAGATGTTTTTACTGTAGGTGTATTGATATGTATATTTCTTCAGTTTAGTCAGTTCATATGACTAGTTAGTTTGGTGTTTTTGTTTTGGTTCAGATTTTTTTCTTTTTCAGTTTGTTATGCAACCGTTCATAGATTTGTGTAAAAATCCAGTTATGTCAGGTGTTCACTTTGTTTTCTACTCCCATGCCCATTTGCAAAAAATGTCACCCAGGATCAGGATTGTTGCTCCTAGTTCCGGGATACTGAAGATGGAGACTTCAGACAAAAACGGGTATCAGTTGATGGAAGTTGCCTACCACATTGACTTTGATGGTTGCATCAACCTAACTACTGGGTGGAAGGAGTTTGTGGCAGAGTCTGGATTTGAGGATGGTGATGTGGTTCCTATTGTTTCAAGCATAACTATTTTTTATATATTCTTTATATTTGAACTGGAACAATTATAGTTGAACTGATGGGCATCCTTTGTTTTGACTGGGATATTTTCATGTACATAGCTCGCAGACGGAACTATACGTTGATGATGTTTGTAGGACCCCTTTTAGGTTTTGAGTTTGCTGAACTTACATGCTGTTAATGATAGTACTGAACTATTTAGGTTGTCAATTACTAATCAAATTTGTTTGTTGTATAGCATTTTTCCTACTTTTTTACATGAATTTTAGAGAACAGTTTTCTTTTTACAGTTGAATAATGATAGTTCTAGTATTTTCTAAAATAAAAAGAACTTAATCTTTGCTGCACAGTACTAATTTTACTTGAACCTTATGAATTGTAGTAGTTGAACTTTTAATAAATTTGTTTCTGAAATTTTTATTACAATCTTCTACGTTTAGTTTTCCAAAAAAATATTTTTATTTTCTTCGTTCTTACATTTAGCATGTGTTTGAAAATTTTACATTATTTGTTTTGAACAGATTTCTTATGAGGTTTTTTTAAAATTATCTGCATTTGTTTTCTTATTTGGTCATGCGTGATCGGCTGGAAATTGTTAATGGAGCGAACTACTGTGTTGGGCCATCTGCCTGAGTCGTTGTTTTCGGCCCAGATAGCTCGTCCGCGTGGCTGTGCAGTGCGGCGTGCGCGTGCGCTCTGTGTTTAGTCCCACCTCGCTAGTCGGGGGCTCTAGACCTGTTTATAAGCGCGACCGAAGCTCACTGGTCGAACTCCTCTGTATACTTACCTGGGCGCTTATACACGGTGCTCGCTCTCTCTCATGACCTGTGGGCCCTGGTCGGCTGGCCCTGTGTTGTGCGGATTACTAGGGATTCGCCCACGGGCTCGAGTTCAAGTATCTAGCAGCGTGTGGGCCTGCGCCTGTCCTTGGGGCTGTCACTTTTTTCTTTTTTTGTTTGTTTGGATCTAGTACTTGACTCCACCAGTAACTTGGACTGATACTTTTTGTTCTAGTTCTTGTGAGTTTTGTGTAAGTGTAATCTATAATATTTTTTATTCTTATCATTTTTTCTTTCTAGTTATTTTTTTAAGTACTAAATGTTTCCTCTACTTGAACTTACATATTTTTTATAGTGTGTTTCCCTCCCTTTCTCTTTGTTGTCATTCTTTCTCGGAATTTTTTTGGATTTTTTAATGAATAACTGGGTGAGAAATATAGGGACCGCACCGAGTGGCATATTTGTACTGATAGATTTTTTTGTATGGACTGAAGAACATATACCTTTTTAGGGGTGTGTGGGTGAGTGGAGTGGTGCTTGTGTGTGGGGGGGAGGGGGACAGAATAACCGCATTGTGCCTGTCAAACGAGCGCACTGCCGCGTTAGCGCGAGGCCGAGCCGGGGGGGAGGGGGGGTCAGGACCCTCCTCCCCCATCCCGGCGAGGCCGAGCCAGGAACGAGCCGTAGCAGGCGACGACGCGGCGTGCCGCAGCGTAGCATGCGGAGGCCAGTCCGTAACATGACTTGCCCCTGCACCGCACCGAGGGGCATAGTTGTACTGACATATCTTCCTTGTATGAACTTTCCCCCATTATCTATCTTAGGGGTGTGTGGGTGCGTGTGTGTGGGGGGGGGGGGACAGAATAACCGCACTGCGCCTGTCAAACGAGCGCACTGCCGCGTTAGCGCGAGGCCGAGCCAGGGGGGAGGGGGGTCGGGACCCTCCTCCCCCATCCCGGCGAGGCAGAGCCAGGAGCGAGCCGTAGCAGGCGACGATGCGGCGTGCCGCCACGTCGCATGCGGAGGCGAGTCCGTAACATGACTTGCCCCCGCACCGCACCGCACCGAGGGGCATAGTTGAACTGACACATCTTCCTTGTATGGACTTGCCCCCATTATCTATTTTAGGTGTGTGTGGGTGCGTGTGGGGGGGGGACAGAATAACTGCACTGCGCCTGTCAAACGAGCGCACTGGCGTGTTAGCGCGAGGCCGAGCTGGGGGGGGGGGTCGGGACTCCCCCTCCCCCATCCCGGTGAGGCCGAGCCAGGAACGAGCTGTAGCAGGCGACGACGCGGCGTGCCGCGGTGTTGCATGCGGAGGCGAGTCCGTAACATGACTTGCCCCCTAACCGCACCGAGGGGCATAGTTCTTCCTTGTATGGACTTGCCCCCATTATCTATCTTAGGGGTCTGTGGGTGCGTGTGGGGGGGACAGAATAACCGCACTCCGCCTGTCAAATGTGCGCACTGCCGCGTTAGCACGAGGCCGAGCCGGGGGGGGGGGGGGGGGAGGGGGAGGGACCCCCCCTCCCCCATCCCGGCGAGGCCGAGCCAGGAACGAGTCGTAGCAGGCGACAACGCGGCGTGCCGCGGCATCACATGCGGAGGCGAGTCCATAACATGACTTGCCCCCGCACCGCACCGAGGGGCATAGTTGTACTGAGACATCTTCCTTGTATGGACTTGCCCCCATTATCTATCTTAGGGGTGTGTGGGTGCGTGTGGGGGGACAGAATAACCGCACTGCGCCTGTCAAACAAGCGCACTGCCGCATTAGCGCGAGGCCGAGCCGGGGAGGAAGGGGGGTCGGGACCCCCCTCCTCCATCCCGGCGAGGCCGAGCGAGGAACGAGCCGCAGCAGGCGACGACGCGGCGCGCCGCGGCATTGCATGCGGAGGCGAGTCCGTAACATGACTTGCCCCCACACCGCACCGAGGGGCATAGTTGTACTGACACATCTTCCTTGTATGGACATGCCCCCATTATCTATCTTACAGGTGTGTGGGTGCGTGTGGGGGGGACAGAATAACCGCACTGCGCCTGTCAAACGATCGCACCGCCGCGTTAGCGCGAGGCCGAGCCGGGTGGGAGGGGGGTCGGGACCCCCCTCCCCCATCCCGGCGAGGCCAAGCCAAGAACAAGCCATAGCAGGCGATGACGCGGCGTGCCGCGGCGTCGCATGCGGAGGCGAGTCCGTAACATGACTTGCCCCCGCACCGCACCGAGGGGCATAGTCGTACTGACACATCTTCCTTGTATGGACTTGCCCATTATCTATCTTAGGGGTGTGTGGGTGCGTGTGTGTAGGGGGAATAGAATAACCGCACTGCGCTTGTCAAACAAGCGCACTGCCGCATTAGCGCGAAGCCGAGCCAGGGGGAGGGGGTGTCGGGACCCTCCTCCCCCATCCCGGCGAGGCCGAGCCAGGAACGAGCCGTAGCAGGCGACGACGCGGCGTGCCGCGGTGTCGCATGCAGAGGCGAGTCCGTAACATGACTTGCCCCCGCACCGCACCACACCGCACCGAGGGAGAAAACCAGCACCGTTATGAATTATTATTTCATTTGTACTTTTTTGATAATTTTTTTGTACTGTTGTGAGTTATTATTTGTACTTTAGCCGTTGTTTTCTCCCTCTATATTAATTTTTTTATTGTATTTAATTTTTGCTAGTAACTTTGGTAACTGCCTAGAGATAGTGGGCTTTGCCACGATTGTGGGCTTTAGCCGTCGGTTTTCTCCCACTCACCTTTTAACCTCCGCTCTCCCCCGTTCCGCTCCGCTCCCCTCCCCAAATCGATTCCTTCTTCGTTCCCCTCTTCTTCTCTTCTCGCAGAGAAGTTACTTCTCCTGTGTTGCTGCGGGAGCGTCGGCCAGCGGGTTGAACCCCAGAGGTGGAGGTCTGGGTGCTCTGTTTGCTCCTTTTGCTCTGCCATCAACTGCTCTTGCGTCCCCTTATGTACAAATTTTCCCTCTATTTCTAAGCTATTGCTCTGTTGCTGTCTCAGGCTGGATTCGCTAGGGTTCCTTTGCTCTTGAACGAGCGGTTTGCGACAGTGATACTAGATTCCGTGGCGGATTTTGTGTTTGCTGGTAAGAGTTTTGCTTTGTATGGTGTGTTTCGTTTCTGAAATAGGTTAGAGCCCTAATTTTTGTTCATGTGTCTTGCAGATCTGGTTTGGCAGATTTTAGGTCTGTAGATCTCAATGGGTACATCATCCAGTCCGGACAAGTTGAATGCAGGTAATTTTCCCTGTAATTTGGATCATGTTTTAACAGATCTGGTTTTTAGGTTGTATAGGTGTTGTCGTATCGACTTTATAAGTTGTATGTATTTTGATAGCTGTTAATCTTGCCCTGGAATGTGTGGTGTGTATAGGTTTGGCGGTTGATGTGACCTGCATACAGGTTGTAGTACTGATCACCATGAGTAGTTTGAACTGCTGTCCTGGCATTTGAATAGGTTGTAGTAGTCAGTGAAGAACTACTATGATGTTGAAAGAGTTGTCATTTTGAAGTTTGTTGTGCCAGTGGTGGGTTGATATTGTTTTATTGGGTGCACTTGTAGTGTTCATATAGTTGAACTGATTGCTTGTTCATGTACTTTTTTGCTAATTATGATGTTGTTGCAGATGTGGGAGTGCCGGTGCCTCCTGATTCTGACAAATCAGAACGCTTTCAGGATCTTGTGAATGTTATTTTTGAGACACCAAATCCTCTAGAAGAACTTGGGAATGTTGCTGGTGTTTCCCTTATATTTGCTCTTTTTTTATCAGCCTTGAATACATAAATATGCTTAGCTACAATAGTTGTTCCTTTTGTTTGTGTCTGATGCTATGCGCTTTATTTATCTTGTCTCTGCAATGTTAATTGTGTTTTAATTTTATATGTGCGTGCTTATGTTATTGGTTTATGCAGTTAATGACAGCCATGGTGCTCTTGAGGACATTTCTGATGTTGTCAAAGATATTAATGATGGAATGTATTCTCTTAACGTTGATGATGGTGATGGCAGCTTGCAGTTGTCTGTTACTCAGTCACAGAGTGTTGATGGCACTGAGCCTGTTACTCAGGCTGAGGATGTTCCTATGCAGTTACAACTCGAGGATGAAAGGATAAGAAAGAAGAAGTGTGATTTCCAGATGAGAAAGGAGTTGGAACGGCGTCAAAAGGCTGCCTGTGTGCAACGAAGTGATGGGGAGGTTGCTCAAGCTCCTGAAGGTGTAGGTGATGAAGGTGGTGACGCAGCCTTTTCAACTGTTGATGCTGGATCGCATGGAAGTGACATGCATGTGAAGACAAACCTGATGCAAACTCGTTTGACGCAAGTGTTTACTCGTGATGCAGTTAAGGAGAAGAAAGTTGTTTTGAAGAGGAAGATGTCAGATTGAAATCCTGATGGCACACAGAGGCATAGCCCACGTGTGAAAGATGGTTCCCAACCTGGTAATAGCAAAGCTGATGGGGATGTGTTGCTGTGAAGATTGGTCCAAGCACACTTGGTGGCTCCCCTATTCGTCGCAGTCCATGAGTTTTCACAAATAAGAAGCCTTCTTCGTCTCCTCTCCAGAGCGCTCTTTGTTGAAAGAAAATAAGAAGCGTAAAGTTGCTCCTGCGAAGGTGAACAAAGGTGTGAAGAAGCGTGCTCATGTCGAAGCTGAAGGTGCTGTATCTGAAGAAGATGATATCAAAGTTGATTCTGAAGATGAATTTGCAGTGGTATGTGTTTGTACTGTATGTGACTTACTAGTTGTACTTGCAATGATTTAATTGTGTCTGGGCTGGTATGGTGGCCAGGTGAGGCTGGTCATTGTTTGCATCAATTGAGGGTGGTACTGATGTTGTTTTAAGAGTTGAACTTGTGCAATCTTTTCTTTTTTCTACTTGCCTTCATATGCTTGTTTTGTTTTCTATATTAATTTATTTAAGCTGTGGCTTCTTTATTTTCATTTACAACCTGTTAGCGTTATGAGTCCGGTCAAGCCGGTGGGAGGCAATGCCGGGAAAGTTGCTTTGGATGAATGTGACCAATGGCGATTGAACTTGACTGTGCGATGTTCGTTGGGAGAGGTTGAAGCTTGTGCTAAATTGCTTGAGAGTCGCCATGTGGCTAGGGTTCATGCAGCTGGTTTTGGTTCTATCTTCAAGTGGAAGGTGAAGTCTAACATTCCCCGCCCTCTGATGGGAGCTTTGTACCTGAGGATATATCCTGATACGATGACTCTTGACATGGGTGAGGCTAATAAGAAGCTTTGCATCACTAGCGATGGTATACATCAATTATTTGGGTTCCCTCGTGGTGGTCGTTCTGCACCAAGGCCGTCAGAGGACGGATATGACAATGCTCCGATGAAGTTAAGATCAGAGCTTGACATTAGCAGGAACAAAGATATCAAGACAAAGTATTTGAGGGATAGGCTCAAGGTGCTTGTCAAGGATCCTAGCACAGATGACCTTGCTCTGAAAGTGTTCTTCATTATTGTGTTTATGAAGGTTGTGTTGCCTAGTGCCGCCCCACGTGTTTCCAGAGAGGCAGCAATGTTTGAGGGTCTCGTCATTGAGGACATGGCTAATATGGATTATTGCCAGCTGATGGTTGATGAGCTTAGAAGGGCTGTTGTCAGGTACCAAGATGGTGTTACCATGGGAAAGGCAATCACAGGCTGTGCTATAGGGCCTGTACTAATGTACCTTGACTGCCTTATCCGTGGCAAGACTGCGGAGCCTGACATGCGAGTCCCCCGCATATGTTTCATGGATCCTGTCAAGCTTTCCGATCTAGTTGATGCAGATTTGATAAAAAAGGCAACGCAGATCCAAAGACTTGGGTGTTTGGGAAGCTTCCGGTGAGTTTTATTTCTTTCGTGTCTTGCAGACCTTTTTTATTTAGGTATAGCTATTTTTGCTGGAGTGAACATGTGTCCCATAGAGTTACCTGTTTAGATTTTGTCATTTCTTAAGCTTTGTGAGGTTTAGGTACGATTTTTAGTACTGTTGTTTCATGCGTGGTTGAACTGAATATCTTTGTTCAACTGGCCTGTTGGTAAATACTAACAAATTGGCACTGACAGTTAAAGATTGATAGTGCTGTTGATTTAAATCTGTTAATATGATGTTTTTTCCTGTGTGTTGCATTGATTAATTAACTCTTTTTTCCCCTTGTTTGTAGTGGAAAACTCAAGAGGAGGTTGTTTTTTTCCGAGTGTATAAATGGCCAGTCCTGGAGATGCCGTCGTCTCAGGTTCCCAAGATTTCATCTCTGCACGATGAGTTGAGAGATGGCCGTGGTGTTGAGGGTGTTGGTTATGTTCCCCCTGGCCCTAGTAATGCTAGTACTTCACAGAGGCAGGGTTTGGGTATTGATGTTGCTGTTTCTGTGTTGGAGCGCGCTGAGCATATTTTGAGTAATGTGTGTTCTGAGCTGCAAAAGGTCCCAACTACAGTTGAGCATCTGAGTTGTATCAATGGTATCCTTCCTGAAGGTCATCAATTTAACGCTGAGGAAGCAGTGGACTATATTGAGATGGAGAGAATTTTAATTGGTGATATGCGTGACGGTGCTGCTCATCTAGTTTAGAGCTCGGTTCGTGTCACATCCCTAGTTCTGAGAATGCCTAGTACTAGCATCTGGTGTTGCATCATGTTTAGTTTTCACAGAAAGTTGAAATGGGGATGACAGAACCCCCAGCACCCCCCTGAAACCAACTAGGGTTTACTAAAATTATTTTCAATGAACCTGAAATGCCCTTCTAAAATGTTCATCATCTTTGCCTTGGTCTTAAACCTCTGACAAAAATGGTGCGCAATTTTCTAGGACACATAAGGTCACTGAATTAAATCATATGCTATTTGCAATTGGGCATTTAAATGCTATATATTATTTTAAGTGCTCAATTAATTCTGAATTTAAGTGTGGGCTGTTAGGAATAATCCTAACAGAGCCCACAACTATTTTCAGGATTTTTGGAAACATTTTGGTATTTTTAATAAAGCTCAGAAGTTACAGAATAATAGAAAACATAAACAAATAAAAGAAGAGAGAGAGAGACCCACCTGACTTACCTCGCAGCCCAACAGGCCCAGCCCCTCCAGCCGGCCCAGCCCACTGGCAACTGCCAATCGTCTCCCACCTTTGCCAGAAGGCAGAGGCGTGCCGCCCACGCGCGCACCGGACGCCACCTCCTGCTTCCTCCCCCGCCCTCGACCGAGCGCCTAGAGGCGCCACGCAGCCCCCCTGCTCCTCTCGCTCTCTCCCCGTGCTCATTCCCTCCCCTGGATCTCTCTCCCTCACGCACCGAGTGGAGTCCGTCGCCGCCGTTTACTGCCACCTCATCCACCGAGCTCCCCTAGCCCCTCTGTTTTGTCCAACGGGCTCGCCTCGACGCCGTGGATCACCAAGACGAAGCACGTGCTCGCGGGATGCCTGAAACGTCGCCATCGAGCTCATCATCGTCCTCTGCCCCGACGATCGCCGTCCGTTGATTCGCCGCCTCCGACGCTTCCCCGACCCCGCTAGGCTTCTCTGCGAGTCCTCTGTGAGCTCCTCTGCCGTTCGCCCTTTTCCCCGTCGCCCCGCACGTTCCCTAGCGCTAGCGCTGCCGTGCCCGAAGCTCACCGCCGCCCAGCCATGTCGCCGCCGTGGCCACCGTCACCTAGAGCCGCAACCGAGCGTGCCACCGTGCTCAGCACGTTCCCAGGAGTCGACCGCGACCACCTGCGGCTCCTGCCATTCCCTGCAACGCCGATTCGCTCGACGCCCGAACTCCGGCCGCCGCGCAAGTCGCCGTCGTCGTCGTTTTAGGCCACTAGAGCTGCTGCTGTGAGCACCACTAGACGCGGACGAGTCTCCTCGTCACGTAGAGCCTCTCCGCCGCGCAAATGGTCGCCTGTGGGCGATTCCCGATGCCCTCCACTGTCTCGGGCTTCACCGGCGACGAGCCGTGGACCAGGTCCGGCGAGTTTGACCCCGGGTGGACCCAGCTTGACCCCCTTGGGTCTATGACAAGTGGGACCCGCCTGCTAATTAACTTAGGATTAGGACTAACTAAAAAATTGTTAGACTAATGACACTGACACGCGAGACCCACTGGTCAGGTTTGACCTGGACTGTCCCCGTTGACTGCTGACGTCACCCTAACGCAATAAATTATTTACTGGATTTATTCTTATATAGGAAATACCAGAAAATGTAGCAAACTTCAAAAATTCATAGAAATTAATCTGTAACTCCAAATGAAAAGTTTTATATATGAAAATTGATCACAAAAATCCAATCTATCCATCTGTACTGGTTTCATGCATGTTAGAGCAACCCAACCTTGCTGTTTAGATGAAACAAGATAATGCACTTATATGAGTTCATATTTTGGGTTTGCATTTGAATCTTTGATTCAAATGAACTCAAACCATCCTGTTCTTAGTTGCATTAGCTCAACACACTCATTTTGCCATGTCATGATCATGCATCATATTGTGCATTACATTGATTGTATTCCTTCTCTGTTGCAGGTATTTGTCCCCTCTCGGTAGACGATGTTCCGACGTTGTGATCGTTGACACTGATGAAGACTCAATGCTATCTTCAGAAGTGCCAGGCAAGCATAACCCCCCTTGTTCATTCTGATACAATCCCACTCTCTCGCTCCTGCTCTCTTTTACTGCATTAGGACAACAACGATTCAACTGTTACATGTTGCGGTAGTTGAACCCCTTTTCCTCTGCATGACCTGTCATTGCCACAGTAAATAGATGAAACCCACTAGCATGAGTAGGAGTTGTTTGAGCCCTGATGTGCGTACTCATTCATGCTTGTTTGTCATGCCTGCTACTGCTTAGAGTTGAGTCGGGTCTGATTCATCGGGGATGAATTGGAATGGTGATGAACATGTCCTACTGTGTGTGAGCTAAGAGTGTGAACATGATTTGGTAAAGGTAGCGGTGAGAGGCCATGTAGGAGTACATGGTGGGTTGTCTCATTGAAGCCGTCCTCAGGAACTGAGTTCTGTGTTTGTGATCCATGATACAGCTACTACCATGCATTGGGCCCTGAAATATGACCCCGCTCGACTTCTTAACCACCCTAGCTCTCTGTCTAGGAGTTGCAAGTAGTTTCTGGTGTTTGTAGTATGCTGGAGGCCGTGCGCAGCGCTGACCCGAGGGGTGGGCTGTGATGCGGTAGGCACGTGGCCGGGTATGCCGGGCGCCCGTTTGGTGTCGCGGAACCCTGTACACATTGTTCGGGGCCGTATGTGGAAACCTCGGCCGGACTCCCTGCGGATGGAACCTGAATAGGCGATAAACCTGGACTAGAGACTTGAGTGTTTAGGTAGGTCGTGGTCTACACCCACGTCGGCTTTCGCTTGAAGTCTGCCGAGCACATGTCGTGTGCAGACGCTAAGTGGTGGAAACATGTATGAAGAAGTACACCCCTGCAGGGTTAACATCATCTATTCGAATAGCCGTGTCCGCGGTAAAGGACTTCTGGGTTGCCTATAATAGTTCATAGACAAGTGAAAGTGGATACTCTAAAATGCGCAAGATAAGCGTGAGTGCTATGGATGGCATTCTCGTAGGTAGACGGGAGCGGATCCATAGTGGTGTATTGATTGGTGAATATGTGGACTCGTGTGCGCCACCTCAAAAGAGTTACTTGCAGTCGTAGTTTAGGATAGCCACCGAGTCACAGCTGGCTTGCTGCAGTTAAACTCCACCACCCCCTTTGTTGATACCGATGCATATGTAGTTAGTTCTGATGTAAGTCTTGCTGGGTACATTTGTACTCACGTTTGCTTAATTTATGTTTTTGCAGAGAGACTTCAGTCTCGCTAGTAGTTCCGCGTGGACTTCGAAGTTTAGCTTGTTACCTCAGCTACGATCTTGTACCCTTGGGAGGGTCTTATAGATAGTCAGGCTTCTCGGCCTTTTTCATTTGTAGATGTCTGTACTCAGACATGTTAAGCTTCCGCATGTGCTTGTTGCTTGTATGACTTGACTGTTGGGTCATCAGACCCATGTTTGTAATACCTAGCTCTTCGGAGCCTAATGAATAAATATTCTGAGTCGTAGAGTCTTGTTGTGATGCCATGTTGTATTTGCACATATCGAGCATATTGTGTGTATGATTGAAATGCTTGGTATGTGTGGGATCCGAAAATCTAGTTGTTTATCCTTGGTAGCCTCTCTTATGGGGAAATGTAGTCTGGTGTCTCCACTGAGCCTTGGTAGTCCGCTACAGCCCGGTTTACCGGAGTCCTGCTAGCCCAGCACTACTGCTCCGGAACACTTGACTGGTCGGCATGTGATTCACTTCCTTCCTGTGTCTGTCCCTTCGGGGGAAATGTCACGCGGTGACATCCGGAGTCCGGCCTAGCCTGCTACAGCCCGGGTTCCCGGAGTCCTGTTAGCCCAGTGCTACATCCCGGATTCACACGCTGCTGACCGACATGCTCGATGTTGATCCATGTATGCCTGTCCCCGTAAGTTAGTGCCGCTTTGGGTTCACGACTAGCAATGTCGGCCCGGGTTCTCTGTCATATGGATGCTAGCGACACTATCATATACGTGAGCCAAAAGGCGCAAACAGTTCCGGGCCACGGTAAGGCGACACCGTGGGAATACCGTGCGTGAGGCCGCAAAGTGATATGAGGTGTTACAGGCTAGATCGGTGTGACTTAGAATCGGGGTCCTGACAGCTTTGGTATCAGAGCCTGACTGCCTGTAGGATTACCAAGCCATACTGGTCGAAGTTGAGTCTATAAATGCTTTAGTTATATAAGGGAATTGATTGTGGAAGGGAACGTAAGGCTCTTTTTACTTCCTATACCTTATGCCCTTCTGATCTGAGTCACCCTCTTCTCTTCTACGGGGATTAAGAACTAGGCTTTCTCATCTTCTATCAGGATCACGTGTTACTAATCTGTAGACTCATAGGATTGTTGGTTTCAAGCCCCAGTTAAGTTCCTACTACTTCCGTATGTTCATAGCTGGTCTCAGAACCTTGATATTGTGATGTTGAGTGGTTATGCCAGCATTTTTGTAGGATGTCTTCAATCTTTTTCGAGCATTTACAGCCGTTATGATGTCCGAGTCATCCCAGGTTTCTAAACAATCTGATGCACTTGCAATCATTCCTCCATGTTCCTGATTTCCATTTGGGCTGGGTTAATCACACTAATCGGTGAGTTAAGGTACTCTGTTGTCTCGACATATATGATGGAGCTATTATTATGACCCTAGGTGTTTTAGGGAGTCACCTAGTAATCTAGCCATGTTTTGTGTTCCCGGTGTGATGATTCTGGCCATCATTCTCGGAAGCATCCCGTGATGTTATTAGTTAGTAGGTATTCTATTCCTGGGTTCTTGAACCCGAGATTCACCCTACTTACTTCATGTTGACAGTGTTGCTCGTACCTTTAGGATATTAGTAACCTTTGCGATAGTCCTCGAGGTCCGTGGTATTTCATTCTTCCAATACCATGAACCATCATGGCAGAAGTTCTTTTTAACCAAAAGATCACAACCAGTGCGCTCTTGAGGAGTACTCCATTCATATTGTGACTCTGCCAGTCCTTCCTCTTCTGCATGGGTTATCCGGAAGAAATATGTTGAATTTGTTCGACATACTAATCCATGCATCCACAACTCAGAAAAACATATGTTCTTTTGAGTTGTCCCTCTTTAGTTGTCTTCTGACCTTCGTCTATCAATTGATAGTCAGGAGTAATTGTGCATTTGTGTTATTGATGCCTATTATTCTTGTGGTCTGTCAAGCCATTCTAATCCGGAATGACTAGGAGAAACAAACTCCAGTACCTCATCCTTATCCAGGATTGGGTCAAAATAGTTGTGCTCCGCAGATCAAAATGCCAACCCAGCTTTTGATTCTGTTCTACCCTGAAGTATTACCGTCTTATGTCAAGAATGTCATGAGAATTGCACCAACTCTTATGAATTCTTGTTGCAGTGATACCTCTCGCCATCATTGCTCATTCCTCCGTTCCATGTTGTCACAACCGGAATGCCGACAGGTGAACTATGATGTGTGAAATCTATACTCCTAGCAACTCCGTTGCTTGGTAGTTAAAGGACAATAATTTCATCCTTAGCGTGTTGGTTATTGAATCACCATCCTAAGGTTGATCGTGCTACCCAGTCCTTATTCTCGGTGCACTTTTCGATCAGTGAGTTAGGATAGTGTTAGTCCTTGCTTATTCGGTCATATCGTCTTGCCCTGAAAAGCAAGATTGTTCTCGAGCTTAGCAACATATCAGTGGTACGTGAGTTTCCGAATATCTGCTCGGAAGTATCACCAGGTCGTCACCTGACCGCTATGTTGAGTTCGTGATCATGTTGGTATTCTTGTAAACCATCCTTTCTCTAAGAATCTGTGTTGGATACCCTGAGCTAGTTGGTTAAGCTAAACAACAACTTGGAGAGTTGGAAGATAAAAGCTTGTCTGCCTCAATTCATTCCAAAGGGATATCCTTGTGTGTGTGTGTGTTGAAGAAAGATGATATCTTCATTGATTGATCCTCATGGTCAACTGTTGGATCTATTGTCTTACCAAAACCTTTGATTTGCTTATGGACTATCGTCAAATCAAATCAGAACCAACAATGTTCATAATGTTGTCTTACTCGTGGTTGATCCCCCGAGCATCCACCATTATATCTATTGCGTCTGACCAATGCTATCACTTGTTCACATGATTATGGAATTCCATCTTCATGGAAACCTGGATGAATTGTTGTTGAGCCCATCAGCAACACTACTACCTTCTCCATGATTTTGGTGAACATTAAGCTAGTGTTGGAAACTTTTGATAGCATTTCTTCATGCTAGTTCATGAAGCATATGTTCCGATGAAAGAAGTGACTTCCTCTAATTCATGTGCAGTTGATGCAAGTTGCCGCCGTGAATTCGAGAAAGTCAATGTTGCTTCCTTTGGAATCATTCCAAATCAGTCATGCATACGTGCGAAGTATTCTGTGGTTTGAAGACTTGCAACCTTCACTCTATATATATTCCTAGGACACCAAGCCACTGACTGATTTGTTCAAGGAGAAGGAGTTCCTTCATAAGAGCTAATCCGGACTTATGAAAGAACTTCGATATCCTCGTTGATGGTTCCCAACCAGAACTCGGTAGTGTTTCATTGTAAGACTACCATGTGGGCATGCTTGTCTGGGACAACGTGTTCACATGTTTGTAGCAGAACCAGCGCATGTTTTGGAGCCTACTACCGTAGTCCATCTCCCGAGAATCTTGCAACGTCTTCTCGTCGATTTGTGTTGCAAACTTTAATTTTCTTTCTAGACTTGATGAGTGTGGAATATTCTGACACCAACCAGATCTGAATCTCAGGCAGATATGATGGTTGGAACATTTCCCAAGAATTTTAATATTGTCCTCTCGATAACCAGTAAAGTGGATGTCGTGGCCAACACACCCAGCCGGAAGGCCTATTATTGTAGTATCTTGATTGAGGAAGTTGGCCACCTCCCCATAATGATTTCGTAGGATTTACTCCCTAGATGTCCCTTATGGATTTTTGTGTTTCCGAAGTCCGACCTTTACTTGATGTTCTAGATATCAAACCATATCTATGAATGGGATATGCTAGTACATCAAGGAGAACATTAGAAGCGGAGTGCTAAATGTCTCTCGGTCGATCATCAGATTTTGTTTCCTTGGCCTCGCTAAGGAGAAATCTGACAAGGTGTTATCTCCCTTTGCATCTGCATCGTCCATCACTATTCATCATGGTAGTATGATGTGTTGCCAGGATCCTTGACACGGATGTTGGTAGAACCTTGATGAATATGGAAATGCTCAAGTTCTTGAGAGCATGCGCAAGCAAATCATCCCTTGCGCTGTCTTTATCAAGGTAGTTCACATCATCCATTCTAGCCCGAGTGTGTCGTTCCCCCGAACTCCATCAATCGATCGTTCGTAAATTGCCTCAGGCTGGTGAGAGGAGTTCCAATGATCTATGTATCAAAAGTAATTCCTTTTGTCACTTGAGGGAATAATTCTACGAGTCACCTTCCCCAAGGTGCCCCGTTATGGAATCATGGCAATTTTTCCTTGCTACTTTGAAACCCTCGTCAAATTGTTTCTTCCGTCCCTCCTGATGCATGTTTTGCCTCTCAGCTCCAGAGATGTTTCTATGTCCCATTCCGTGAGCTGATCTTGTGATCATTAAGATGATCCTAAGTTGCTCGAACCTCAGGAAGGTCGATTCTTCTAAAATTCCCCCTTTCTACTCGTTGTCATGTTGGATGTAGTTCTCAAAGCAAGACGTCGAGGTTAAGGTGATGCAATGAATCAACATCCTCGAGATGACATTTGGATCATGAAGAATCATGATTGGCCTTGTGTCCCCTCTGTCTACTTACCCTATGCCTGAATCTCGGGACGAGATTCTTGTTTAGTGGGGGTGAGTTGTCACATCCCTAGTTCTGAGAATGCCTAGTACTAGCATCTGGTGTTGCATCATGTTTACTTTTCACATAAAGTTGAAATGGGGATGACAGAACCCCCAGCACACCCCTGAAACCAACTAGGGTTTACTAAAATTATTTTCAATGAACCTGAAATGCCCTTCTAAAATGTTGATCATCTTTGCCTTGGTCTTAAACCTCTGACAAAAATGGTGCACAATTTTCTAGGACACATAAGGTCACCGAATTAAATCATATGCTATTTGCAATTGGGCATTTAAATGCTATATATTATTTTAAGTGCTCAATTAATTCTGAATTTAAGTGTGGGCTGTTAGGAATAATCCTAACAGAGCTCACAACTATTTTCAGGATTTTTGGAAACGTTTTGGTATTTTTAATAAAGCTCAGAAGTTACAGAATAATAGAAAACAGAAACAAATAAAAGAAGAGAGAGAGACCCACCTGACTTACCTGGCAGCCCACTTGGCCCAGCCCCTCCAGCCGGCCCAGCCCACTAGCAACTGCCAGTCGTCTCCCACCTCTACCAGAAGGCAGAGGCGTGTCGCCCGCGCTCGCACCGGACGCCACCTCCTGCTTCCTCCCCCGCCCTCGACCGAGCGCCTGGAGGCGCCATGCAGCCCCCCTGCTCCTCTCGCTCTCTCCCCGTGCTCATTCCCTCCCCTGGATCTCTCTCCCTCACGCACCGAGAGGAGTCCGTCGCCGCCGTTCACTGCCACCGCATCCACCGAGCTCCCCTAGCCCCTCTGTTTTGTCCAACGGGCTCGCCTCGACGCCGTGGATCACCAAGACGAAGCACGCGCTCGCGGGATGCCTGAAACGTCACCATCAAGCTCATCATCGTCCTCTGCCCCGACGATCGCTGTCCGTGGATTCGCCGCCTCCGACGCTTCCCCGACCCCGCTGGGCTTCTCTGCGAGTCCTCTGTGAGCTCCTCTGCCGTTCGCCCTTTTCCCCGTCGCCCCGCACGTTCCCTAGCGCTAGCGCTGCCGTGCCCGAAGCTCACCGCCGCCCAGCCATGTCGCCGCCGTGGCCACCGTCACCTAGAGCCGCAACCGAGCGCGCCACCGTGCTCAGCACGTTCCCAGGAGTCGACCGCGACCACCCGTGGCTCCTGCCGTTCCCTGCAACACTGATTCGCTCGACGCCCGAACTTCGGCCGCCATGCAAGTCGCCGCCGCCGTCGTTTTAGGCCACTAGAGCTGCTACTATGAGCACCACTGGACGCGGACGAGTCTCCTCGTCACGTAGAGCCTCTCCGCCGCGCAAATGGTCGCCTGTGGGCGATTCCCGATGCCCTCCGCTATCTCGGGCTTCACCGGCGACGAGCCGTGGACCAGGTCCAGCGAGTTTAACCCCGGGTGGACCCAGTTTGACCCCTGGGTCTATGACAAGTGGGACCCGCCTGCTAATTAACTTAGGATTAGGACAAACTAAATAATTGTTAGACTAATGACAATGACACGCGGGACCCACTGGTCAGGTTTGACCTGGACCGGCCCCATTGACTGCTGACGTCACCCTGACGCAATAAATTATTTACTGGATTTATTCTTATATAGGAAATTCCAGAAAATGTAGCAAACTTCAAAAATTCATAGAAATTAATCTGTAACTCCAAATGAAAAGTTTTATATATGGAAATTGATTAGAAAAATCCAATCTATCCATCTGTACTGGTTTCATGCATGTTAGTGCAACCTAACCTTGCTGTTTAGGTGAAACAAGATAATGCACTTATATGAGTTCATATTTTGGGTTTGCTTTTGAATCTTTGATTCAAATGAACTCAAACCATCCTGTTCTTAGCTGCATTCTCTCAACACACTCATTTTTCCATGTCATGATCATGCATCATATTGTGCATTACATTGATTGTATTCCTTCTCTGTTGCAGGTATTTGTCCCCTCTCGGTAGACGATGTTCCGACGTTGTGATCGTTGACACTGATGAAGACTCAATGCTATCTTCAGAAGTGCCAGGCAAGCATAACCCCCCTTGTTCATTCTGATACAATCCCACTCTCTCGCTCCTGCTCTCTTTTACTGCATTAGGACAACAACGATTCAACTGTTACATGTTGCGGTAGTTGAACCCCTTTTCCTCTGCATGACCTGTCATTGCCACAGTAAATAGATGAAACCCACTAGCATGAGTAGGAGTTGTTTGAGCCCTGATGTGCGTACTCATTCATGCTTGTTTGTCATGCCTGCTACTGCTTAGAGTTGAGTCGGGTCTGATTCATCGGGGATGAATTGGAATGGTGATGAACATGTCCTACTGTGTGTGAGCTAAGAGTGTGAACATGATTTGGTAAAGGTAGCGGTGAGAGGCCATGTAGGAGTACATGGTGGGTTGTCTCATTGAAGCCGTCCTCAGGAACTGAGTTCTGTGTTTGTGATCCATGAAACAGCTACTACCATGCATTGGGCCCTGAAATATGACCCCGCTCGACTTCTTAACCACCCTAGCTCTCTGTCTAGGAGTTGCAAGTAGTTTCTGGTGTTTGTAGTATGCTGGAGGCCGTGCGCAACGCTGACCCGAGGGGTGGGCTGTGATGCGGTAGGCACATGGCCGGGTATGCCGGGCGCCCGTTTGGTGTCGCGAAACCCTGTACACATCGTTCAGGGCCGTATGTGGAAACCTCGGCCGGAATCCCTGCGGATGGAACCTGAATAGGCGATAAACCTGGACTAGAGACCTGAGTGTTTAGGTAGGTCGTGGTCTACACCCACGTCGGCTTTCGCTTGAAGTCTGCCGAGCACATGTCGTGTGCAGACGCTAAGTGGTGGAAACATGTATGAAGAAGTACACCCCTGCAGGGTTAACATCATCTATTCGAATAGCCGTGTCCGCGGTAAAGGACTTCTGGGTTGCCTATAACAGTTCATAGACAAGTGAAAGTGGATACTCTAAAATGCGCAAGATAAGCGTGAGTGCTATGGATGGCATTCTCGTAGGTAGACGGGAGCGGATCCATAGTGGTGTATTGATTGGTGAATATGTGGACTCGTGTGCGCCACCTCAAAAGAGTTACTTGCAGTCATAGTTTAGGATAGCCACCGAGTCACAGCTGGCTTGCTGCAGTTAAACTCCACCGCCCCTTTGTTGATACCGATGCATATGTAGTTAGTTCTGATGTAAGTCTTGCTGGGTACATTTGTACTCACGTTTGCTTAATTTATGTTTTTGCAGAGAGACTTCAGTCTCGCTAGTAGTTTCGCGGGGACTTCGAAGTTTAGCTTGTTACCTCAGTTACGATCTTGTACCCTTGGGAGGGTCTTGTAGATAGTCAGGCTTCTCGGCCTTTTTCATTTGTAGATGTCTGTACTCAGACATGTTAAGCTTCTGCATGTGCTTGTTGCTTGTATGACTTGACTACTGGGTCATCACACCCATGTTTGTAATATCTAGCTCTTCGGAGCCTAATGAATAAATACTCTGAGTCGTAGAGTCTTGTTGTGATGCCATGTTGTATTTGCACATATCGAGCATATTGTGTGTATGATTGAAATGCTTGGTATGTGTGGGATCCGACAATCTAGTTGTTTATCCTTGGTAGCCTCTCTTATGGGGAAATGTAGTCTGGTGTCTCCACTGAGCCTTGGTAGTCCGCTACAGCCCGGTTTACCGCAGTCCTGCTAGCCCAGCACTGCTGCTCTGGAACACTTGACTGGCCGGCATGTGATTCACTTCATTCCTGTGTCTGTCCCTCCTAGGGAAATGTCACGTGGTGACATCCGGAGTCCGGCCTAGCCTGCTACAGCCCGGGTTCCCGGAGTCCTGTTAGCCCAGTGCTACAGCCCGGATTCACACGCTGCTGACCGACATGCTCGATGTCGAGTCATGTATGCCTGTCCCCGTAAGTTAGTGCCGCTTTGGGTTCACGACTAGCCATGTCGGCCCGGGTTCTTTGTCATATGGATGCTAGCGACACTATCATATACGTGAGCCAAAAGGCGCAAACGGTCCCGGGCCATGGTAAGGCGACACCGTGGGAATATCGTGCGTGAGGCCGCAAAGTGATATGAGGTGTTACAGGCTAGATCGGTGTGACTTAGAATCGGGGTCCTGACAGTTCGTCTGTTGAACAACATGAAGCGTTTCAAAACTATGCAAGACTCTCGCTGCAAGCCATATGAAGAAAGTGCAAATGTTTTTATTAGGCAGATTGAATAGGATGAGGCTGCTGGCACCGACAGCAGGGCTGGTGATGGTACTGAGGCTAGTATTTTTGATCACCATACGAATGATGTTGGCTTGGAGCGCCCTATTGTTGATGTGAGTCAGTCCTCGGTGTTTGCAATTTTTACTATGTTGTTCTGCTGTCAGTATTGTAGTTGAACTTCCTCATCTTCATCAGTTTATTAATTTTTCTTTCATGCAGATTGAGCAGGATGAGGCTGCTGGCACCGATAGCAGGGCTGGTGATGGTACTGAGGCTAATGTTTCTGATCACCATACGAATGATGTTGGCTTGGAGCGCCCTGTTGTTGATGTGAGTCAGTGCTCGGTGTTTGCAATTTTTACTATGTTGTTCTTCTGTCAGTATTGTAGTTGAACTTCCTCATCTTCATCTGTTTATTAATTTTTCTTTCATGCAGGAGACCAGTCATAATGTTGAGGCCGCTATTGATCGTGGAGTTAATGATCCATCTACTGATAAGTGCAAGGTGATTTTTATTTTTATTTTTATTGTGTTTATACATATTTCTTGACTTTTCATGCACACCAATGTGCCTTGCTTGTTCATTTTCTATCCCACACCGTTAAGAGTTTGCAGGTGATACCTACCTTTTTGTTACTGTGGTTTAATTCCTTGTGTTTATTGTTGCTAATAATAGCATTGTTTTTTTGCTTCATTACATATGAATCAGGGTCCTGTTGTTGGCGACGAGCCTTGTTCGACCATTTTTTATGTTCCTTTGAATGTTAGCAGCAGCAAGATCGATGATGTTGTTGTGAATGCTGCTAGTTTGTTTTTCTGTGCACCTCTTGCTAGCTTATTTTTTATTGTTAGTTTTGCTCGTATTATTCACTTTTTCTGAATTTTTATTTCTTCAGATGACTGATGTTGAGCGTGAGGCTGTCGTTAGTGGTGGAGATGATGCTCGTGGTGTTCCATTGAGTAGTGGGTGCGATGTTGGTACCAAAGTTGCTGATGAGGATGTTGGTGCTGCCATTATACTTGATGCCAAATCTTCTGGTGTTGGTCTTGCTGGGAATGAAAATCTTTCTGATTGTGAAGATTTGCCGTCGGAGAATTTCCCCCCTGGAGGGCTTGATTACGGTGATGCATTGCAAGATGCCTCTAGCGTGGAGGAGGTGCCATCCGAGGATGATGATTTACTTTTGTCGATTTCTTCTGGCCCCTTGACGTAGGAGGCGCTCATGTCGTCCCAGGATTTTCTTTCTTCAGACCCTGAAAGCGTAGCGATATTGGTGTCCTCACAAGATCTCCCATTGTCAAACCCTGAAACTGGAGGCATATTGGTCTCATCACAGGAACTCCCATCGTCAAACGCTGATAGTGCAGGTAAGTACTTGTAAATGAGGCGTACTTCTCATTTATGGCATTTTGGACATGTTCACTTGTAGTGCTTGAACTTATTATTTTTCTTCTTTTTCTGCAAGAAGAAAGTGGTAATGTTGTTAAGGTTGATTTGTTTTTCTTCGTTGTTACGAGGTTGCGCACGAACCGTGTGAAACGGTTAGTTTGGGATTTTGCCCGTATCATTTTCGTCTCTTTTTCTTTCTCTCATATGACTATTGTTGTTATTGCAGTAGTTTTAATTCATGTCATCTTTTGTGTTTTCTTAGTGACAAACCGATGTTTCAAAATAGCGAATGTGATGCCAGTGTTGGTTCTATTCCTAAATCGTTTGTCCCCACTGGCATGCTCAACTCAGACAGTGCTGACGTTGTTTTATATTCTCTACGTCAGAAGTACCGAGACACTGAGAAGTTGATAGTTCCCAGATGGGTGACGGTCAGTATTTTGTTTTGTAGATAGGATGATAACTTGTTTTGGCAATTTTCTAACTGTTGTTGTTCTTTTTGTACAACAGACCAAGACCCATGATGGAAATATTGATGCCAATGTGCTACATGGTTCACGAGATCAGGAGCTGATGGTTTTGACCAAGTAGGTGAACTTGAACTTTTTGTACTCATGAACTAGAACTGTCATGTTTTCTTGCAAGTTTGGGAGGTGGGGGAATGAACTTGAGTAGCCTGCTTTTACCCCTGTACTTATGAATGATGTGTGCTTCTTTTTTTAAAGCTGCATTTATTGTCGCAGGGAAATTGAACGGATATGTTTGTTGCAAGTTTGGGCGGTGGATATAAACCTGAGTAGCATTTATTTTTTGTAGTGTTTTGCTTACTCAATTAGAACTTATGATTATCTAATTTTTGTTTGTACTTCTGAATTTCAATTTCCTTCTTTTATTTTATTGTTTGGAGGCTGAATTTTTTGTTTCATTATGATTTGTTAAATTCATTTTTCCTCTGCGATTTTTTGTCAGCTTCTTTTCCCTACTTTTGATCCATCGTCATTTGCGGCTACCATGAAGCCTAGCGAAGAATCTGGGCATTGGTGCTTGATTGTTCTGAATTTGAGGTTCCGTCGTTTCGAGTGTCTTGATTCACTGCGCGATGAAACCTGGAGTGATGCAGTTAGATTCTTAAGGACTATGACAGATAACATAAAGAAGCTTTGGAGGGAGTCCAGCGTAGACAGGGCCAAACCATTCTCGCCGGCGCATATTGATGGTTTCTCTTGCAAGTTTGTGTGGGTGCCGCAGCAGAAAAACATGTGAGTATCCTTTTAATGATTTTTGTTAGTTGTTTTTGTTGTTGGGAGGATGGTGTTCCTGTATTTTCGGATTTGTGATGTACCCTTTTGTTTTTTCTTTTGTTAACAGGCATGATTGTGGATTCTTTATGCTACAAAACTGCAAGGCCTATCATTGCCGGGAGGATGGTGTGATTGAAATGTTGGATTACAGCCACGAAGACATTCTTGACATTAGGAAGACTTTGCTGTATACCTGCGCAACTAGCGATGTGTTTGATGTTGACTTCCGGGGTTTGTTTGGCATCGAACCCTGTACGTATGCATGACCTTTTGTAATTTTTTGTAGCTTGTACTTCTTGATTAGTACTGTCATGAATTATGTATTTGAGCTTATCCTTGATGCAGTCTTTTTTTTTGCAGGTGAGTGGCTGGATCTTGGTGAGCATGACTACAGGATCTTTGGCAGCCAGTTCTCGGAGCTCGAGCGCGTAGCTATTGATCTTAGCCAGGGGCGTTCTCCCAAAAAGACAAGATCTGGTGTTATGAAGGGGCGGTTGGGAGCTCTGAAAGGTTCTACGGCTGCTTGTGCAGAGAGCCCCTCTACACCCAAGAATCCCATTATGGAATTGATAGACAGCGATGACGATGCGTTTGAAAAGATTGCTGGCTTGGGAAGAGTCACCAGGAGCGCTGCTGCCAAGGGTTTATCTCCCCTTGGTGGAATAGTGTCTCGTAGAGCTGGTGGTGCTAGGAAGGATCCTACTTTGGATTCTGGCAATGTTGTAAGCACGAAGCGTGCGCCCAGAGCTCCTATAAAGTTTTGCTCCCCTGTGCAGTAGCTTCAGCCTCATAATTGCCCTCATCTGGACAAGGCTCGCAAGTTGTATAATCTGTTGCTTAGTGATGAAGCACGTGAGAAGTATGCCGAGTGAGTATCTCTCATTATGTTTCCTCTTCTTTTCTTCTGTTGTTTGTAACTGCTAGATAAATATGACCTGAACTGTTCCTTTTTGTACAACTTGAACTACTATGAATGCCTTACCTTGCTTCCCCTGCTTTTTGTTCTTGTGTGTGCTGCAGGAATACATTCTCAATGATACCTCAGCCAGGTGATAACGTAACTAGCTTCACCGGGAAACGCATCTGGGAAGTTTTTGCACCTGGGCTAATGATGGAGGGTGATGTAATGGACTTCCTCATTGATGATTGGAAGAACGATCCCGAGAGAAATGCTGATTTTGCGTCTAGAAAAAGGGTATTGCTGAGTCCATATTTCATCACGGCAATCAATCAGATCCTTTGTTTATGTTAAAAAAGACTGCCTACTGTTTTATGAGTTTTAATAATACTTTACTTGTTGATCCTTTTCCCCTGTCTATTTCATTTTTGGCTTTTTTGCAGGTTGTGCTTGACTGTACGTTTTACGATGATGAAAATAAAAAGTTTAATGTGGAGAGTGCAGCGAGAGATTTCAAGAGCTATGTTAAAGATAATGAAGACTTGCTCAGTGCCGACCTTGTGAGATCTACTAGCCGATTGTCGGTGTGGAACGACACCTACGGGATCACAAGAATCCCTACTACGGTTGCCGGGGCGTAGGGTTGCGAGAAGACCAGGATTAGTAGTCAGCACACGGATCGTTTACCCAGGTTCGGGCCGCGAGGATGCATAAAACCCTAGTCCTGCTTTGGTGGATTTATTGAGTGTTCTTGATCCCTCGAACTAGCTATGGTGGCTGTGTAGTTCAAAAGAGCCGAATCCCTCTCCAGTATGCCATGGGCCTCCTTTTATAGTCGAAAAGGGGCTGCCACAGTGGCACACAGGAGGTGGAAAGGCCTACAGTACTATGAGCTTATCGCCCATATTACATGACAAGACACATTTAATGCGTCGCTTAGGTGTCCCCTAGCTTTATCTGGGACGGGAACGAGGCCCATCCAGTCCGTCGCCGCTCCTCCTCGTGTCAACACGCGTCCAGGCCAGCGATGCGTGCGGCGCTATGTAGGCAGCAAGCAGCTGAGGTGGCGCGGTGGTAGGGTCTTCACGAAGGTTTGTGTGCCGCCACGCAGGCACTTGCTGATCTGGTCCGGAAGCTGCATATTGCCACGCAGGTGCCAGCCTAGCTGGTCGGGCTGGCAGGTGCATGTGAGTGGCGGCGAAGACTTGGCTGGTGCGGGCCTAGCGGTGGCCCCGCTGGCGTTCTCGGCAAGGGTCTTGCCGGGTGGCCCGGCAAGGGTCTTGCCGTGGTGCGCAGTCGTCCCCGGCAAGGATCTTGCCGGGGGTCTAGTGGCTTTCCTTGGCAAGGGTCCCGCAGAGGGTCGCCGTCTTCTGGTCCTCATCTTGATCTCATATATCTATGGTTTTGACAAAGATCTGCATGCCACCACAGAGGTGCCTCCCGAGCCCTGGTCCAATCTTAGCCGGTTGGGTTGGAACCTGTGGCTCAAGGGCGGCTCGCTCTGTTGGTGTTTGGGCGTGCTGCCCCGGCAAGGATCTTGCCAGGGGAAACTGCTTCGTCCCTCTGCTTCTTTGTGTTCTTGGCCTTGGCGTTGCCTTGATCGTCTTGTGTTGGGCCTCGGCTTCTCTCCAGCTTCCCTCCTTTGCCCTACTACGTGTAGCCGTGGCGCGCGGCTCTGACTGCCCGTGCACAAGTAAAGGGGTACAAAGGTGCGCCCCTACTTTTGTACACCGACAGGAGCCCCCGGGCCTGGGCCACACATAAGCGCGACACGTTGTTGGGCCAGGCCCAGAACGGTGCGCGGGCAGGAGGGGCGGATTTTACCACGGTAATTTTCCGTCTGTTGCGCTTCCCCACGACCCGCGTTGAAAGCGCGACGTGGGGGGAGGCGTGTGATGTGGGCGGCATGCGTGGGGTGGTTTCCACACGCATGCGTCATATCGCAGTTAATGGGAAAGGAGGCGGCCCGCGCCTTCCCCGTAAAAAGGAATAACCGCGGGCGCGCTGCTCACTTTACCCCTCCCCTGCGTCTTCTCCAATCTCAGAGCCGCCGCCCCCTTCTCCTTCCTCCCTAAGCTTCGCTCTTGCTCGCCGCCGCCGCATTTCCGCCGTCCTCTGTCCCTTGCCACCTCTAGCCGCCATGGCGCCCAAATCCACCAAGGGCAAGGGAGTGGCCAAGGACACCGGGGCACCAGAGCCGCCGGAGAGCGCGCTGGCGGTGCAGCGGACGCAGCTCGCCTACTTCCCCTCGACGGTCGACGTGTTCGAGCTCTGGGACGCCTTCAAGCCCCTGTGGGGGTGAAGACAGGGGGAGAGGAGACGGGGCATCCAGCCATGCGCGTCATCCCCGCCAACTGCACCGAGGCGGCCCCAAATCAGTACCCATTCTTTGTCGATTACTTCTCCTGTGGGCTTTGTCCTCCCTTCTCTGACTTGTTCAGCGACATCATGCACACCTTTGGCATTCGCCTCTTGGATTTTACCCCGAATGCTGTGGCGTGCATGGCCCTTTTTGCGCACCTCTACGAAGGTTTCGCCGGGTGCACCCCAACACGGCGCTCTTCCGCCATTACTTCTTCCCTCGGATCCAAACAGGAGGCGCCATTTCCGGTTGCATCACCTAGATCCCAAGGTCCAAGGGAGCGTATCCGGATGGCGCCATGAAGGAGAGGTGGGAAGAGTGGCGGGGCCGGTGGTGCTGGATCAAAGAGAAGGACCCGCCGGCGTTCTGTGAAGTTCGCCGGGCGCCGCCGGTTCGCAGAAGCAATTGGAGCGACGTTGATGCCGACAACAAGAAGCTCACGATCGCCACCACCAGGATCCTTCGGCTCACCGAGGCCGGGCTGACCCTTGAGATGATCAGGGCGGACTTCATCCACCGCCGGATCGCTCCACTACACAACAAGGGGAGGCCGGCCTGGCTCTTCACGAACGCCGCCGACATCATGAGGCTTCGCCCCGGCTCGACCACAATTTCACAGTGATGGGGCATGCTCACTTCTGCCAGCGACTCTTCCAGGTCGATGTGGGCCGCGACGGCGAGGTCGAGCGGACCGGCAAGGTCGGGTGGGCCGCCGCGAAGGCCAGCAAGGTCGTCAAGGGGCCCTTGTTCAAGTTGCCGGCAGGAGTGGTCCCGCTGAGCAATAACTCGCGCCGGACCGATACCATCGCCATGATGCCGGACTACAACTCGCACGGCCCTGACCCGAGCTGGGTCGAGCCGGAGGACATCCAGGTGCAGCAGTTCTTTGACACCCTGCACGAGGGGTACATCACCGACGAGCCGCGGCTCATCCAGGAGACCACCCAGGCGGAGTTGGACTACATCGCTGCCAGGGCGATGGAGGTGCAGCTTGCCGAGGAGGCCGGCAGCTGGGGGCGTGGAGGACAAGGCGGCGACGGCCGCGGAGGAGGAGGAGCTCGCCCGGTGGGCGAAGGCCGCTGGGGAGGCCAGCAATGCCGGCACCGGGGCCCCTCTCGTCAAGGACGCGGCCGACGAGACGTCGGAGGAGGAGGTCGAGGCCGTCGACCCTCCGGTCACGGGGAGAGGGCGAGTCCTGCGGCAGGCCACCTCCGGCGAGCCGGTCCGGCCCGGCAGGACCGCACAACCGCAGCAGGCCCAGGAGGGGTCCGCGCGCCAGACGAGGGGCACGGCGGCGAAGAAGCTGGCGAAGGCCGCGGTGGCAAAGGCGAAGGCAACCGCCTCTTCTTCGTCCAAGCGTCCTTGGACTCCACCTCCTTCCCCTCCTCCGGCAGACGTTGGCGCGGGGGTCGCCTTCGATCTTGGGTCCCTTAGACCCATGAGGAAGAGGAAGGCAGCGGAGGGAGAGATGGAAGACGAGTAAGTTCCCGGTCTCTTCAACCCTTCTGTTTCCCCCGACCGCACCAACTTCCTTGACTTGTTTTCGTCTTTGCAGGGAGGAGGAGGAGACGCTGGCCCAGAGGGTGAAGAGGGCCAGGGCCTCGGCAAGCAGCTAGCCCCCGGCAGGTACATCCGGCACACCACTTGTGGTGTTGAGCAGCCCGGAGAGCATCCCTCGGCACAGCCCCCAGCGTAAGTTCATCACTCATTCCTTGTCGACGTGTGTCAGGGGCATGGTGCTTGGGTGCTGACCTAGCCGTGTATGTAGGAGGAGAGCAACGGCAGGAGGAGCCACAAAGGGCTTCTCCCAATACGCCGCCCCCATCAACCACACCGCCCCGAGGGGCGTCCCCGGCAAGGGCATCGAGCACCGAGCCCACGCACATGGAGGAGGAGGAGGAGAACTCGGGCGCCGGTGGCTTCGCCTTGTGGCCAAATGTTGGCGGGGAGGGGACTTCTGCTTCCCAGCCTGGCGCCGGTAAGTTTCTGGCCTTCCGTCCCTGCTCTTTCTTTTTCTTGTTGATTCTTGGTCTTGGCTTCACCTCACCCTCTTCTTGATATCCAGATCCTCTCTCGGTGGACCGGGAGGAACTTGACACCATCATCGAGGACGTTGCCAAGAATGTCGTGGCGGAGGCCGAGAAGATCGCCGCCGAGGAGGCCGCCAGGGGCGCTGCAGAGGATGGCGCCAAGGGGCCTGCCAGGGAGCCCGGCAAGGCTACCGCCAAGGAGGCTGGCAAGGGGCCTGTCAGTGAGGCCAGCAAGGCCGATGCCGAGGAGGAGGTGGTCGATGACCAGCCTTCCTCCTCTGCCGCCTCTGGCTCTGGCAGGTACCTGAAGGTGAGCGACGACCTCTTCATCCACCTCCCAGGCACGTCGAGCACCAGGGCCCCCGTCGAGGGAGAGGTGTTTGATGACGAAGAGCTTGCCGCCGCCGGGCTCGAGGTCGTCGACGAGCCGAGCGCTGGTGGCGACGGCTCCCAGGAGGAGCGGCTGCTCCAGGCCATGGGCGCCAGCTTCCGGAAGCTCCAGGCGCTCCACCGCGCCCGCCTGGACAAGGCTAAGTCCAGGGTGGCGGTAGTGGAGAAAGCGGAGGCGGACCTCCAGAAGCGTGTCGCCGAGACGCAGGAGTAGTTTCACCAGGCTCACGAGGAGCTGAAGGCCGCCCAGGGCGAGCTGGCCAGGCGCGAGGTGGAGCTCACCATGCAGTGGGCTGACATCGAGAAGGCCCAAGAGACGGCGAAGAACTTGGCCGCCGCCGCCGAGGCCGCCCGGACCCAGCATGAGGCCGCGCTGAACTCCCAAGAGGAGGACCTCACCAAACGCGAGGCGGACCTCGACGCCAAACTCCACGCCAAGGACGAGGCGGTGGATAAGCTCGTCGTGCAGCGGACCCAGGAGCTGGAGCAGAGCCACAGGGAGGCGCTCGATGCCCAGGCTTTGGTTCACGCCGGCAAGGTGAAGGAGCTGGAGGTGGAGCGAGCCAGGCTGAAGGACCAGGTCCTGAAGCTGTCCCAGGAGAAGGACACGCTCAACGGCGCCCTGACGGAGGCGCAGGGCACGACCGTCAGCAGGGCCGGGGAGCTCTCCGAGGCCAACAACTCCATCAAAGACCTCAGGCTGAAACTGGAGGGTCTCGAGGGGATGCTGTCAGAGAGCAAGGCCCGAGAGGAGGTCCTGGCCAAGGACCTGGAGAAGGAGAAGTAGCTGCGGAAGAATGAGGCCGCCAACCACAAGGACGTTGTGGAAGGTCATAACCGCTGGGTTGACCGCCTTGTGGACATCGACGGCAAGATCACCGCGCAGCTGGCTACCATGGGGATGCCGAATGTGAGGTACGCCCCAGAGCGCAGCGGGTCTACCAACGCCAAGCTGACCCTGTTCTTCGAGGGTGTTTTCGGGGCCCTGGAGCAGTTTCACTCCGACAGGGCGGCTACACTGGCCGAAGAGACTCGGCAGCTTTGCCGGGGTGTCATGACCAAGGTCCTCACCAAGGTGGCGTACTGGAACCCCACCCTTGACTTCGACGCCGTGCTGGAGAGCTTGCCGGGGGATGCTGACCTCGCGCCACTCAAGGAGCGTATCAAGCCCATCATCAACCGCATTGGCGGAATTCAGAGGGTGGAGGGCCAGCGCCGGGACTAGACACCCCGTTTCTTGTCGCCGCTGCAGGTTCATGACCAAGACAATTTTTATCTTTAGTTAGAACCGCGGCGGCAATTGATGTAATATAACTCTGCAGCACTTTTGATATCATGCATGTTATTTTCCTGCTCAACCTCTCTTTGTATGTCCACCCTACGTTTATCGGGTAGGCTTGCCGGCGCGTAAACCCAGGGCGGCGTCTTGAGGACGGATCCCCAGTGGCCTGCTGGGTGTGCTTGTTGCTGGGCAAACCACCTTACCGCCCTTAACGCGGCCGCCCGAACTGTCGAGCTTGACTCGAGTCAGAATCGAGAGCGTTGCCAAGTGCGGAAGGCTACCCTGCCACTCTCGACGCGGCCGCTTGAGCTGTTGAGCGGACTCGAAACAGAAACAAGGGCGTTGCCAATTGCGGGAGGGCCCCTTTGCGTGCAGGTTTTTCATACATAGGCGGGATCTCCAAGGAGGATAACCTTATATATAAAAGGAAATTGCTTAAGGCTCTAAACAACTTAGCTTTTCTGTTGCCGCGCTGGCGTTCTTTGCGCTTGCAGGCGGCGCCGTTCCCTTGGCCATCTTCTTCTTTAGAAGCCATGGCCGCGAAGAACTGCTAAGCTGGCTGCTAAACCAGATTCTCTCAATTGCGCACCCTACCTGGCGCGCCAAAGATGACGGTGTGGAACGACACCTATGGGATCACAAGAATCCCTACTACGGTTGCCGGGGTGCAGGGTTGCGAGAAGAGCAGGATTAGTAGTCAGCACAAGGATCGTTTACCCAGGTTCGGGCTGCGAGGATGCGTAAAACCCTAGTCCTGCATTGGTGGATGTATTGAGTGTTCTTGAGCCCTCGAACTAGCTACGGTGGCTGTGTAGTTCAGAAGAGCCGAATCCCTCTTCAGTACGCCATGGGCCTCCTTTTATAGTCGAAAAGGGGCTGCCACAGTGGCACGCAGGAGGTGGAAAGGCCTACAGTACTATGAGCTTATCGCCCATATTACAGGACAAGACGCATTTAATGCGTCGCTTAGGTGTCCCCTAGCTTTATCGGGGACGGGAACGAGGCCCGTCTCGTCCGCCGCCGCTCCTCCTTGTGTTGACATGCGCCCAGGCCAGCGATGCGTGCGGCGCTATGTAGGCAGGCAAGCAGCTGAGGTGGCGCGGTGGTAGGGTCTTCACGAAGGTCTGCGTGCCGCCACGCAGGCACTTGCTGATCTGGTCCGGAAGCTGCATATTGCCACACAGGTGCCAGCCTAGCTGGTCGGGCTGGCAGCTGCATGTGAGTGGCGGCGGAGACTTGGCTGGTGCGGGCCTGGCGGTGGCCCCGCTGGCGTTCTCGGCAAGGGTCTTGTCGGGTGGCCCGGCAAGGGTCTTGCCATGGTGCGCAATCGTCCCCGGCAAGGATCTTGCCGGGGGTCTTGTGGCTTTCCTTAGCAAGGGTCCCACCGAGGGTCGCCGTCTTCTGGTCCTCATCTTGATCTCATATATCTATGGTCTTGACAAAGATCTGCATGCCACCATAGAGGTGCCTCCCGAGCCCTGGTCCAATCGTAACCGGTTGGGTTGGAACCTGTGGCTCAAGGGCGGCTCGCTCTGTTGGTGTTTGGGCGCGCTGCCCCGGCAAGGATCTTGCCGGGGCTGCTGAGGCTGCCCCCGGCAAGGATCTTGCCGGGGGAAACTGCTCTGTCCCTCTGCTTCTTTGTGTTCTTGGCCTTGGCGTTGCCTTGATCGTCTTGTGTTGGGCCTCGGCTTCTCTCCGGCTTCCTTCCTTTGCCCTGCTATGTGTGGCCATGGCGCGCGGCTCTGATTGCCCGTGCACAAGTAAAGGGGTACAAAGGTGTGCCCCTACTTTTCTACACTGACACTGATTTTTGGTTTTATTTGTGTGTTGTCATGCTGGTTTTTATTTTGAATATTTAATATCTCTTTTTTGGTCATCTGTTTTTAGATCATGATGCCTCTATTCAAACTATGATTTTACCAAAGGATAGGAAAGTGAACCACTTTTCCTTATATGTGATGAATCGGTACCGAAGTAGCATCGACATCCTTGACTCTTTACCTTATCCAAAGAGCCATCGTCCTTCAAAGAACACCTATCATAAAGACTGCGAGAAGATTGTGAGTGAAATTTATCATCTGTACTGGATTAAATTTTCCGCATCTTTGTTTCTGCTTTTCTGAGACCTGAAAATGTGTGGTTTCTTTTCTTTTTTTACAGATCTCCAGATTGGTCCAAGTAATGAAGGCTGTGTATGTTGATGCTCAGTACAATGCGAGCAAGCAGCCCAAATGGGAGGTTTTTGCAAAGAAACCAACGTTTGTGAAGGTTCCACTTCAAGGCGCGAATGAATGTGGCCATTATACTCTGAAGTATGCGGGATGCTATGATGGTGAAAAGATCGTTGAGAACATTCGAAATAATGACGTGGGTTCTAGTTGAGCTTTTCACTTTTCTGTGTTTGGCTGATTGTGTATTCTTCTTTTTATGTGTCATGATTTTTGATAATTTGTTTTATTGTTTTGCAGCCTCGTATTGTTGATTGGAACGCTGAGGATCTGTATAGAGTTGTGTTCAACCAGAATGACCAGCTTCTGTTGACGGAGCTTCAAAAACAGGTTCAGTCTTTGGCTCCTGGTGCATAGACAACAAACAAAAAGTGAATTTTGTGTTGTGTTTAAGTGTTGCACAATGTTTACCAATCTTTTTTTCCATGATGATAGTGTGGTTGAATAGCTGTTTTCACTTGTGTATGTTTCATTGGGAATTCGTTTTGGTTAAGTTATATTTTTTGTACTGAATTCTTATAAACTAGTTGAACTGAAAACACCTTTTTCCAAGTTCATTACGAGTTGTTGCTGAAAAAGTGATATTTATTTTATTTTCATCTGCTTTTTTGGGATTGAAATTATTTACGACCAAGTTGCTACGTGATCTCTACCCATATTTTATTTAAGTATAAGAAATTTAGCAAAATTTGAGATCCAAAATTTTGTTTGAACTTCTTTAATTTTAGTAGTTGAACTTCATAGTAAAAGTTAAAGCACTGGTTTAAATTAGCTACATTTAACGGATAGCCGTATTAAGTTCATAATTACTTCACTAGTCAATGTGGGCTGATGCTTCTGTTGTTTGTTTTTTGTTAATTTTTTCCTTGGTTGAACTGTAATCCATTTGGTTGAGTCTTGGCCTTCTTTCTCAAGGCATTAATTTGTATCATCATAGCACTTTCCGAATAAACTAAGTTGTACTGAGATTTAAATTGTGCTAGTACTTTGATCATTTTTTTTGTTGTTTGAAACTAGTACCTCACTGGTCAATGTGGGCGGATGCTTCTGTTTTCTTTCTTGTGATTTTTCTCCTTGGTCGAACTGATATCTTTTTGATTTAGTTTTGGCCTTCTTTTTTCTAGGTTGTGGTTCTTCTCAAGGCAATGTTTGGTATGATCATAGTACTTGCCGTATAGACTAAGTTGTACTGATATTTCAGTTGTACTATTACTGTTATTCTTAGTGTGTCACTGTTTTAGGGAATGCGAACTGAAACTTCCCATTCCTTTTTATATTTTGTAGAATGAATGTACCCTGTGTTCAAGTGTACCAGAACTTTCTGTCCTAGCATGCTAGTGACTAGGAAATACGTACTGATGGTTCTTTGATTTTCCTGTTGCAGTACTTAGTAAATTTCTAACTACTATTAGCACGATGCTGTTAGTACTGAATGTTGTCCTCGGCTGAAACTTAGTCTTTTTAGTGTTCTTCTGAAACTAAAAACTGATTTTTAGTGTGATAGTACTACCGTACATGTCTAAGCTATACTGGGCGTCCAAGGCTACTATTTGTTGTTGTCCTTAGTTAGTCTGCCACTGTTTTTTGTGTGAAAATATCCATGTGTATTTGTTGCTCCATTACTAGTGCTGCGTGGCAGCCATCAAGTTTCAACTTCAACCTACTTCAACTTGAAATGATGGATCAACAAAATAGGAAGCTAGCAAACTTGTTGAATGACATATGCAAATGATGTACTTGATAGACATAGGCAAACTTGTTCAAACCCTGACACACATAACATAAGGTAGCTGGTTCAACATAATGAAAGCAAACTACAAATCTGAAACAACAAGATTAAGGACAAGCAGAAGCGCGAGCAACACAAAGGCAGACTTTCATCCATCTTCATCCCGCGAAGTTGCAGTGGTAGTAGGGGTCAGCCTCCTGCTCTTTTGAAATATCCCAACCTGTCACGATGTTGTCGATTGTCTTCCATGACTTGTACATGGCGTACGCATCTATTCCTGCGTACTCGATGAGGTTGTCTGGCAGCGGGCTGTTCCCCCACAGTTTGTGGTCTTCCTTCTTCTCCATCTTCTTCTTCATGCCGTTGTAGAATGGGTGGATGACGCTGCCTGCAACATCGGCCAAGGAGTCGTAGTATTTGTTGGTGGTTGGAACTTTCCACTTGCGCTGCATGTCGATGAAGTTGTTGGGGTTGATCTCCAAACCAGACTAGTTCAGCATCCGCTTGTCACCTCCAATGGTGAAACCGACAAATGTGTACAATTTCTCCTCCTGCAGGAAGTCTTTGAGGCGCTTGGGCCTGCAAGGGGGGAGACACATATTGAAGATTAGTGTTCTTTTTTGAAGATTTAATTCTTCTGCTTTTTTGGTTTTACAAGTTATAATCCATGAGGTAGAGGCTTATATAGTATAAGTCATGGATGAATGTAGTTCAGAAACTAGTACACAAAGTCCAGAAATTAAATTCAACTACACCAAGTTATTTTTCTTTTTTGCTATCTTCAGTGCTTTCACCAAATGCTCCACCAAATTCAAGAATCATTTTACTAGAGTCAATGATATATGTGCTGCTTGATTCAAGTTTAGTTTTCTTTTTTGTTCAATAAAAGACCTATACCAGTGCTTGATACATCTTTGTGCATCAATTCTATATCAAGTTCAGAAATTAATTTGAGAAACATGTGCATCAAGATATGGACCTATACCACTTCACCAAACATCTTTTAATACATCAATTCTATAAACTATACTAGTGCATCAAGATCAGAATCTATGCTAGTACATCAAGTTTAGAAATTAATTTGGTGAAACATTTTTCAGATGCTAATCCAGTGCATCAGTTTCAGATGCTAATCTGGTGAAACAATCCACTTCACAGTTTCAGAAATGCATGTAACTTGAGAAACATGTACTCGTGCATCCACTTCACAAACTATAGTAGTTGATCTAGTTGGGAAACAGGTTTAATGAAGTTTTTAGGGAGTAGTACTAGTACAACAGATGAATGAACAGTAGTATGGGTTACCATTTTGTGGCCGTTGCGATGTGGTACACCAAGCAGAGTTCCTCGACGCACAACTGCAGGACTGCTGCCATTTGTGGAGGTTCATCTTCGCTGGTGTACCACATCAACTCCGATGAAGCTCGGATACAAGCCACCGCCCTTCATCCTGAGCCTGCTCATCATCTTGTCGGCCTTGTCTGGTTCGCTGGTGCAGACGATCTCCAGCGTCTCCTTGCTGTGGAGCTCAACCCCTGTGAGGGTTCTCATGTACTCGCGCTTCTCGCCGGGGACGTGAACGTCAACGAGGTTGCTGGTCTTGTCCGACGTCTCGCCATGATGATGCTTGGCGGACAGTTCCTCCGACATCGCCTTCCTCCGGCGATTGTGGCCTTGGGAGAGAGAAGTTTGTGGTTTGTGTGCAGTGGAGATGGAAGCGGCAATGGTGGTTCTGTGAATGAGGCTGAGATGGAAGATAATGGGGTATTTTGAAGTGCGTCGACGGGGATGTGTGGGAGGCGGTTCGTCGAGGGCATGGGTGTAGTGGTCGTGGGGGTCCCCGTCTGCACCAGCGGGTGGCGCGAGTGGTGTCTTGGAAGAACTAACCGTCCAAGCCAAGGGTTTTTACTTTCGCACTAAGTAGTCTTCTCAAGCTGTACTTATGAGCTGCTTATCCCACTTGCACGTCTCAGGGGTGGTGATGATGGCATTTTGCACTGTTTAGGTGACGTATGCTTTGTGATGTTTTTCCGTGTGGATGTTAAGTATTTTTTTCCACTGAAGTCTTATACACTAGTTTATCTCAAAACATTTTTCAGTGCCCTGGGAGTTGCTGCTCAAAATTGGTACTTATTTTATTTTAATCTGTACCAACCTAAGTTAGGCCTTTATAGTTTTTGTATTCTCATTTTAGTGCGCTTATAGTTTAGTGCTGTGTGAACTGAATTGTAATTTCATATAGCGTACGATTTTGAAATTTGGTGTCACAGTGGTGTGAGTGGCCTGACTGATCCTGCTTTTTTAGTACTGATGTCATATGTATGTTTGAACTGAGTTTTTTTTGGAGGGCGGGGATTGAGATTATTTACGACCAAATCGTTCGTTGACGTGTGGACAGATTTTATATAAATAAGAAATTTAGCAGAATTGACAAAGAAAATCTATTTAAAATTCTTGCATTTTAGTAGTTGAAGTAGTCAGATTTTATATAAATAAGAAATTTAGCATAATTGACAAAGAAACTCTATTTGAACTTCTTGCATTTTAATAGTTGAACTTGTCAGATTTTATATAAATAAGAAATTTAGCAGAATTGACAAACATTATCCATTTGAACTTCTTGCATTTTAGTAGTTGAAGTAGTCAGATTTTATATAAATAAGAAATTTAGCATAATTGACAAACATTATTTATTTGAACTTGTTGCATTTTAGTAGTTGAACTTGTCAGATTTTATATAAATAAGAAATTTAGCATAATTGACAAACATTGTCTATTTGAACTTGTTGAATTTTAGTAATTGAACTTGAAAGTAATATTTAATTTGGTTTTTAAATTATGTACATTTAACAGATAGGCTATTAAGTTCTCTTCTTTTTAGAGGTTCATTGTTTTTGTATCATATTTTTTTCCTTTTTTATCATCCGTGGTGCAGAGCTAAAATTATTTTTATTTTTATTTTTCGTATTTAAAGTTATTGCCTGCGAACTAGTATTTGAATTTATATATTTTCAGTTTCAAACATCTTTCTTGTAGTTTATATTTCTTTGCCCTGCCCTGTGGTTTGTTTAACTAGGCTTATTGGTGGGGTGTTTGTAGACGATGGAGGCTATTGGGCCATTTTCCGGCCCAAATGGCCCGCGCGGCTGTGCAGTGCGGCGTGCGTGTGCGCTCTGGGTTTAGTCCCACCTCGCTAGTCGAGGGGGCTCTAGACCTGTTTATAAGCGCGGCCGAGGCTCACTGGTCGAACTCCTCTGAATACTTACCTGAGTGCTTATACACGGCGCTCTCTCTCTCTCTCATGACCTGTGGGCCCTGGTCGGCTGGCCCTGCGTTATGCGGATTACTAGGGATTCGCCCACGGGCTCGAGTTCAAGTATCCAGCAGCATCAGGGCCTGCGCCTGTCCTTGGGCGGTCATTTTTTCTTTTTTTGTTTGTCTGAATCTAGTAGTTGACTCCACCAGTAACTTGGACTGATACTTTTTGTTCTAGTTCTTGTGAGTTTTGTGTAAGTGTAATCTTTTTCATTTGAGTTTTTTGCCTTCTTTTTTGTGTTGTCAATTTTTTCTTTTTTTGTTTGTCTGAATCTAGTACTTGACTCCACCAGTAACTTGGACTGATACTTTTTGTTCTAGTTCTTGTGAGTATTGTGTAAGTGTAATCTTTTTCATTTGAGTTTTTTGCCTTCTTTTTTGTGTTTGTTTTTGTGATTATTCTCAAGGGTCTTCTGGTGTCATTTTCAGTACTATGGTACTTGCGTGTAGAATAAGTTGTACAGATAGTCCATTCATAGTAGCACTTATGTTCTTAGTCTGACATTTTTTTGGGGGGATTACGGACTGATGCTTCTTTTGCACTTTTTATTGTAGTAAGTATGTACTGTTCGATCAAGTGTACTAGTACTGTCATTCTTAATCTGCAAGTGACCAACATAAGTGTGTGTTGATGCTTCTTAACTTTTTCTGTTTGTAGTACTTGTTAATTTTCTAGCAGCTACATATGAATGAGAACACTACATGAAGTACTAAGAATTTCTGCTTCAACATTTGAAGCGTTGTTAAGCAACTCAAATTGTGATGATTGTTTTCAATGTTATGTTTTCTATACAATACTGAATCGAAACTACACATGGAACAACGTTGTGTGATTAGTTGCTTCATAACTAGTACTTTAGAGCAGCCACAAAGTTCCATTCAGAAGCTACTTTGAATTTGAAATGATGGATAACAAAATACGAAGCTACCAAACTTATATAATGGGATAAGCAAAACAATGTACTTGATGACATAAGTAAACTTGTTTAACCATGACAAGTACGACATAATCACACTGGTTTAACCCAACAAGAGCAAACTACTAATTGGAACCAACAAGATAAAAGGCAAGCACAAGCGGAAGGAAAACAAAGACAGGCTCTGATGTATCTTCATCCCTAAAAGGGGCAAAAGGGGCGGTCGTAGTAGTTGTCAGCCTCCCGCGCTTTTGCAATTTCCCAACCATTTTTTATGTGGTCGATCATGTTCCATGACTTGTACGCGGCGTACGCATCTACTCCTGCGTACTCGATGAGGTTGTCTGGCAGCGGGCTGATCCCCCACAGTTTGTGGTCTTCCCGGGTGTCGATTTTCTTCTTCATGCCTTTGTAGAATGGGTGGATGACGCTGGCTGCAACATTAGCCAAGGAGTCGTTCTCTTTTCTGGTGTATGGAACTCTCCAGAGGCGCTGAATGTCGATGAACTTGTTGGGGTTGATCTCCAAACCACACATCTTCAGCTTCTCTTTGTCGCTTTCAATGCTGAAACCGGCAAATGTGAACAACCGCTCATGCTGCAGCTTCTCGTTCAGGCGCTTGGGCCTGCAAGGGGAGAGAAATTTTGAAAATTAGCATTACTTTGATGTTTGAATTATTCATTTTTGTTTTGTTTTGCAAGCAATGCATCCATGAAGTAGATGCTTATATAGCATAATTAATGGCTGAATGTGCTTCAGAAACTAGTAAACAAAGTTCTGAAATTAAATTCAAGTACATCATGTTATTTTTCTTTTTGGATTATACATAGTTTCAGTCAATGTTGTATGTGCTGCTTTAGTACTAGTTTAGTTTACTTTTGTTGAATAGAATAACACATAACCAGTGCTTCACCAAGTCCTTAGTTTTTTTTGCTTATGAAAATAACATTAGACCAAATTCAGAAAATACTTCACTAGATCAAGTTCAGAAACATCTTTTTAATATATCGAGTACATAAACTACACTATTGTATCAAGTTCAGAAACTACACTAGTCGATCAACTTCAGAAATTAATCTTCCGTAAGATTTTCCAAATAGTAATCCAATTCATCAGGTTCAAAAATATATTTATAGTGTATCTACTTGAGAAAATGCAGTAGTGCATCCGCTTTTCACAAACCACACTAGTACATCTAGTTGGGAATCAAGTCTGATGAAATTTTCAGGATACAATACTAATAAAATAGATGAACCAAACAGGGCAAAAGAGTAGGATGGGTCACCATTTTGTGGCCGCTGCGATGTGGTACACCTAGCAGAGCTCATCGACGCACAACTGCAGGACTGCTGCCATCCAGGGATATTTATCTTCGCTGGTGTAGTGCACACCAACACCGACGATCCTACGATGCTTGCCGCCAGCCTTCATCCAGAGCCTGGAGATCATCTCGTTGTCCTTGTCTGGTTCGCTGGTGCAGACGATCTCCAGCGTCTCCTTGCCGTGGAGCTCAACCCATGTGAGTGTTTTGGTGTACTCGCGCTTCTCGCTAGGGACGTGAATGTCGACGAGGTTGCTGGTCTTGTCTGACGTCTCGCCATGATGACGCTTGGCGGACGGTTCCTCCGCTATCGCCCTCCTCCGGAGACTATGGGCTTGGGAGAGAGAAGTTTGTGGTTTGTGTGCAGTGGAGATGGAAGCAACAATGGTGGTTTCTGGGAATGAGGGAGAGATGGAAGAGAATGGGGTTTTTTGCAGTGCGTCGACGGGGATGTGTGGGAGGTGGTTCGTCGGGGGCGTGGGTGTAGTGGGTGTAGTGGCGGGGGGTCGCCATTTGCAGTCCCTTGTGGCAACCGCCCAGTGGATGGTGCGGGCGGTGGCCTGGAAGAACAAACCGTCCAAGCCAATTTGTTTGCCAAGGTATTAATCTAGTCGAACTGAGTAGTCTTGTCAAGCTGTACTTACCAGCATCTTATCCCACTTGCTCGTGTCAGGGTCGGTGATGATGGCATTTTACTATTGCACTGATCCGTCTTGTCAAGCTGTACTTAAGAGCTGCTTATCCCACTTGCACGTGTCAGGGTTGGTGATGATGGAGGTTTGTACTCCTCTACTGTGGGTACTTGGACTGGTGATTGAAGTGTAATTGAACTTACCAAATACCAGTCAGACTATGTGTGTCATGCTAATGTATTGTTTATATCAAGATAATCTCTGAAAGTATGTTTTACAGATAAATTAGATTTTCATCAGTACACGTGTATTATATTTGCATTTTGCTTGAGGTAATTATTTTTATGTACTGATGGTCTTTCTGAACTAGGACTGGCAGAAGCAGACATAGCTTGTTTTTTCAAACGATGTTTTTTGAGGTGTTAACAGGTGTGTTTGGTTACTATGCCTTTGTACTGACGAGTGAGAATTATCAGTACTGATGTACTATAAGAGTTTAAATTTTCCTTAACATATTTTTGCTGAGTTACTTGTCGATAGTAGTGTTGGTGTTACATAAATCCAGATAAGTTTTTTGAAATGTATTTGTGACTGCATTCAAAATGGATTATCAAATGGTTTACATAATAATGTCACTTGTCCAGCGGGCACAAATCACAAATTATATCTTAACTACAGTATTGATCGAGAAATTGATGATAAAGCTAAATAAGTTTTCGTAACGACAGTGTTTCTGATATGTTCCTCATTGTGTACCGAGGCAACTGAGAGTACAAGCTTATTTTTTCAGTTGACGCAACAGGATAACCACTATGGATTCTTCAGTCTTGAGCTCTCCTAACTGGCCCCGAATGTTGTCCCTTGCCGGCGCCCTTTCCTGGTTGATCCTTGGTAGCTTCATCGTCAGTTTCAGTTTCCTCATCCCCAACACTGTCATCTTCATTGTCTTCGTCCGATTGGTCGTCATTCTCGTCAAACTCTTCTTCTTCATCCTCTTCTTTTGATTTTTTGGAAGTCTGTACCTTGCCCTGTTTCTGTTCAGTGCCACTGACCTCCTTGCCCACTTTGCACGTGAGGGCATTATGTCCGTCAGTTACCCCACACTTGCGGCAAGTGTAGCTGTTACGTGTGTCGTCTCCATTGGTAGAAACCTAGGCAGCTCCAATCTACTTGTGCAGCGTTTGCTTGTTGACAGTGGCATATGTGCGGAGTGGGCATGTGCGGTAATTATGGTTGCTCACGATGTTGCAGAATCCGCATGCCCTTATCCCGAGAGGTTTGCCGTTCGGTCCAAATTCCACGCGCCTGATGGGGCGTGGTGGCTTTTTGGCTGCTGCTTTCGCTGCTTTTGTTGCTTGCGTCTTACTCTTCCTCCCCTTTGTGTTTGAGAATATGGGTGGTTTAATCACCCTTTCCTGCTGCTGCTGGTAGGATGTCCTATTGTCATGTCGTTCGCCTACAACACCATCAAGCTCATGATCTTGCATGTGAGCATGTTGGTTCTCTTGAGTGTGCACATGGGCAAGCTCTGGTTGCTGTTGCTCCTCTTCCTCATTGTCGAATGGGTCAATAGCTCCCAAATGGTTCATCTCGGATAACATTGTAGCAATATCATGCTCAATGGCTTCATTGTCCGCAGCACCTCCGTTTTCAGCAGAATGCATGGCGTCGAGTTCTTGTTCAAGTTTGTCCATGACGACCCGTGACCTTGCCATTTTCTCTCGGCTTCTCAAGCTTTTTCTATGCACCCTCATGTTCAGCGTCAGCAGTGAGCTTTCAATGCAGTATTGGGATGCCTTGTTTGACGCTACTGTCCTCAAGTCATTTCTGTTGAATGTTGGCTGGATGTTCGGGCGTTTGGTGTATCTCCTGAGGATGTATTTCTCTGGAATGCTGGCAGCCTTAATTGTCTGCATCATGCACAGGACATGCACGCAGAAAATACCTGTATTTTTTTGAAGAGGTGCATGTTTTTTGTCATTTCATTCGAACAAAAACTTTGCAAAAAAAAGTAGTACAGTATGTAACATCTTTTTCTTAGTCCTCACCTGTGTGGTCCTATAGCCTGCACTCGCACTCATATGTTTCTCCCATGGGGTATGCAACCAACTGGAACGTGTGCTGAGCCCACGCAGACAGTTTTTTCGGGTTGTTGTAGCGCACGAGGTACTTTGTGGGCTCTTCCGTCTCTGTCGCGGTGAAGAGTCTGCTCAGTTTTAGCATTTTTCTGATCTCGCTGTACACAGCTCGTGAGTAAAGCTTAGCCATCTGGGTGTCAAACCCATAGAAGGTCAGCATGTTTTGTTCCTTCTGCCCATGCAAGAATGATGACCAAATTATTATTTTTCTCGCAGAAAAAAATTGTCTAACTAATAAAGTTTTACTTTAGTAAGCATGTTATTTTTGTCTTACGACAGGTGATAGAGCCATACCCGGTTACCCATTGTCTCCTGGTTCTCTGTCTGCGTCCTTGTTTTGACGCAGGAGTTTACCTGGCTGACAAACCATTGTAGGTTTTGTCTCTCACTTACGAAGTTCTTCTTGAGCACATAGTTCATGCTCTCACTTTGTTGTGTGGATGTCATTTTGGCGGAGAACATTTCTTTGAAGTAGGCTGATATCCATCTCTCATGCTTGTTCCACATGGCCACCATCGTGGCATCATCATGGAGGTTGTACTTATCCATGAGTCTTTTCCGGGCAGCCTCAAACTCAGTTGGCATGAGGGGCCATTTGAGGATTGATGCGAATTCATCCTTAAAGTCTTCGTGCAGGTTGTACATGTATGCGAGGTGTTCCCTGTACTTCTTCATAATGTGCCAGCGACATAGCTTGTGTACTGTGTTCTTGAAAGCATCTGGGATCGCCAAACCCATTGCCGGGCACTGGTCTAGTAATGAGAAAAGAGACGTGGAGTGGTCAGCAATGGTAGTGCATATATACCAATAGAACTGACACAACATTTTTACTGTGTTATTTTCCTTTTTTTGGATGGGTGGTGGTGGTTGGGGGTGGTTTTGGCGGTTGTACCTGTGAGGATGCATGTAGGAGCCTTCCCTCTCATGCACCTTAAAAATGTCTTGAACAACCATCTGAATGAATCTGCATCCTCATCTCTTATCAGGGCCAAACCAAAGAATGTAGTCTGTAAGTGGTTGTTAGTACCTACAAACACCCCAAGTGGCATATGGTACTTGTTGGTCTTATATGTGGTGTCAAACGTTACGCAGTCACCAAAGTCCTGATAGGCCCCTCGGCAGCTTGCGTTTGCCCAGAATATGTTCTTAACTCTGTCGGACTCATCGAGTTGCATGTCACAGAAGAATTCCCTGTTTATAGCTTTCATCTCCCTAAAGAAGTTGACAGTCTTTAGGACATCGTCGACATCATCCATCCTTGAATTCTTTCCTTTGTTGCATATTAAAAGTGAACAGTCATTCAAAAATGCATGTTGAACCGGCGTCAGGTCATGCATTGCATAATATGTTTGTATTGACAGAGGAAAAAAGATGGAGGCGGTTTATGGGAGGAGAACAAGTTTGTACTTACATGTTAATCAGGTCTTTGGCATTCATTTCCAGGAAGTAGCTACCGGGGCCATCACCGCCTAGTATGCTCATGATTTGCGCGTGTTCAATGCCTTTGAACTACTGGTACTTGATGTACTCCAAGATTGTTTTGTCAAAGTTTTTGTGGGAGTGCAAGAAGACAAGCATTTGGGGGGTGAGCTGTAGCCTGTGGTTGTGTTCCCAGACTATCTCTTTTACGACAAGTGTTCCATCCTTTTCCCTCTTCAACCTCATTTTAGCCCCGCAGTTAGTCCTGGCTGTCGTCTTGTTCCACTGTCTATTTGCTTCTGACACCTTCGATTCATAGACTCCATAGCACGTGCAATAAAGGTAGACTCTAGTCTTAACCTTGGAGCCTTCCCTGACAGCAAAACCCGCGTGCTTTGCATAGACGTTGTAGAAGTTCTTTGCTTCTTGGAAAGTTTCAAAGTGCATCTCCTGCCTTGGCAGAACGTAAGCTTCAATGTTAGGTGTGTGCATGCAACAGTGAGCAAACAAAAATGCAGTTATGAAAATGTCAGATGGGGTGGTCACAGTACCATGGTATGGACTGTGCTTGTATGTTTTTTCTGAATGGATACTTACATGTGTATAGCTCTGTGCTGGCTCAGATGTTTGTTGTTCACCCTGGTGTATGGGCGCGGGTGGTGTCACCCTTGGCACATGCAGCAATGCATCTCTTGGAGGGAGCAATCTTGACGAAGGTCTCTGTCTCTCATTGTACGACCATCTCCCTCAGATTCATTGTGAGGTTGCTCCTGTCTATATGACTCATATCTTGTACTTTGCATCCTGCTAGAGTGGCCAAAATTTCTGTTTCTTTGGCCTGGTCTTCCCGTCGCAACCGCTTTTGTAGCACAGATGATTGATGTAGACGGAGCGACTGGTGGAAGCCTGTGTGTCCTTGCCTTTCTGCATGCGCTAGGGAAGGAAAACATTTGTTGTTGGGGATATTGTTGACCTTGTTGCAGCCCTGCAGTGGCAAAGCTTGTATTCCCAGATATCGGTGTTTGCTGCATAGAAGAACCTGTCCGTGCTTCTGATGATTCTGGTGTAGCTTGAAATCTGCCTGTATTGTTGAAGTATCCAGGTGCTATTTCTAGTGTTACGCAACCAGGCGGTGCCCCATATCTGCTTGGCTCATCGAACCCTTGCTGCGTGTGCCACCTTGCATGTTTCTGCAATGACATTCAACAGTTTTGGGATTAATCTTTTCTGCATTTTCTCGTATACATGCTATGGGTAACATGTCATGCACTGAAGGCAATGTACAAGTTGAACTTGCATCGTTGGCCATTATTAAACTTTGTTCTCTATTTTGTATCTAGTTTAGTTTTTAGTCGAACTGATGAATGTACATGTTCAGCACTGATGTACTGATGTACTGATTTTTAGCACTGCTTGTAAACTGAACATTGAACTTCATCTGTTATGGAAAGTTCTTTTTTAATCTTTTTCCCTATAACTGATGCATAAACATTTGGTGCACTGCTTGCAAACTGAACATTGAACTTCAGATATGTATGGATATGCATATATATAAAACTGATGCATGTCTTCTCTTTTTTTCACCCATAACTTATGCAACTACACTAGAAGTACTCCTAGTTTATGTATCATTGAACTTACTGTGTAACAAGTGTATATTTTTTCAACAACATTCTTTTACTAGTTCAAACTGAGGCAACTACACGGCATGCACTAGTAGAAATACCATCATACAACTTGCAGTGGTAGCTGAACCTTATATAAAGCCTAGTAGCTACTTGGACTGATGCATAAGTCTATGTTTTTTGGCTTGAACTGAATCTAGCATATTAGAGGTACTGGCAGTAACCTCGACATCCAAACTGTGCATCAAGTGGCAGGGGTGTAATGAACTGATGCAAGCATTTTGCAATGTTCCATCTGCTTCTGCATCATAGGAACATGTGTCACTGATGCAGCACACATCTAGTGCTGATGAATCTGAAACTGTAACATGTAGGCGGATCATAGTGTGTGCAATTTTTAAACTGAATCTTCTTCATTGCAGGACTGATTAACTGAACACAAACGTGTCATTTTTCTTCAGGCAAAACCAGACATGAAAAGGATTTTTGAACTGATTCAATTTTTGAGGAAAAATAGTGTGGGAAGCAGACATCACCTCCAGTGGCATGTTCTCGGATCTGACTTCTTCTCCTTCCTCTCGTGGGCGGCGTACTAGCATGTTCTTGGGAGGCGGCGCCATTGATGCAGGCAAGGAGCTTGAGGAGACGACGGCGCTCCTGCTTGTGGTGGATGTTTGGCGATGAGGTCCGGGAAGGCAGCTGCTGGCGGGGATCACGGCCCCGACGATGGAGCCCCGGCGAGGGAGGGAGACAGGAGGAGCGGATCACGGGACTGGCAAGGAACCCCGGCGAGGCAGCGAGGCGGCTGGCGCGGATCACAGCCATGGGGAAGGATTACGACGAGGGAGGGAGGTGGCTGGCGCGGATCACGGCCCCGGCGAAGGATCCCGGCGAGGAAGGGGTTGGCGGCTGGCGCGGATCACGGCCCTGGCGAAGGATCCCGGCGAGGAAGGGGTTGGCGGCGGCGGATCCGTCGCCGGCCTGTCACAGCGCCGCGGGCTCCCTCGCTTCGGCTGCCGCCGTCGCTCGCTCGCCTGCGACGGCTGCCTCCGGCGGAAGAAGGCGGGTTGGGTTCACGCTGGCTCGGGGGGATTCTACTGTGTAGGCGCGTCGCGCCTATATAGGGCCGGGGGATAACAGAATATTATTCTGTTACGGGTAACAGAATAGTCCAGCCCTATATAGTGCATGTGTGTGTGTGTGCATCTCTGACATGTATATAGATCAACGATGGCGACGAAGTGGTATGTCGTGTATGTAGGGCATGTTCCGGGTGTGTACGATGAGTGGCCAGAGTGTCAGGCCCAAGTCTCTGGCTTCTCGGGCGGAAGCCAGAAAGGGTTTGATAGCAGAGCGGAAGCCGAATCTAGTTACTTGAGATTCATAGCACAACAGGGGATTCAGAACCAGCGCCGCCGCAAAAACTACTACATAATACCGCTTTTGATCATCGTGATCGCTCTTATCTTCTATGCGGTCATATCATAGTCTACATAGATGATGAAACATAAGTATGTGACCATGTAGTTGCATGTATTAGGAACTTGTAATGACTTGTAACGCTATTTTGAGACATGTGTTCGACCATGATTGATGAGGATGAGATACTTGAGACATGTCGAGACTTCTAATAACTTTGGCTCATCGATGACTCATTTTCTTTTCAATGATTATGCATGTTAATGTATAAATGGTGGATCTATTTAAATGTGTACAGAGCCAAAACGCAGAAAAAACTACAAAAGTTAGCAGTGGTGTGGGGGTAAAGATTACCAGTAGGACTCAAATAACAGTAGCGCTGGCTAGCTACACACGCTGCAGATAAGTATCAGTAGCACTGGATGGAAGAGCGCTACTGCTAGCTTCAGTTACCAGTAACGCTGGGTCAAACAAGCGCTACTGCTAAAAAATAGCTGTAGCGCCGTAGCAGTAGCGCGCCTTCCTGCACTACTAATAGCAAAAAAATAGTGCTACTGGTAAGGGTTTTCCTAGTAGTGGCCGCCTGGTTGACCTCCCATCAATTTGAAAAACTCCAGCAGATTGAGTTATATGATTACTACGAAAATAGGTTACTATCGGTGTACAAAAGTAGGGGCCTTTCTGTACCCCTTTACTTGCGCACGGGCAGTCGTAGCCACACCTGCGGCCAAGCTTGGTGGGGCAGAGAAAGGAAAGGAATGAAACTACCAAGGCAAACACTCAAGCCTGAGGCATGAAGAGCAAAGCGGCAAGACGGGTTTCCCCTGGCAACACCCTAGCAGGGGCGGCCTGCATAGCCCCGGCAAGAGCCTTGCCGGGGCAACTTTCCCAACACCAGCAAAGCCGCCACCTTTGAGCCTGAGAGTTCTGACACCATCAAACAACGTCGGAACCAAGGCTCGGGAGGCGCTTGAGTGGTGGTATGCAGATCTTTGTGAAGACCAAAGGCCTGCAAGACTAGATAAGAACCAAAAGACGAAGACCCCCGGCAAGACCCTTGCCGGGGACGGCCGAAGACCCCTGGCAAGATCCTTGCCGGGGATGCCTGCGAGACCCCGGCAAGACCCCGATGCGACAAGCAGCCCGCCAACTAGGAAAGTGCCTGTGTGGCAGCATGCAGCTTCTAGGCCAACTAGGCAAGCACCTGCGTGGTGGCATGCAGATCTTTGTGAAGACTCTGTCACCGCACCAGCACAGCAACTAGGCAGCCAGCATGGTGCTGCATGCCTCGTCAGCCTAGACGAGCGTCGAAGCAAGGCGAGGCCGCGACGGACGGGACGAGCTCTGTTGTCCTCCCCGATAAAGCAAGAGGGCACGTAGGCGGTGCATTAAATGCGTTTGTCCTACGATGTCAGGAGATAAACTTGTACACTATAGATACTTTCCACCTCATGTGTGCCACTGTGGTGACCCCTTTGACATATAAAAGGAGGCCCGAGGCATACCGTGGAAGGATTCGGACTTTTTGGACTGTGCACGCATAGTAGCTAGTCCAAGAACATGAGAACACCAAATGAACATAGACAAGCAGGATTAGGGTATTATGCAGCCTTTGCGGCCTGAACTTGGGTAAAAATCCCCTTGCGTTGACCGCTAGACCTGCTCTTTGCGCAGCTCTTCACCCCCGCCAACCGTAGTAGGGATCCTCGAGATCCCATAGGTGTCGTTTCCCCGACATCTTTGGCGCACCAGGTAGGGGGATGAGGTTGTGAAAATCTGGTCTAGAAGTTAGCGCATCGACTCCTTCATTGCGATGGCTCCGAAGATGAAGGTGGCCCCAGCGGCCAGCTCGTTTGGAGCCGGTCTGACCACGCCAGTGCGGCGAGCGACAAGGCAGATGCTGGTGGCGGAGGAGGTCAAATTCATGTCCATCACTCTTGTGCCATAGCCAGGCGAGCGGTCCCATCTGCAGCCGCAACAACCATCTGCGTGGCGACGGAAAGCTAAGTCACGCAAAACTTTGAGCAATTTCCTTTTATAGGGCTATTTTCCTTGAAAGATCTCGCTCCTTGTATGGAGAACCTGCACGCAAAGGAATCCTTCCGCTATTGGCAACACCCTTGTTCTGTTTCAAGTCCGCTCAACAGTTCAAGCGGATGCGCCGAGAATGGCAAGGTGGCTTGCCCGGCAGCAAGCGCCCCCGGCAGGCTGCTAAGGATTCGTTCCTCAAAGTGCCAAAACACGGGTTTACGCGCCGGCAAACCTATCCAACTAAGCATAGGGTGCGTACCTACAAAGAAAGATCAAATCGGAATATAGCATGCGCCATTTCAAAATATTGCAACGTTATATTACATCGGTGGTTGCCGCAGTTCTAACTTAAGATAAAATTGTCTTGGGCATGAACTCGCAGCGGCAATGAGAAACGGGGTGGCTAGTCCTGACGCTGGCCCTCCAACCTCTTGACTCCGTCGACGCAGCCGATGATGGGCTCGATACGCTACTCGAGCGCCGTGAGGTCCGCATCCTCCGGCAAGCTCTCAAGCGCGTTGGTGAAGTCGACGCTAGGATTCCAGAATGCCACCTTGGTGAGCACCTTGGTCAAGGCGCCCCGGCAAAGCTTTTGGGCCCCATTGGCCAGATACATCGCTCGACTGGAGCGGAGCTGCTCCAGGGCTTCGAGGACACCCTCGAAGAACAAGGTCAGCCTGGCATTGGGGCTTATGTTCGCCTCCTGGGAGTACCTGAAGTTCGGCATGCCCATGACGGCTAGCTGCGTGGTGAGCCTCTCTGCAACATCGATGATGCGGCTGATCCAGAGATTTATGCTATCCACATAGTCCTTGTGGGCAGCGGCGTCATCCTTCTTGAGCTGCCTCTCGTCCTCAAGGGCCTTGTTCAGGGTCTCCTCACGGGCCTTGCCTTCTGAAAGCACCCCTTCGAAGGTGTCCAGCTTCAGCTTCACATCATCGATGGATTTGCTGGCCTCGGAGAGCAGCTTGGTCTTGTTGGAGATGGCGACCTGCGAATCCGCCAGAGTGCGGTTAGCCGTGTCCCTGTCCTCCGTCACCTTTGAGATCTCCTTCTTTAGCTGCTCCCGCTCCAGCTCCAGCTTCTCCACCTTGCCGGCTTGGTCCAGGGCTAGAGCATCAAGTGCATCCTTGATACGTCTCCAACGTATCTACAATTTTTTATTGTTCCATGCTATTATATATTCTGTTTTGGATGTTTAATGGGCTTATTGATACACTTTTATATTATTTTTGGGACTAACCTATTAACCGGAGGCCCAACCCGAATTGCTGGTTTTTGCCTATTTTAGTGTTTCGCAGAAAAGGAATATCAAACGGAGTCCAAACGGAATGAAACCTTCGGGAGAGTTATTTTTGGAACAAACGTGATCCAGAGGACTTGGAGTGGACGTCAAGAAATCACCGTGGAGGCCACGAGGCAGGGGGGCGCGCCTACCCCCCTAGGCGCGCCCTCCACCCTCGTGGGCCCCTCGTGGCTCCACCGACCTACTTCTTCCTCCTATATATACCTACGTACCCCCAAACCATCGAGGAGCACCACGAAAACCTAATTCCACCGCCGCAACCTTCTGTACCCGTGAGATCCCATCTTGGGGCCTTTTCCAGCGTCCTGCTGGAGGGGGCATTGATCACGGAGGTCTTCTACATCAACACCATAGCCTCTCCAATGATGTGTGAGTAGTTTACCTCAGACCTTCGGGTCCATAGTTATTAGCTAGATGGCTTCTTCTCTCTCTTTGGATCTCAATACAAAGTTCTCCTCGATTCTCTTGGAGATCTATTTGATGTAACTCTTCTTTTTGCGATGTGTTTGTCGAGATCCGATGAATTGTGGGTTTATGATCCAGATTATCTATGAACAATATTTGAATCTCCTCTGAATTCTTTTATGTATGATTAGTTATCTTTGCAAGTCTCTTCGAATTATTAGTTTGGTTTGGCCTACTAGATTGATCTTTCTTGCAATGGGAGAAGTGCTTAGCTTTGGGTTCAATCTTGCGGTGTCCATTCCCAGTGACAGCACGGGCAGCAGGGCACGTATTGTATTGTTGCCATCGAGGATAAAAAGATGGGGTTTATATCATATTGCATGAGTTTATCCCTCTACATCATGTCATCTTGCTTAAAGCGTTACTCTGTTCTTATGAACTTAATACTCTAGATGCATGATGGATAGCAGTGGATGTGTGGAGTAATAGTAGTAGATGCAGAATTGTTTCGGTCTACTTGTCACAGACGTGATGCTATATACATGATCATACCTATATATTCTCATAACTATGCTCAATTCAATCAATTGCTCGACAGTAATTCGTTTACCCACCGTAATACTTATGCTATCTTGAGAGAAGCCACTAGTGAAACCTATGGCCCCTGGGTCTATCTTCCATCATATTAATCTCTCGTCAACAAGTTATTTCTATTACCGTTTATTTTGCTTTCTTTACTTTTACTATCATAAAAATACCAAAAATATTATATTATCATATCTATCAGATCTCACTCTCGTAAGTGACCGTGAAGGGATTGACAACCCCTTTATCGCATTGGTTGCGAGGTTCTTATTTGTTTGTGTAGGTGCGTGTGACTTGAGCATGGTCTCCTACTGGATTGATACCTTGGTTCTCAAAAACTGATGGAAATACTTACGCTACTTTACTGCATCACCCTTTCCTCTTCAAGGGAAAACGAATGCAGTGCTCAAGAGGTAGCAAGAAGGATTTCTGGCGCCGTTGCCGGGGAGTCTACGCACAAGTCAACATACCAAGTACCCATCACAAACTCTTATTCCTCGCATTACATTATTTCCCATTTGCCTCTCGTTTTCCTCTCCCCACTTCACCCTTGCCGTTTTATTCACCATTCTTCTGTTCACCTTTTCGTTTGCCTTAATGTCTTACTTGGCTCATATGCTCGTTTGGTTGGAATAGTTGTGTATTTATTGCTAAGCAGAGAACCGAAGATCTATGGATCCTCATCCGCTTACTAATCTTTTTAAGAGATCCAATTATGATGAACCAATTGCTAGTGAGTTTTTTGCACTAGATTATCTTTATGAAGTTTTGCTTGAAATTTGTGAATCTGAAAATTGTGATGAAGTACTTCATGAAGAGATTCACGATAGCTACTTGAATAAAAAGCATGATTGCAATGATTTTACTATAAATTCTCTTGATGTCAATCGTGCTAATAATATGCAAAACCCTAAGCTCAGGGATGCTATTTTTGCTATGTCTATTACTTGTTGCAATGATCATGATTGGGGTGATTCTTCTTATGATCTTGAAAATTTATTTAAGCCCCATGATGAATATGAGATTGATAATAGTGTTTGCAATAATATTGAAAGTGGGTTTGGAAGAGTGTCAACTTTAGATCCCACATATTTGGAGTATGTTCAATCTTATGAGATTTTTGATAAAAGTGGGTTTGGAGAGGTCATGACTTTAATTAATGTTAATCCCACTATTTTGGAAGAGTGTCAACTTCGCATGCATGTGGATCATGTTGATAATATGTTATGTGATAGCTTTATTGTTGAATTTGCTTATGATCCTACATGTAATTACTATGAGATCGGAAAATATAGTTGTAGAAATTTTTATCTTACTAAATTACCTCTCGTCATGTTGAGATTGCTATCGTCTCTTTCTTTTTCCTTGCATATGCTAATTTTTGCTCGCTATGATAATTTGTTTGCTTATAAAATGCCTATGAATAGGAAGTATGTTAAACTTATATGTGTTTGTCACGTGTTTCATGATGCTCTCTTTGTGCTTTAATTCTTGTCTTTGATGTGAGCATCATTAAAATTATCTATGCCTAGCTAGGGGCATTAAACGATAGCGCTTGTTGGGAGGCAACCCAATTTTATTTTAGTTTTTTCTTTTTGCTCCTGTTTAGGAATAAATCTTTGATCTAGCCTCTGGTTAGATGTGGTTTTGTGTTTTAATTAGTGTTTGTGCCAAGTTAAACCTATAGGATCTTCTTGGATGATAGTTATTTGATCTTGCTGAAAATTCCAGAAACTTTCTGTTCACGAAAACAATTGCTAAAAATCACCAGAACATGATAAAATACTGATTCCAATTGCAGTAGATCAATAAACAAATTATATAGGTCGTCCTATTTTGGTAGATTTTTCTGAGTTCCAGAAGTTTGCGTTACTTACAGATTACTACAGACTGTTCTGTTTTTGACAGATTCTGTTTTTCGTGTGTTGTTTGCTTATTTTGATGAATCTATGGCTAGTAAAATAGTTTATAAACCATAGAGAAGTTCAAATAAACTAGGTTTAACACCAATATAAATAAAGAGTGAGTTCATTACATTACCTTGAAGTGGTGTTTTGTTTTCTTTCGCTAACGGAGCTCATGAGATTTTCTGTTAAGTTTTGTGTTGTGAAGTTTTCAAGTTTTGGGTAAAGATTTGTTGGATTATGGAACAAGGAGTGGCAAGAGCCAAAGCTTGGGGATGCCCAAGGCACCCCAAGGTAAATATAAGGACACCAAAAAGCCAAAGCTTGGGGATCCCCCAGAAGGCATCCCCTCTTTCGTCTTCGTCTATCGGTAACTTTCCTTGGAGCTATATTTTTATTCACCACATGATATGTGTTTTGCTTGGAGCGTCTTGTATGATTTGAGTCTTTGCTTTTTAGTTTGCCACAATCATCCTTGCTGTACACACCTTTTGAGAGAGAGACACACATGATTCGGAATTTATTAGAATACTCTATGTGCTTCACTTATATCTTTTGAGCTATATAGTTTTTGCTCTAGTGCTTCACTTATATCTTTTAGAGCACGGTGGTGGTTTTGTTTTATAGAAACTATTGTTCTCTCATGCTTCACTTATATTATTTTGAGAGTCCTACAAAACAGCATGGCAATTTGCTTAAATTGAGAAATTAGTCCTAAAGTGATAGGCATCCAAGATTAGTAAAAACTTTCTTATAAGTGCGTTGAATACTAAGGGAAGTTTGATACTTGATAATTGTTTTGATATATGAAGATGGTGATATTAGAGTCATGCTATTTGAGTAGTTGTGAATTTGAGAAATACTTGTGTTAAAGTTTGTGATTCCCGTAGCGTGCACGTATGGTGAACTGTTATGTGATGAAGTCGGAGCATGATTTATTTATTGATTGTCTTCCTTATGAGTGGCGGTCGGGGACGAGCGATGGTCTTTTCCTACCAATATATCCCCCTAGGAGCATGTGCGTAATACTTTGTTTCGATAACTAATAGATTTTTGCAATAAGTATGTGAGTTCTTTATGACTAATGTTGAGTCCATGGATTATACGCACTCTCACCCTTCCACCATTGCTAGCCTCTCTAATACCGCGCACCTTTCGCCGGTATCATACACCCACCATATACCTTCCTCAAAACAGCCACCATACCTACCTATCATGGCATTTCCATAGCCATTCCGAGATATATTGCCATGCAATTTACCACCATTTAGTTTACTATGACACGCTCCATCATTGTCATATTGCTTTGCATGATCATGTAGTTGACATCGTATTTGTGGCAAAGCCACCATTCATAATTTTCATACATGTCACTCTTGATTCATTGCATATCCCGGGACTCTGCCGGAGGCATTCACATAGAGTCATATTTTGTTCTAAGTATTGAGTTGTAAGTAAATAAAAGTGTGATGATCATCATTATTAGAGCATTGTTCCAAGTGAGGAAAGGATGATGGAGACTATGATTCCCCCACAACTCGGGATGAGACTCCGGACGAAAAATAAAAAAGAAAGAAAAAAGAGGCCATAAAAAAGAGAGAGAGAAAAGGCCCAAATAAAAAAAATGAGAGAAAAAGAGAGAAGGGACAATGCTACTATCCTTTTACCACACTTGTGCTTCAAAGTAGCACATTGATCTTCATTGATAGAGAGTCTCCTATGTTGTCACTTTCATATGCTAGTGGGAATTTTTCATTATAGAACTTGGCTTGTATATTCCAATGATGGGCTTCCTCAAAATGCCCTAGGTCTTCGTGAGCAAGCGAGTTGGATGCACACCCACTTAGTTTCTTTTGTTGAGCTTTCATACACTTATAGCTCTAGTGCATCCATTGCATGGCAATCCCTACTCACTCACTTTGATATCTATTAATGGGCATCTCCATAGCCCGTTGATACGCCTAGTTGATCTGAGACTATCTTCTCCTTTTTGTCTTCTCCACAACTACCATTCTATTCCACATATAGTGCTATGTCCATGGCTCACGCTCATGTATTGCGTGAAGATTGAAAAAGTTTGAGAACATCAAAAGTATGAAACAATTGCTTGGCTTGTCATCGGGGTTGTGCATGATTAAATACTTTGTGTGATGAAGATAGAGCATAGCCAGACTATATGATTTTGTAGGGATAACTTTCTTTGGCCATGTTATTTTGAGAAGACATGATTGCTTTATTAGTATGCTTGAAGTATTATTATTTTCATGTCAATATTAAACTTTTATCTTGAATCTTTCGGATCTGAATATTCATACCACAAATAAGAGAATTACATTGAGAATTATGCTAAGAAGCATTCCACATCAAAAATTCTGTTTTTATCATTTACCTACTCGAGGAAGAGTAGGAATTAAGCTTGGGGATGCTTGATACGTCTCCAACGTATCTATAATTTTTGATTGTTCCATGCTATTATATACTCTGTTTTGGATGTTTAATGGGCTTATTTATACACTTTTGTATTATTTTTGGGACTAACCTATTAATCGGAGGCCCAGCCCGAATTGCTATTTTTTGTGCCTATTTCAGTGTTTCGCACAAAAGGAATATCAAACGGGGTCCAAACAGAATGAAACCTTCGGGAGAGGTATTTTTGGAAAAAACGTGATCCAGAGGACTGGGAGGGGACGTCAAGAAATCACCGAGGAGGCCACGAGGCATGGGGGTGCGCCTACCCCCCTAGGCGCGCCCTCCACCCTCGTGGGCCCCTCGTGGCTCCACCGACCTACTTCTTCCTCCTATATATTCCTACGTACCCCCAAACCATCGAGGAGCACCACAAAAACCTAATTCCACCGCCGCAACCTACTGTGCCCGTGAGATCCAACCTTGGGGCCTTTTCCGGTGTCCTCCGGAGGGGGCATTGATCATGGAGGGCTTCTACATCAACACCATAGCCTCTCCGATGATGTGTGAGTAGTTTACCTCAGACCTTTGGGTCCATAGTTATTAGCTAGATGGCTTCTTCTCTCTCTTTGGATCTCAATACAAAGTTCTCCTCGATTCTCTTGGAGATCTATTTGATTTAACTCTTCTTTTTGTGGTGTGTTTGTCGAGATCCGATGAATTGTGGGTTTATGATCTAGATTATCTATGAACAATATTTGAATCTCCTCTAAATTCTTTTATGTATGATTGGTTATCTTTGCAAGTCTCTTCGAATTATCATTTTGGTTTGCCCTACTAGATTGATCTTTCTTGCAATGGGAGAAGTGCTTAGCTTTGGGTTCAATCTTGCGGTGTCCTTTCCCAGTGACAGCAGGGGCAGCAAGGCACGTATTGTATTGTTGCCATCGAGGATAAAAAGATGGGGTTTATATCATATTGCATGAGTTTATCCCTCTACATCATGTCATCTTGCTTAAAGCGTTACTCTGTTCTTATGAACTTAATACTCTAGATGCATGCTGGATAGCGGTCGATGTGTGGAGTAATAGTAGTAGATGCAGAATCGTTTCGGTCTACTTGTCATAGACGTGGTGCCTATATACATGATCATACCTAGATATTCTCATAACTATGCAATTGCTCGAAAGTAATTCGTTTACCCATCGTAATACTTATGCTATCTTGAGAGAAGCCACTAGTGAAACCTATGGCCCTCGGGTCTATCTTCCATCATATTAATCTCTCGTCAACAAGTTATTTCTATTGCCGTTTATTTTGCTTTCTTTACTTTTACTCTTTATCATAAAATACCAAAAATATTATCTGATCATATCTATCAGATCTCACTCTCGTAAGTGACCGTGAAGGGATTGACAACCCCTTTATCGCGTTGGTTGCGAGGTTCTTATTTGTTTGTGTAGGTGCGTGGGACTTGAGCGTGGTTTCCTACTGGATTGATACCTTGGTTCTGAAAAACTGAGGGAAATACTTACGCTACTTTACTGCATCACCCTTTCCTCTTCAAGGGAAAACCAACGCAGTGCTCAAGAGGTAGCAGTCCTTGTGCTTCTGCTCCAACTCCTGGGTCCACTGCGCAACAATCTTCTCAACTTCCTCGTCCTTGCCGTGGAGCGTGGCGGTAAGCGCCTGCTCGCGGGCAACGAGGTCTTCCTCCTGGGTGTCTAGCAGGGCTTGCTGCTACCGCTGATTAGCTTCGTCCTTGGCGGCCTGTTCCTTCGCCGCCTCCTGGGCCTTCTCGATGTCAGCTTGCTTCAGGAGGAGCTCTTGTTTGTGCTCGTCTAGCTGATCGTGGGTTTCCTTCAGCTCCTGCCGGGCCTTGCCGAACCAGACTTGCATTTGCGTGACGCGCTCCTGAAAGTCTGCTTCGACATTGTCCAGAGCTGCCGTCCTGGAGTTCACCTTGTCCTGGCGGGCACGGTGGAGCGCTTGAAGCTTCTGGAAATTGGCGCTCATGGCCCGGAGGACCTGCTCCTCCTGGGAACCACCGCCGCTAGCGCTCGGTTCATCAACGACCTGGAGCCTGGCGGCGGCGAGCGCCTCATTGTCGAAAACTTCCCCTTCGGCTGGCGCTCTAGTGCTTGCCGCCCCTGGGAGGGTGACGAACAGATCGTCGCCCACCTTCAAGTACTTGCCTGGGGCGGGGGCTGTGGGGGAGGAAGGTTGGTCATCGGCCACCTCCTCCCCGGCAGGCTCCTTGGCGGCCTCCTCGGCAGCAGCCCTGCCGGCCTCCTCGGCGGCAGCCTTGCCGGCCTCCTCGGTAGCAGCCTTGCTGGCCTCCCCGGCAGGCCCCTTGGCGGCCTCCTCGGTGGCCTCCCCGGCAGCGATCTTGGTGGCCTTAGCTTCGGCATCCTTGGCGACCTCCTCGATGACAGTGTCGACGTCCTCCTGGTCCGTCGAGGGAGGGTCTGGAAACCAGAAAGGAGAATGAAGCAAGGCCAAAATCAAAGTTTAGAACAAAGCAAGGAGGGGACATCACGTCGCAAAGATAGTAAGGGACAGGAGGCAGGCAGCTTACCCGTGCCGTGCTGACGAGAAGTGGTTCTCTCCCCACCAACGTTTGTTGCCGGGACGGCGCCACCAGTGCCCGTGCTTGCCTCCTCCTCCTCCATGCGTGTGGGCTCGGCGGAAGGTTCCCTTGCCATAGACGCCCCTCTGGGTTGGTCGATGGGGGTGGTGTGTCAGGGGCGGTCCTCAGCGGCTCCTCCTGTTGCCGCTCTCCTCTGCGAACCCGGCAAGGTCAACACCGAAAATACACTCCCCAACACCAGTCGATGGGGAGTGAGTAATAGACTCACGCTGGGGGCTAGAGCGGGGGCTGGGCTGAGGGCGGCTGTCCGGGCTGATCACCACCAACACCGGCGTGCGCGGAGCCCTTGCTGGGGGCTCGTCGCCCGTCGAAGTCTTGGCCCTCTTCGCCACCCTCTGGGTCAGCGTCTCCATGTCCCTGTGAAGATAAGATCAAGTCAGAGAAAGATAGCGCGGGCGGGGGTCAGGAGATGATGAAGGGCAAGGCGCTTACTCGTCCTCCTCCTCCTCCTCTGGCCTCCTCTTCCTCTTCGGGCTGAAGGACCCAAGGTTGAAGTCGGCCTCCGGGGCGGCATCCGCGAGGGAAGGCGAGGGGGATGGGGTCCTCTGCCGCTTGGACGAGGAAGAGGCCGCAGCCTTCTTCGCTGCCGCAGATCTCGTCTGGCGCAGGGGCTGTGCCTGGGCCTATTGCCACTGCACGGTCCTGTCGGGCGAGACCGGCTCACCGGAGCCAGCCCGCCGTAGGACGCGTTTCCTCCCTGGGGCCGAGGAGTCGTCCACATTGGTCTCCTCTTTGCCCGACTCCTCGGCCACCTCTTCGACGAGGGGAGCCCCAGCGCCGGCGCCGCTGGCCTCCCCGGCAGACCCCGTCAACTCGACAAACTCTTACTCCTCTGCGGCCATGTCGACCTCGTCCTCCACGGTGCCGACACTGCCGGCCTCCTCGGCATGTGCTGCCTCCTACGCCCTGGCGGCAATGTACGCAAATTCCTCCTCAGTGGTGGCGCAGGTGAGCTGTGGCTCGTCATGAACATACCTCTCCGAAAAGTTGTCGAAGAAAGCCTGCACCAGCTCCGGTTGTGGCTCCTCCCAGGTCGAATCAAGGGCATGCACGTTGAAAACTGGCATCATGCCAATGATGGTGGTCCGGTAGGAGTTGTTACTCAACGGGACCGCCCCCGCTGGCAACTCAAACAGAGACTTGCCGGCTTTGGCAGCCTTGCCGGTCTTCTTGGCCTTGCCGGTCCTCTCGACCCCACCGACGTCGTCAACCTTGAGCTGAAAAAGCCTCTGGCAAAGATTAGCGTGCTGCAGCGCCGTGAAGTTGTGGTTCAGGCCGGGGCGAAGCCTCATGACGTCGGCCGTGTACTTGAAATCCCAGGCCGGCCTCCCCTTATTGTGCAGTGGGGCAATCCGGCGATGGATGAAGTCATCCCGATCATCTCGAGAGTGAGCCCGGCTGAGGTGAGGTGGTGGATCCTGGTGATGGCGACCGCGAGCATCTCATCGTCGGCATCGAGATCGCCCCAGTCCTTGCGGCAGACCGGTGGCCTCCGGCAGACCCGGCAGAACTCCGGCGGATCTGTCTCCTTGATCCAGCACCACCGGCCCCGCCACTCGTCCCACCTCTCCTTCTGGGCACCCTCCGGGTACGTGCCCCTACTCTGGGTCCTTGGGATCCAAGTGATGCATCCAGAAATGGCACCCCCCGGCTAGATGCGAGGGGTGAAGTAATGGCGGAAGAGCGTCGCGCTGGGGTGCACTCCGGCGAAGCCCTCACAAAGGTGGGCAAAGAAGGCCATGCACGCCACGGCATTCGGCATAAAATCCAGAAGGTGGAAGGTGTAGGTGTACATGATGCATTGAAGAAATCTGAGAAAGGGGGGCAGAGCCCGCATGAGAAGTAATCGACAAAGAAAGGATATCGATTCGGACCGGGCTTGGCGAAGGAGGCAGGGACAATGTGCGTGGTGGGATGCCCCAACGTCTCCCTCCCCCACAGGGGCCTAAACTTCTGCTTGAGGGTGAGCGTGTCGATCGTCGAGGTGAAGAAGGCGCACTACGTCTGCAGCTCCACCAACTTACTCTCCGGCGCCTCCTTCCCACCGGCATCCTTGGCCGCTCCCTTGCCCTTGCTTGTCTTGGGTGCCATGGAGGCTGAGGGGGGGGGGCGAGGGATTAAGGGCAACGGGGGCACGACGGCGGCGAGCAGAGGTGGAAGCTTCGATTTGCGCTTGAAGAAGAAGAGGGGAACGATGGTTCCAAGATTGGAAACGCGCGGAGGGTAAATGAGCATCGCCCCTGTGGTTTCCTCTTTTTTATGGGGAAGACGCGGGCCGCCTCTTTACTATTCAGCACAAGATCATGCAAGCGTGCTGCAACCGTCCCACGCACGACCCCCATGTGACGCACTCAACACAGGTCATGGGGAAGCGCAACTGGCGAAAAATTTACTGCGGTTAAAACTCTGCCACGTGTGCCCGCGCACCATTCTGGGCCTGGCCCAACAACGCTTCACGCTTATGTGAGGCCCAGGCCCGGGGGCTCCTGTCGGTGTACAAAAGTAGGGGCCTTTCTGTACCCCTTTACTTGTGCACGGGCAGTCATAGCCACATCTGCGGCCAAGCTTGGCGGGGCAGAGAAAGGAAAGGAACGAAACTACCAAGGCAAACACTCAAGCCAGAGGCATGAAGAGCAAAGCTGCAAGACGGGTTTCCCCCGACAACACCCTTGCCCGGGCGGCCTGCGTAGCCCCGGCAAGAGCCTTGCTGGGGTAACTTGCCCAACACCAGCAAAGCCGCCACCTTTGAGCCTAAGAGTTCTGACACCATCAAACAATGTTGGAACCAAGGCTCGGGAGGCGCCTGCGTGGTGGCATGCAGATCTTTGTGAAGACCAAAGGCCTGCAAGACTAGATAAGAACCAGAAGACGAAGACCCCCGACAAGACCCTTGCCGGGGACGGCCAAAGACCCCCAGCAAGATCCTTGCCGGGGATGCCCACGAGAACCTGGCAAGACCCCGACGTGGCAAGCAGCTCGCCAACTAGGCAAGCGCCTGCTTGGCAGCATGCAGCTTCCAGGCCAACTAGGCAAGCACCTGCATGGTGGCATGCAGATCTTCGTGAAGACTCTGTCATTGCACCAGGACAACAACGAGCAAGCCAGCATGGTGTTGCATGCCTCGTCATCCTGGACACGCATCGAAGCCAGGCAAGGCGGCGACGGACGGGACGAGCTCTGTTGCCGTCCCTGATAAAGCAAGAGGGCACGTAGGCGGCACATTAAATGCATTTGTCCTACGATGTCAGGAGATAAACTTGTACCCTGTAGATACTTTCCACCTCCTATGTGCTACTATGGCGACCCCTTTGACATATAAAAGGAGGCCCGAGGCGTACTTTGGAAGGATTCAGACTTTTTGGACTGTGCACGCATAGTAGCTAGTCCAAGAACACGAGAACACCAAATGAACACAGACAAGCAGGATTAGGGTATTACGCATCCTTTGCGGCCCGAACCTGGGTAAAAATCACCTCGCGTAGATTGCTAGACATGCTCTTTGCGCAGCTCTTCGCCCCCCCAACCGTAGTAGGGATCCTCGGGATCCCATAGGTGTCGTTTCCACGACAGTTACCATCAAACGTTGCATCTGTGCCCTCACCACCGATGTCCATCTCATGGTTTTCCTCCTCTCTCCACACTGCCACCTTGTCTCGGTGCCATCTAGTAGAGAATCTAGTACATGGGAGAAGTCTTGTCATAAGTAATCATGTGAATTTGATATTCGTTTGACATTTTGATGATATGTATGTTGTGATTCCCTTAGTCATGTTATGTGAACGTCGACTACATGACACTTCACCATCTTTGGGCATAATGGAATGCATTGTGGAGTAGTTATTAGATGATGGGTTGCTAGAGTGATAGAAGCTTAAACCCTAGTTTATGCGCTATTCCGTAAGGGGCTGATTTGGATCCACATGTTTAATGCTATGGTTAGATTTTATCTTAATTCTTCTTTCGTAGTTGCGGATGCTTGCGAGAGGGGGTAATCATAAGTGGGAGGTTTGTTCAAGTAAGAACATCACCCAAGCACCGGTCCACCCACATATCAAATTATCAAAGTAGCGAACGCGAACCAAACCAACATGATGAAAGTGACTAGATGAAATTCATGTGTCCTAAAGAACACTTTACTTATTATAAGAGATTGTTCTGGCCTGTCCTTTGCAACAAAAGGATTGGGTTATCATGCTGCACCTATTGTCACTATTGCTACTTTTCACTCGTTACAAATTATCTTGCTATCAAAAAACTTGCTACCAACAATTTCAGTGCTTGCAAAAATTACCTTGTCCATCTAAATCATGTTGCTAAAACCCTAAATTCCTTGTCGTAATTTATTTACTTTTATTTAGTTTTGCAATTTATTTATCTCCCACTGTCAGAATTAATCCTTGCAATTAAGGAGTATAAGGGGATTGACAACCCTCTTGCCCGCGTGGGGTGCAAGTATTTGTTTGTATGTGTGAATGTACTACTAAAGGTCATTTGTGTGAATTTCCTATTGGTTCGATAAACCTTGGTTAACTAAGATAAATACTTTTTGCTACTATAATACTTCACCCTTCCTCTTCAGGGAAATCCCAACGCCTATCACAAGTAGTAGAAGAATTTCAGGCCTCTGCTACCTATTGAGCTTGCGTTGGTTTTTCCCTTGAAGAGGAAAGGGTGTTACAGCAAAGTAGCGTAAGTATTTCCCTCAGTTTTGAGAACCAAGGTATCAATCCAGTAGGGGACTACGCAACAAGCCACCGAATACCTGCACAAACAGACACCAACTTGCAACCAACGCGACAAAGGGGTTGTCAATCCCTTCACGGTTATTTGCAAAGTAAGATCTGATAGAGATGGATAAACGGTAAACTAATATTTTTGGTTTATGGAACGGAAAGTAAAAGATTGCAAAGTAAGAGAACGGTGACAGAAATTGCAAGTAAACGAAAACTAATATGTTGTAAAATAGACCCGGGGGCCATAGGTTTCACTGGATGCTTCTCTCAAGATAGAAATTATTATGGTGGGTGAACAAATTACAGCCGAGCAATTGATAGAAAAGCGCAAAGTTATGACGATATCTAAGGCAATGATCATGAATGTAGGAATCACGTCTGTGTCAAGTAGACCGAAACGATTCTGCATCTACTACTATTACTCCACACATCGAGCGCTATCCAGCATGCATCTAGAGTATTAAGTTCATAAAGAACAGAGTAACGCATTAAGCAAGATGACATGATGTAGAGGAATTAACTCAAGCAATATGATGAAAACCCCATCTTGTTATCCTTGATGGCAACAATACAATACGTGTCGGTTCCCCTTCTGTCACTAGGATCGAGCACCCCAAGATTGAACCCAAAGCTAAGCACTTCTCCCATTGCAAGAAAAACCAATCTAGTTGGCCAAACCAAATCGATAGTTCGCATAGACTTGAAAATATATCAAATCATGCATATAAGAATTCAGAGGAGATTCAAATAATATTCATACATAAGCTGATCATAAATCCACAATTCATCGGATCGCGGCAAACACACCGCAAAAGAGTATTACATCGAATAGATTTCCAAGAACATCGAGGAGAACTTTGTATTGAGAATCAAAGAGAGAGAAGAAGCCATCTAGCTTATAGCTATGGACCCGTAGGTTTGAAGTAAACTACTCACGCTTCATCGAAGAGGCCATGGTGTTGATGTAGAAGCACTCCGTGATCGATTCCCCCTCCGGCAGGACGCCGGAAAAGGCCCCAAGATGGGATCTCACAGGTACAGAAGGTTGCGGCAGTGGAAAAGTGCTTTCGTGGCTCCCTTGGATGTTTTTGGGGTATACGAGTATACACTACTAGGGAAAAGCCTATACACAGAATCTTACCAGCAGCGCGCTTTAAAATAAGGCGCTGCTGCTAACTAGCAGTAGCGCGTGCGTGCAAAACACGCTGCTGAAATAAATGTATTAGTAGCGCGCCCGGTCTAAGGCGCGCTACTGCTATAATTGCCACGACGCCGCCGCGAGGCTAGTTCTAGCAGCAGTGCGTTAATATGAAGAGCGCTACTGCTACGGATCATAGCAGAAGTGCGTTTGCACAATAACCGCTACTGCTAAGTTTACTAAAAAATTTAGTCCCACCTCGCTCCGTGAAGGGAGTTTGTACCACCTTAAATATGTTACTTCTCAAACTTTCACAAGCACTTGGTCTTCATTGAACTCTATGTGTAGAATTTGTGGCCGCAATATGAGTCTTCACCAGTTCCTAAACTGGTGAGGACTCATATTGACAAATCAGATTGTACAGGAAAAGATCATTGAAGATCAATGTATTTTTGATGTCTATTTTTACATGCTGACACATAGCAGTAGCACATTCTTTTTGAAAGGCGCTACTACTAGGTCGTTTAGCAGTAGCGCCTTTTGCTATAGCGCGTACTGCTAAGCCATTCCATCTCCACCTCCTCTAGATCTATCCGATCCACACTCACACTCACTCGATCTCCCCCTCACCCACGCCGGTCCTCCCCCTTCGCCCCTCCTCCGATCTGCGCCGCCGTCACCTCCTCCTCCTCGCTGGACTCGGTACTGGCATCCTCCTCCGTCCTTCCTCCAGTGTCACCGCTGTCCGGCCCCTCCTCGGTCCGCCTTCCTCCTCCGTCCTCCCTCCACTCGCCGCCGGCCGGCCCCTCCTCGCTCCGTCTTCCTCGTCCGTCCTACTCTCTTATCCCTCCTCGAGTCGCCCCTCCTTCTCCCTCCTCCCTCCTCCATCCACAACCCCTCCTCCCTGCTACATTTTTATTTAGTAGGCTAGTTGATTTAGTAGGTTAGTTGATTTAGTTGATTTAGAACATTTTGATTTAGTAGGCTAGTTGATTTAGTTGATTTAGAACATTTTGATTTAGTTGATTTAGTATGCTAGTGGATTTAGTAGGCTAGTTGATATAGTTGATTTAGTATGCACCATTTTATTGTTATTTTTTCTGTACATGGATAGGTAGATGCTTTTGTTTTTTTGTAATGAGTTATTTTTTGGCAAAATGTAGGTGCCAATTTAGTTAAATTTTCCACTTGTTTTTTAGGAAAATGGCGCCACCACCACCACCACTATGTCGACTGTGCAACTCAAGGTGCTCTAGCAGCCTTGCAATTGGCAAGCTGTTCGGCATCTCCTTCCAGCTGAGTTTCCGTCATGCGGCGGTAAGAAATTAGATGAAATGTAAAAACTATTTTATTTTTAGTGTTGGCATTACTGCATTGTGTCATTTTGCTTTTTTTACACAGATTGTCCCATGCAATGTGAGGTTGAAATTCAACAAGCTGATAGGAGACACTGTGACATTTGAGCCTCCTGGGGGGACGTACACTATGGAGGTCGAGAAAGGACACAATATGTCGCAGATTGGAGGAGATGGATGGGCCCGTTTCCTTGCCCGTATGCGTCTTACTGGTGGTGAGTTGATCAGCTTCTCCTTCAGAGCAGAAAGACCCAAGCTGGCTGTCATTTATCTCAACCTGGTGGAAGATGATGAAGACGACGAAGATGATGAAGATAATGAGGACCCACTCGATGAAGATGATGAGAACCCACTTCATGAAGGCATCGTAGCTCAAAGAATGAGGCTGAGCGAGGAGGAGGTGTGCAACCTATGGGACATAATTCCGCCACGTGATGACTTTGTCGGGGTGCCATTCGCGACCCGCCTGACAAGTACCATGGTCGATCGGCATGAAATGGTATGTTATACGTACTGACTGTAGTAATTTGATGATATATATATGCTTCATTGTTATACTTACAAATGCTTTGTGGAATCTAGTCGATGATATGCTTTAGTGTAGAGTCTGATCACATGCTTATTAGTGTAGAATCCAAGGAACTATTAATAGTGTAGATAATCCATATATACTTATTAGTAGAATTCATGATTAGTTAGTACAACTGCATAGTACTATGTCTTTTGATTGTGTAGAAATCTAGACATAATAGAAATATATTTGCAAGGGTATGTGTGAGGCTATTTCTTAATTGATATGTTTTTCTTATTCAGAAATTGCCAAAGAACCTATGTGTGAGTTGTGGTATCGAGCCTGATGAAGAAGGCTCAGCTGGACTACGCCTTACCGCAAGGGGCTCCGTCACCACCTGTACTTACCGCATGGACACAAACGGTCGCACACACTTAAACTCGGTTGGGTGGAAGAGATTCCTCGTTGGCAAGAATCTTCGTGTTGGACAGGACATCCTAATTACTATCAGGAACACCCACCGCCCAGGCTTTGAGGATGATGATCGTCGTCGATATCATCTAGAACTACATATGTGTGTGTGGCTATATCATCTAGAACTACATATGATGATCGTCGTCGATATCATGTAGAACTACATATGATGATCGTTGTCGATATCATCTAGAACTACATATGATGATCACCTTGTACTGCTTGAGGATGCATGTTCAGTATATATGAAATTGTTATCTAGTACTCCCTCCATTCCAAATTACTCGTCGTGGTTTGAGTTCAAATTTGAACTAAAACCACGACGAGTAATTTGGAATCGAGGGAGTACTACCTAGTACCTATAATGCTTTATGAAATTGATATCTATTAGTACCTAGTATCTGGAAATTGCAGTTTATTAAAGCTAAAACGGGGTAGGAAGCGGGGGGAAATGATGGAAGATATAGCAGTAGCGTGGGGCCAGGAAATCGCTACAGCTAATTAATAGTAGCGCGCTAAGGAAACGCGCTGCTGATATAGTCCATAGTAGTAGCGCGGGTACAGACCGCGCTACTACTAACAGTTAGCTGTAGCGCCTTATTGGTAGCGCGGCTGCGCACGCTGCTGATAGCCTCAAAACCCGCGCTACTACTAGGGTTTTCCCTAGTAGTGATATATAGGAGGAAGAATTAGGTCAGGAGAGCTATGAGGGTCCCACAACGTCGGGGGCACCCTCCACCCTTGTGGCCGCCTCGAGGCTCCTCTGACTTGCACTCCAAGTCTCCTGGGTGTCTTCTGGTCCAAGAAAAATCATCGCGGAAGTTTTATTCCGTTGGACTCCGTTTGGTATTCCTTTTCTGCGAAACTCTAACACAAGGAAAAAACAGAAACTGGCATTGGGCTCTAGGTTAATAGGTTAGTCCCAAAAATCATATGAAATTTCATATTAATGCATATAAAACATCCAAAACAGATAATATAATAGCATGGAACAATAAAAAATCATAGATACGTTGGAGACGTATCAAGCATCCCCGAGCTTAATTCTTGCTCATCCTCGAGTAGGTAAATGATAAAAATAGAATTTCTGATGTAGAATGCTACCTAACATATTTATCCATGTAATTCTCTTTATTGTGGCATGAATGTTCAGATCCATAAGATTCAAAACAAAAGTTTAATATTGACATAAAAACAATAATACTTCAAGCATACTAACAAAATAATTTTGTCTTCTCAAAATAACATGGCCAAAGAAAGCTTATCCCTAAAAAATCATATAGTCTGGCTATGCTCAATCTTCATCACACAAAATATTTAAATCATGCACAACCTCGATGACAAGTCAAGCAATTGTTTCATAGTTTTGATGTTCTCAAACTTTTTCAACTTTAACGCAATACATGAGCGTGAGCCATGGACATAGCATTATAGGTGGAATAGACGGTGGTTGTGGAGAAGACAAAAAGAAGGAGATAGTCTCACATCAACTAGGCGTATCAATGGGCTATGGAGATGCCCATTAATAGATATCAATATGAGTATGTAGGGATTGCCATGCAACAGATGCACTAGAGCTATAAGTTTATGAAAGCACAAGAAGAAACTAAGTGGGTGTGCATCCAACTTTCTTGCTCACAAAGACCTAGGGCAATTGAGGAACCCCATCATTGGAATATACAAGCCAAGTTCTATAATTAAAAATTCCCACGAGTATATGAAAGTGACAAAATAGGAGACTCTCTATCATGAAGATCATGGTGCTACTTTGAAGCACAAGTGTGGTAAAAGGATAGTAGCATTGCCCCTTCTCTCTTTTCTCTCATTTTTTTATTCGGGCCTTCTCTCATTTTTTTGGACGCCTTTTATTTCGTCTGGAGCCTCATCCTGACTTGTGGGGGAATCATAGTCTCCATCATCCTTTCCTCACATGGGACAATGCTCTAATAATGAAGATCATCACACTTTTATTTACTTACAACTCAAGAATTACAACTCGATACTTAGAACAAAAATATGGCTCTATAGGAATGCCTCCGGCAGTGTACCGGGATGAGCAATGAATCAAGAGTGACATGTATGCAAGAATTATGAAAGGTGGCTTTGCCACAAATACGATGTCAACTACATGATCATGCAAAGTAATACGACAATGATGGAGCGTGTCATAATAAACGGAACGGTGGAAGGTTGCATGGCAATATATCTCGGAATGGCTATGGAAATGCCATAATAGGTAGGTATGGTGGCTGTTTTGAGGAAGGTATATGGTGGGTTTATGGTACCTGCGAAACTTGCGCGACACTAGAGAGGCTTGCAATGGTGGAAGGGTGAGAGTGTGTATAATCCATGGACTCAACATTAGTCATAAAGAACTCATATACTTATTATTGGAAATATGCCCTAGAGGCAATAATAAATTGGTATTATTATATTTCCTTGTTCATGATAATCGTTTATTATCCATGCTAAAATTTTATTGATAGGAAACTCAGATACATGTGTGGATACATAGACAACACCATGTCCCTAGTAAGCCTCTAGTTTACTAGCTCGTTGATCCATAGATGGTTACGGTTTCCTGACCATGGACATTGGATGTCATTGATAACGGGATCACATCATTAGGAGAATGATGTGATGGACAAGACCCAATCCTAAGCCTAGCACAAGATCGTGTAGTTCGTTTGCTAAGAGCTTTTCTTATGTCAAGTATCATTTCCTTAGACCATGAGATTGTGCAACTCTCGGATACCGTAGGAATGCTTTGGGTGTACCAAACGTCACAACGTAACTGGGTGGCTATAAAGGTGCACTACAGGTATCTCCGAAAGTGTCTGTTGGGTTGGCACGAATCGAGACTGGGATTTGTCACTCCGTGTAAACGGAGAGGTATCTCTGGGCCCACTCGGTAGGACATCATCATAATGTGCACAATATGACCAAGGATTTGATCACGGGATGATGTGTTACGGAACGAGTAAAGAGACTTGCCGGTAACGAGATTGAACAAGGTATCGGGATACCGACGATCGAATCTCGGGCAAGTAACATACCGATTGACAAAGGGAATTGTATACGGGATTGATTGAATCCCCGACATCGTGGTTCATCCGATGAGATCATCGTGGAACATGTGGGAGCCAACATGGGTATCCAGATCCCGCTGTTGGTTATTGGCCGGAGAACGTCTCGGTCATGTCTGCATGGTTCCCGAACCCGTAGGGTCTACACACTTAAGGTTCGATGACGCTAGGGTTATAGGGAATAGATATACGTGGTTACCGAATGTTGTTCGGAGTCCCGGATGAGATCCCGGACGTCACGAGGAGTTCCGGAATGGTCCGGAGGTAAAGATTTATATATGGGAAGTCCTGTTTTGGCCACCGGAAAAGTTTCGGATGCTATCGGTAACGTACCGGGACCACCGGGAGGGTCCCGGGGGTCCACCAGGTGGGGCCACCAGCCCCAGAGGGCTGCGTGGGCCAAGTGTGGGAGCGGACCAGCCCCAGGTGAGCTGGTGCGCCCCCCCACCAAGGCCCAAGGCGAAGAGAGAAGGGAAAAGGCGAAACCCTAGGCTCAGATGGGCCTAAGGCCCACCTAGTGGTGCGCCCCCCTCTCTCCCCCCTTGGCCGCCCCTCCAAGTCCCATCTAGGGCTGGCCGCGACCCCTAGAGGTGGAAACCTAGGTGGGGGCACACCCCCTCCCTTTCCCCTACATATAGTGGGGGTTTGGGGCTGCCATAACACGAGAACATCTCCATCATGGCGCAGCCCTACCCCTCTCCCACCTCGTCTCTTGCGGTGCTTGGCGAAGCCCTGCTGGAGTGCCACGCTCCTCCACCACCACCACGCCGTTGTGCTGCTGCTGGATGGAGTCTTCCCCAACCTCTCCCTCTCTCCTTGCTGGATCAAGGCCTGGGAGACGTCACCGGGCTGCACGTGTGTTGAACGCGGAGGCGCCGTGGTTCGGCGCTTAGATCGGAATCAACCGCGATCTGAATCGTTACGAGTACGACTCCTTCATCCGCGTTCTTGCAACGCTTCCGCATAGCGATCTACAATGGTATGTAGATGCACTCCCCTTCCCCTCGGTGCTAGATTACTCCATAGATTGATCTTGGTGATGCGTAGAAAATTTTGAATTTCTGCTACGTTCCCCAACAGTGGCATCATGAGCTAGGTCTATGCGTAGTTTCTATGCACGAGTAGAACACAAAGTAGTTGTGGGCATCGATTTAATCAATTTACTTGCCGTTACTAGTCTTATCTTGATTCGGCGGCATCGTGGGATGAAGCGGCCCGGACCGACCTTACACGTACACTTACGTGAGACAGGTTCCACCGACTGACATGCACTAGTTGCATAAGGGGGCTAGCGGGTGTCTGTCTCTCCCACTTTAGTCGGATCGGATTCGATGAAAAGGGTCCTTATGAAGGGTAAATAGAAATTGGCATATCACGTTGTGGCTTTTGCGTAGGTAAGAAACGTTCTTGCTAGAAACCCATAGCAGCCACGTAAAACATGCAACAACAATTAGAGGACGTCTAACTTGTTTTTGCAGGGTATGCTATGTGATGTGATATGGCCAAAAGGATGTGATGAATGATATATGTGATGTATGAGATTGATCATGTTCTTGTAATAGGAATCACGACTTGCATGTCGATGAGTATGACAACCGGCAGGAGCTATAAGAGTTGTCTTAATTTATTGTATGACTTGCGTGTCAATGAAAAATGCCATGTAATTACTTTACTTTATTGCTAATCGTTAGCCATTGTAGTAGAAGTAATAGTTGGCGAGACAACTTCATGAAGACACGATGATGGAGATCATGGTGTCATGCCGTTGACGAAGCTGATCATGCCGCGCCTCGAAGATGGAGATCAAAAGGCGCAAGATGATATTGGCCATATCATGTCACTTTATGATTTGCATGTGATGTTTGTCATGTTTACATCTTATTTGCTTAGAACGACGGTAGCATAAATAAGATGATCCCTCACTAAAATTTCAAGAGACGTGTTCCCCCTAACTGTGCACCGTTGCGAACGTTCGTTGTTTCGAAGCACCACGTGATGATCGGGTGTGATAGATTCTAACATTCGCATACAACGGGTGTTGACGAGCCTAGCATGTACAGACATGGCCTCGGAACACAAGAAAAACACTTCGGTTGACTTGACGATCCTAGCATGTACAGACATGGCCTCGGAACACAAGAGATCGAAAGGTCGAACATGGGTCGTATAGTAGATGCGATCAACATGGAGATGTTCACCGATGATGGCTAGTCCGTCTCACGTGATGATCAGACACGGCCTAGTTTGGCTCGGATCATGTATCACTTAGATGACTAGAGGGATGTCTATCTGAGTGGGAGTTCATTAAATAATTAGATGAACTTAGTTATCATGAACATAGTCAAAAGGTCTTTGCAAATTATGTCGTAGCTTACGCTTTAGTTCTACTAAGATATGTTCCTAGAGAAAATTTAGTTGAAAGTTGATAGTAGCAATTATGCGGACTGGGTCCGTAAACTGAGGATTGTCCTCATTGCTGCACAGAAGGCTTATGTCCTTAATGCACCGCTCGGTGTGCTGAACCTCAGTGTCGTCTGTAGATGTTGCGAAACGTCTGACATACATGTTTTGATGACTATGTGATAGTTCAGTGCGTAATGCTAACGGTTTAGAATTGTGGCACCAAAGACGTTTTTTAAACGTCGCAGAACATATGAGATGTTCCGAAAACTGAAATTGGGATTTCAGACTAGTGCCCACGTCAAGAGGTATGAGACCTCTGACAAGTTTCTTAAGCCTGCAAACTAAGGGAGAAAAGCTCAATTGTTGAGCATGTGCTCAGATTGTCTGAGTACCACAATCGCTTGAATCGAGTGGGAGTTAATCTTCCAGATGAGATAGTGATGGTTCTCCATAGTCACTGCCACCAAGCTATTAGAGCTTCGTGATGAACTATAACATATCAGGGATAGATATGACGATCCTTGAGCTATTCGCAATGTTTGACACCGCGAAATTAGAAATCAAGAAGGAGCATCAATTGTTGATGGTTAGTAAAACCACTAGTTTCTAGAAGGGCAAGGGCAAAAAGGGATACTTCATGAAACGGCAAATCATTTTCTGCTCTAGTGAAGAATCCCAAGGTTGAACCCAAACCCGAGACTAAGTGCTTCTGTAATGAGGGGAACGGTCACTGAAGCAGAAGTACCCTAGATACTTGGCAGATGAGAAGGCAGGCAAGGTCGACAGAAGTATATTGGATATACATTATATGAATGTGTACTAGTACTCCTAGTAGCACCAGGGTATTAGATACCAGTTCGGTTGCTAAGTGTTAGTAACTCAAAATAAAAGCTGCAGAATAAACGGAGACTAGCTAAAGGTGAGATGATGATATGTGTTGGAAGTGTTTCCAAGGTTGATGTGATCAAGCATCGCATGCTCCCTCTACCATCGAGATTGGTGTCAAACCTAAATAATTATTATTTGGTGTTTGCGTTGAGCATAGACATGATTGGATTATGTTTATCGCAATACGGTAATTCATTTAAGGAGAATAATGGTTACTCTGTTTATTTGAGTAATACCTTCAATGGTCTTGCACCTAAAATGAATGGTTTATTGAATCTCGATCGTAGTGATACACATGTTCATGCCAAAAGATATAAGATAGTAATGATAGTACCACATACTTGTGGCACTGCCATTTGAGTCATATTGGTATAAAACGCATGAAGAAGCTCCATGTTGATGGATCTCTAGACTCACTCGTTTTTGAAAAGATTGAGACATGCGAACCATGTCTATTGGTAGATATGCATGAAGAAACTCCATACAGATGGATCGTTTGGACTCGCTTGATTTTGAATCACTTGAGACATGCAAATCATACCACATGGGCAAGATGACTGAAAGGCCTCGTTTTCAGTAAGATGAAACAAGAGAGCAACTTGTTGGAAGTAATACATTTGATGTGTGCAGTCCAATGAGTGTTGAGGCACGCAGTGGATATCATTATGTTCTTACATCACAGATGATTTGAGTGGATGCTGAGAATATTTACTTGATGAAACACAAGTCTGAATTATTGAAAGGTTCAAGTAATTTCAGAGTGAAGTTGAATATCGTCGTGACAAGAGGATAAAATGTCTATGATATGATCATAGAGATATCCGAGTTACGAGTTTGGCACACAATTAAGACATTGTGGAAATTGTTTCACGACTAATACCGCCTGGAACACCATATTGTGATGGTGTGTCCGAACATCCTAACTGCACCCTATTGGATATGGTGCATACCATGATGTCTCTTATCGAATTACAACTATCGTTTATGGGTTAGGCATTAGAGACAACCGCATTCACTTTAAATAGGGCACCACACAATTCCGTTGAGACGACACCGTATGAACTATGGTTTAGAGAAACCTAAGCTGTCGTTTCTTAAAAGTTAGGGGCTGCGACGCTTATGTGAAAAAGTTTCAGGCTGATAAGCTCGAACCCAAAGCGGATAAATGCATCTTCATAGAATACCCAAAATAGTTGGGTATACCTCCTATTTCAGATCTGGAAGCAAAAGTGATTGTTTCTAGAAACGGGTCTTTTCTCGAGGAAAAGTTTCTCTCAAAAGAATTGAGTGGGAGGATGGTGAGACTTGATGAGGTTATTGAACCGTCACTTCAACTAGTGTGTAGCAGGGCACAAGAAGTTGTTCCTATAGCACCTACACCAATTGAAGTGGAAGCTTATGATAGTGATCATGAAACTTCGGATCAAGTCACTACCAAACCTCGTAGGACGACGAGGATGCGTACTACTTCAGAGTGGTACGTAATCCTGTCTTGGAAGTCATGTTGCTAGACAACAATGAACCTACGAGCTATGGAGAAGCAATGGTGGGCCCGGATTCCGACGAATGGCTCGAGGCCATAACATCCGAGAGAGGATCCATGTATGAAAACAAAGTATAGACTTTGAAAGAACTACTTGATGGTCATAAGGCTGTTGGGTGGAGATGGATTTTAAAAGGAAGACAGACAATGATGGTAAGTGTCACCATTAAGAAAGCTCGGCTTGTCGTTAAGATGTTTTCCGACAAGTTCAAGGAATTGACTACGATGAGACTTTCTCACTCGTAGCGATGCTAAGAGTCTGTTGGAATTATATTAGCAGTTACTGCATTATTTATGAAATCTTGCAGATAGGATGTCAAAACATTGTTTCCTCGATGGTTTTCTTGAGGAAAGGTTGTATGTGATACAACCAGAAGGTTTTGTCAATCCTGAAAGATGCTAACTAGTATGCAAAGCTCCAACAATCCTTCTAAGGACTGGAGTAAGCATCTCGGAGTTGGAATGTACGCTTTGATGAGATGATCAAAGATTTTGGGTTTATACAAAGTTTATGAGAAACTTGTATTTCCAAAGAAGTGAGTGGGAGCACTATAGAATTTTTGATGAGTATATGTTGTTAACATATTGTTGATCAGAAATGATGTAGAATTTCTGGAAAGCATACAGGGTTATTTGAAAAGTGTTTTTAATGGAAAACCTGGAATAAGCTACTTGAACATTGAGCATCAAGATCTATAAGGATAAATCAAAAACGCTTAATAGTACTTTCAAATGAATACATACCGTGACAAGATTTTGAAGGAGTTCAAAATAGACCAGCAAAGAAGGAGTTCTTGGCTGTGTTACAAGGTGTGAGTACTGAGTAAGACTCAAGACCTGACCACGGCAGAAGAGAGAGAAAGGATGAAGGTCGTCCCCTATGCTTTAGACGTAGGCTCTACAGTATGCTATGCTGTGTACCGCACCTGAAGTATGCCTTGCCATGAGTTAGTCAAGGGGTACAATAGTGATCCGGGAATGGATCACATGACAGCGGTCGAACTTATCCTTAGTATCTAGTGGACTAAGGAGTTTTCTCGATTATGGAGGTGGTAAAAGAGTTCGTCGTAAAGGGTTACGTCGATGCAAACTTTGACACTAATCCGGATGACTCTGAGTAGTAAACCGGATTCGTATAGTAGAGCAGTTATTTGGAATAGCTCCAAGTAGCACATGGTAGGTACATCTACAAGATGACATAGAGATTTGTAAAGCACACACGGATCTGAATGTTGCAGACCCGTTGACTATAACCTCTCTCACAAGCAGAACATGATCAAACCCTAGTAAACTCTTTGGGTGTAGTCACATGGCGATGTGGACTATGAGTGTTAACCACATGGCGATGTGAACTAGATTATTGACTCTAGTGCAAGTGGGAGACTGTTGGAAATATGCCCTAGAGGCAATAATAAATTGGTTATTATTATATTTCCTTGTTCATGATAATCGTTTATTATCCATGCTAAAATTGTATTGATAGGAAACTCAGATACATGTGTGGATACATAGACAACACCATGTCCCTAGTAAGCCTCTAGTTCACTAGCTCGTTGATCAGTAGATGGTTACGGTTTCCTGACCATGGACATTGGATGTCGTTGATAACGGGATCACATCATTAGGAGAATGATGTGATGGACAAGACCCAATCCTAAGCCTAGCACAAGATCGTGTAGTTCGTTTGCTAAGAGCTTTTCTAATGTCAAGTATCATTTCCTTAGACCATGAGATTGTGCAACTCCCGGATACCATAGGAATGCTTTGGGTGTACCAAACGTCACAACGTAACTGGGTGGCTATAAAGGTGCACTGCAGGTATCTCCGAAAGTGTCTGTTGGGTTGGCACGAATCAAGACTGGGATTTGTCACTCCGTGTAAACGGAGAGGTATCTCTGGGCCCACTCGGTAGGACATCATCATAATGTGCACAATGTGACCAAGGATTTGATCACGGGATGATGTGTTACGGAACGAGTAAAGTGACTTGCCGGTAACGAGATTGAACAAGGTATCGGGATACCGACGATCGAATCTCGGGCAAGTAACATACCGATTGACAAAGGGAATTGTATATGGGATTGATTGAATCCCCGACATCGTGGTTCATCCGATGAGATCATCGTGGAACATGTGGGAGCCAACATGGGTATCCAGATCCCGCTGTTGGTTATTGGCCGGAGAACGTCTCGGTCATGTCTGCATGGTTCCCGAACCCGTAGGGTCTACACACTTAAGGTTCGATGATACTAGGGTTATAGGGAATAGATATACGTGGTTACCGAATGTTGTTCGGAGTCCCGGATGAGATCCCGGACGTCACGAGGAGTTCCGGAATGGTCCGGAGGTAAAGATTTATATATGGGAAGTCCTGTTTTGGCCACCGGAAAAGTTTCGGATGCTATCGGTAACGTACCGGGACCACCGGGAGGGTCCCGGGGGTCCACCAGGTGGGGCCACCGGCCCCAGAGGGCTGCGTGGGCCAAGTGTGGGAGGGGACCAGCCCCAGGTGAGCTGGTGTGCCCCCCACCAAGGCCCAAGGCGAAGAGAGAAGGGAAAAGGGGAAACCCTAGGCTCAGATGGTCCTAAGGCCCACCTAGTGGTGCGCTCCCCTCTCTCCCCCCTTGGCCGCCCCTCCAAGTCCCATCTAGGGCTGGCCGCCACCCCTAGAGGTGGAAACCTAGGTGGGGGCGCACCCCCTCCCTTTCCCCTATATATAGTGGGGGTTTGGGGCTGCCATACACACTCGAACATCTCCCTCATGGCGCAGCCCTACCCCTCTCCCACCTCGTCTCTTGCGGTGCTTGGCGAAGCCCTGCTGGAGTGCCACGCTCCTCCACCACCACCACGCCGTTGTGCTGCTGCTGGACGGAGTCTTCCCCAACCTCTCCCTCTCTCCTTGCTGGATCAAGGCGTGGGAGACGTCACCAGGCTGCACGTGTGTTGAACGCGGAGGCGCCGTGGTTCGGCGCTTAGATCGGAATCAACCGCGATCTGAATCGCTACGAGTTCGACTCCTTCATCCGCGTTCTTGCAACGCTTCCGCATAGCGATCTACAATGGTATGTAGATACACTCCCCTTCCCTTCGGTGCTAGATTACTCCATTGATTGATCTTGGTGATGCGTAGAAAATTTTGAATTTCTGCTACGTTCCCCAACACTTATTGCAAAAATCTATTGGTTACCGAAACAAAATACTACGCGCACGCTCCTAGGGGGATAGATTGGTCGGAAAAGACCATCGCTCATCCCCGACCGCCACTCATAAGGAATACAATGAATAAATAAATCATGCTCCGACTTCATCACATAACGGTTCACCATACGTGCATGCTACGGGACTCGCAAACTTTAACACAAGTATTTCTCAAGTTCACAACTACTTACTAGCATGACTCTAATATCACCATCTTCATATCTCAAAACAATCATAAGGAATCAAACTTCTCATAGTATTCAATGCACTTTATATGAAAGTTTTTATTATTTCCCTCTTGGATGCCTATCATATTAGGGCTAATCTTATAACCAAATCAAATTATGTCGGTGTACAAAAGTAGGGGTCCTATTTGTACCCCTCTACTTGTGCGCGGGCAGTTGCAGCCACGAGACAATGGCCACGCTTGGCGGGGCAGAGGAAGCAAAGACACAAGACGACCAGAGCAACGCCAAGCCAGAAACATGAAGAGCAGAAGGGCGAGGTGAACTCCCCCGGCAAGGCCCTTGCCGGGGCGGCCTCCGCAGCCCCAGCAAGAACCTTGCCGGGGCAACTTGCCCAACACCAGCAGAGCTGCCACCCTTGAGCCTAAGAGTTCTGACGCCATCACCCACATTGGAACCAAGGCTCGGGAGGCGCCTCCGTGGTGGCATGCAGATCTTTGTGAAGACCAATATCATGCAAGACTAGATGAGAATCAGAAGACGAAGGTCCTCGGCAAGATCCTTGCCAAGGATACCCACGAGACCCTCGGCAAGACCCTTGCCGGACACGCCCACGACGCCGCGACAGGACCCTTGCCGGGGCGCCGACAAGACTCTCGCCGAAGACATCCGCGGGTCCACAGCCAGGCCCCCACCTGCCAAGACTCCACCACCATTCTCACACAGCTGCCAGCCCACCAACTAGGCGAGCACCTGCATGGCGACATGCAGCCTCCAGGCCAACTCAGCAAGCACCTGTGTGGTGGCATGCAAATCTTCATGAAGACTCTGCCACCACACCAACTCAGCAGCCAGCCAGCCAGCGTGGCACTACACGCCTCGTCGGCTCGGACGCGCGTCGAAGCCAGGCAAGGCGGCGACAGCTGGGACGAGCTTCCTTGCTGTCCCCGATAAAGCAAGAAGGGCACGTCAGCAGCGCATTAAATGCGTTTGTCCTACGGTGCCAGGAGATAGACTCGACTACTGTACAAACTTTCCACCTCCTGTGTGCCACTGTGGCAGCCCCTTTATCTATAAAAGGAGGCCCGCGGCGTACTGGGGGAGGATTCGGACTTTTTGGACCCTGCACACTTTGTAGCTAGTCAAAGAACACCAGATAAACATAACCCAGCAGGAGTAGGGTATTACGCATCACTTGCGGCCCGAACCTAGATAATCCCCCTACGTTGATCTTCTAATCCCGCTCTTTCCACAACCTCGCGCCCGCCAACCGTAGCAAAAGGGATTCTTCGTGATCCCGTAGGTGTCATTTCCCCCGACATCTTTGGCGCGCCAGGTAGGGGGCGCAAGCCGTGGAAATCCGATTTTGAAGCCGATGCCTCGACTTCATCATCACGATGGACCCCAAGAAGAAGGGGATGACAGCGATCAGATCGCCTGGAGCAGGCCCGGCCGCACCAGCGCGGGCGGGCGATGGGGTGGCCACAGATGGTGCCGGAGCCGCCGCCCGTGAGCGTCCACGACACCCTGGCACCTGGAGCCGGGCGAGCGACGTCGTACGGGCCCAAGACGATGGGCCACACGCCGCTGGGTCCGTTGATGGGGCCATGCTACCCACGGGCAGCGCGGCAACCTCTACGGCGCCCCAGCCTGCACCCGCGCCGCGGCCTTCCCAGGCCGTGCGCGATGAGCAACACCACGATGCCGGAGCCCATGGGCACCGCTGCGGAAAGAGCCCTGTGCCCCACTCGCAGGACGCACCTGCCCAGCGTGCGCGCTCGGACGTCGGTGGAAGCGGCGTGCGACCACGAGACCGTGATAGAGCCCCTTCTAACCTGGTGAGAAGTCGGAGCGCGTCACGGTCGACACAGCTCTCGCCGCCGCCCACGCCAGCGGAAGCACTGGCGCGCGTACAACTGCTCCTCGACTCCCCCCCCCCCCGCGGCGGAGAAGCTCGACGAGTGGAGGTCCACCATCCGAATCCTTGTCAACTTCGCCAACAAGGACGAGCCGCTCCCAACGGGACCCTCACGTCGGCGTTCTGTCGAGCCGGTGCATGCCGGCGGTGGGGGGACCAGAGACGCTGCGACTACGGTGCACTCTCCTCCCCCATGGCCGCGACAGCAGCCACCGGCCCATCGGGCCGACGCCCGTGACAACGTCTCCATGGTGTCATCCGACCCGCGAATCTGCTGCGATCAACGTCGAGTTCTGCGAGAGCAAGCTCAGGAAGGCGCTCGAACTACCATCGAGCGAAGGCGGGAGGCGCGTCATCAATCAGATTGGCGTGCGGGCTCTGCTATGGACCACCCAGCACTGGGGGGCCCTGGCGGCCTGCCTTACAAGGTGGGTGGCCTGAACGTTACCCGAGAGCTGCGGCAGTTCCAGTGGCCCTCCCACCGCACGTTCAAGCCCGGTGTTGGGGAAAGGTACAACGACAAGACTCACCCGTCGGAGTTCCTCAGCATCTACACCATCGCGATGCAAGCTGCCGGGGCTCGCGACGATAAGGTGCTCGCCAATTACTTTCCGTTGGCACTTAAGCCCAACGTTATGTCGTGGTTGATGCACCTGCCGGTGGATTCCATCTCTTCCTGGTCGGACCTGTGCCACGAGTTTGTTGGCACCTTTACCAGAGGCCACCAAGCTCCTGGCCAGGCAAGTGACTTGCATGTCATCCCCCAGAAGGATGGTGAGTCCCTGCTTAAGTACATACAAAGATTCAGCCGTGAGCAGTACACCATCCCAGATGTTCATCCCGTCGCTGTCATCAGTGTGTTCCATCAGAACATACGCAACCACAAGATGCGTGAAGAGCTGGCGATGAACAAGGTCAAGGATGTGGCCGAACTTTATGTTTTGGCTGATAGGTGTGGTCGGGCTGAGGATTGAAGGAAGTACCCCGGCGAGGACGTCGGCGTGGAAACCGATTCCACGAATGAAGACGCCACCGCCCCGACGAAGAAGGGCAGGCGCCGCAATAGAAAGCGTAAGGGCAAGACTGTGCTTGCCATTGAGGGATCCGGCGACCCCGGCGCCGCCAAGAAGGCGAAGGCTGATGCCCCCGACAGCGAGGTTGCCGGGTGCGCCGCCTGCCGGGCCTTGGCGGCCGCCGACAAGCCAGGAGGCTCCGACAAGCAGTACTGCAAGATCCACCGCACCAAGGGCCATGACCTCCAGAACTGCCGACAGGTTGAACTGCTTGCAGAGAAGCAGAAAGCTGAATATGAGAGGCGGGACAAGGAGAAGGGTCAGGATGGTGCTGAGGGATTCGACAAGAAGCATGGCGGCCAAGGAGGGCGCTGCGGCAAAGATAATCAACAAGAGATGCCCGCTCGGGGCCGCGACAAGAAGGAGGAAGATGATGATCATGATGAGGACGACGAGTCCAGCGAACACAAGCTCCAGAAAGCTACAGAGGCCATGTGCATCGACGGTGGCGCCTTGCTGCACACCTCTCACCACCAACTGAAGCAGTGGGCGCATGAGGTCACTGCGGCAGAGCCGTCGTTTGATGCCCAGAAGCCACTGAAGTGGTCCCGCACGCCCATCATTTTTGACATCGAGGATCACCCTGACCGCACAACTGTGGTCGGGTGTTTGCCGTTGTTGGTCTCGCCAACAATACACAACCTCAAAGTGACGAAAGTACTGGTTGACGGTGGGGCCAGTCAGACTTTGATCTCGCCCGCTGTGATCAAGAAGCTGCAGATTCCTGATGAAGACCTCGAAGAGACGGGCACGTTTCAAGGGGTCAACCCGGGAAGGAGCCAGCATAAAGGTAAAATAATGCTACCCGTTACATTTGGGGGTGAGCTGAACTATAGGACGGAGAAGATCGTCATTGATGTCGCCGAGATCCCCTTGCCATACAATGGGATACTTGGCCGCCCAGCGCTGGCCAAGTTCATGGCGGCGTCCCACTACGCCTACAACACGTAAAAGATGCCGGGGCCACTGACCATCATCACCATCCCCTCCGACAAGAAAGATGCGCTCATCTATGCCGATTAACTCTCCCGAGAAGCAGTTGCAGCAACTGCCGCCAGGACACTTGCTCCTGCCGCTGAAGCTCCAGGGAGGAAGAAGGCCAGCAAGACTCCTTCCGGCAAGACCCCTTCTGGCAAGACCTCTTCCGGCAAGACCTCTTGCACCCACTCTGGCAAGTGCACCTCTTCGGAGTGTTGTGCTCCCGTTGAGGACGTGCCAGAGAGATCCACCGGCAAGAGCAAGAAGTCCAAGGCTGCACCACCGGAAACCAAGAAGGTGTCTATCAAGGAGGACGGCACGGGCGGGGCTTTCACCATAAGCCCCACCCCCAGCAGCAAATAGGAAAGCGCGCTCGTCGCCTTCCTACGGGCGAATGTCGATGTGTTTGCATGGAAAGCATCCGACATCCCCGGCGTTCCCAGGGAGGTGATTGAGCACCATCTTGCTGTCTGTCCTCATGCGCGGCCCGTCGAGCAGAAGGTCAGGAAGCAAGCTTTGGAGCGACAAGAGTTCATCATAGAAGAGGTCAGGAAGTTGGAAGCGGCAGGCCTGGTTAGAGGAGTACTCCACCCCACGTGGTTGGCAAATGGGAAGTGGAGACTGTGTATTGATTACACAGATATCAATAAAGCTTGTCCAAAGGATCCTTTCCCCCTGCCACGCATCGACCAGATTGTAGACTCCACTGCCGGGTGTGATCTGCTGTAATTCCTTGACGCCTATTCAGGATACCACCAGATTTTCATGATGAAGGAAGACGAAGAAAAGACCGTGTTCATGTCACATCCCTAGTTCTGGTCTGCCTAGTGCTAGCATCTAGTGTTGCATCATGTTTAAATCTCCCAGAAAGTTGAAATGGGGATGACAGAAACCCCCAGCACCACTTAAACCAACTAGGGTTTACTAAAATTCTTTTCAATGAACCTGAAATGCCCTTCTAAAATGTTCATCATCTTTGCCTTGGTCTAGAACCGCTGACAAAAATGGTGCACAATTTTCTAGGACAACATAAGGTCATTGGTTTAAATCATATGTTATTTGCATTTGGACATTTAAATGCTATAAAATATTTTAAATGTCCAAATAATCATAAACCAAAATGTTTCCTGTTGGATATATTCTATACAGTGGGCATGAGTAGTTTGATGATTTTTGAAAGTGCTTAGGCATTTTTAGAAAAGCCACAAACCTACAGAAAGAAAAGAAAAACAAAATAAAAAGGGAAACTAACTTACCTGGGCAAACCCACCAGCCGGGCACCTGGCGGCCTAGCACTGTGCTGGAACGCGCCAGCCAGCTGCTTCTTCCCCGCCAAGCAGGCAAGGAGGTGACGCCGGCCCGCGCGAGCTCGCCACGGCACAACCTGCTTGCCGCTCGAGCTGCTGGACGCCTGGACGCCCTCCACGTCGTCGCCCCGACACCCTGGACAGCTCACTTCCCCCCAGCACCTCTCTCTCGCTCTCCCCCACAATGGTCGCCGCAGCCACAGCCGCACCGCCATCGTAGCCACGGCCACCGTCGACTACATGCCGTCTCGCCGTGTCCAGAAGCTCCGCCGCCCTCCTCTCCATCGAGCAGACCGAGCACCGAGCGCTTGTTCGCCCCGGAGCCACCGCAACGTCCTCGCCCGACCTCGTCTTCGCCGGAGATCCCTTTCGCCGTCACGCCTTCACCAGCTCGTCCCCGACCTCGCCGACTAGCTCGCTGAGACCACCGTGAGCTCCTGCCTCTCCCCATCCTCTCTGTTCTCACTGCCGTCCTCTCCAGCGACTGCAACAAGCACCACCGGACACACCGCCGCATGAGCTCATCGCCGACGCAGCTCCGACCACCCAATGGCCACGCCACCGTGTCCACTGACCTCACCGCACTTCATAGGCCACGTAGGAGCTGGCCTCGTGCCTCCAGGACCACAGCAACGATGAGTTCGGCCTCGCCCGAACTCCGGCAGCCGCAAAGCTCGTCGCGGGCGTCTTTTCCGGCGACCTTGAGCTCAACCACCACCACCCTTCGAAGCTGCTTGCTCCCAGCTACACGTAGGTGGCCTCCACCGTCCATTTGGTCGCCGGAGGGCGAAACCCGCACCCTTCGCCGCGTCTCGACGTCGCCGGCGGCTAAACGCCGGCGAGTCAGCCCAGTTTGACCAGGGATTTGACCCCCCTAGGTCATTGACATGTGGGCCCTGCCTTTTGGTCAAACCTAGCTTAGTGTTAAACTAATCCTAACTAAGTTAGTTAACTAACAGTGACACTGACCAGTGGGTCCCACTTGTCAGGTTTGACTTGGACCGCCCCAGTTGACCTGCTGATGCCATGCTGATGCAGTAACTCATTTCTGGATTTATTCTTATTCAGGAAATTTCAGAAATTAGTGCTAACTTCAAAAATTCATCGAAATTAATCTGTAACTCGAAATGCAAAGTGTTATATATGAAAAATGATCAGAAAAATCCAATCTATCCATCTGGACTGGTTTCATGCATGTTTAAACAAGTTAACTTGCTGTTTAGTGCAAAACATGATAAAGCACTATTTAAGATCACAAATGAGTTTGAACTTTGAATCTTTGGTTCAAAATAGCTCAAACCCATCTAGTTATAGATGCATTAGCCCAACACACTCATTTTGCCATGTCACATGCATGCATCATATTGTTGCATATTGCAATGTATTGATTGAGTTACCGGTGTGATCCCCGTGGTAGTTTCTGCTCCCGAGGATATCCGTGAGTATCCAGTTGAAGTGCAGTACCGCTCGACCACTCTGTCAGGCAAGCAAAACCCCATTGTTCATTCCGGTACAATCCCACTCTCTCACTTCTGCTCTCTTTTACTGCATTACGACAACAACGACTCAACTATTACATGCTGCTGTAGTTGAACCCCTTTCCTCTGCAGGACCTATCATTGCCACAGTAAATAGATGAAACCCACTAGCATGAGTAGGAGTTGTTTGAGCCCTGATGTGCCTACTCATTCATGCTTGTTTTTCATGCCTGCTACTACTTGGAGGTGAGTCAGGTCTGATTCATCGGGGATGAATTGGAATGGTGATGAACATGTCCTACTGCGTGTGAGCTAAGAGTGTGAACATGATTTGGTAAAGGTAACGGTGAGAGGCCATGTAGGAGTACATGGTGGGTTGTCTCATTGAAACCGTCCTCAGGAACTGAGTTCTGTGTTTGTGATCCATGAACAGCTACTACCACAGATTGGGATCCTTAATTGACTCTCTCGACTTATTAATCGCCTTGATCTCTGTCCAGGAGTTGCAACTAGTTTCTAATGTTTGTAGGATATGTGTTGGAGGCCGTGCGTAGCGCTGACCCTAGGGGTGGGCTATGATGTGGTAGATACACCATGGCACGGTGTACCGAGTCGCCCGTTTGGTGTCTCGGGAACCCTGCAGACATTGTTTGGGGCCGTGAGCGACACCCCGGCCGGATCTCCTTGCGGATGGAACCCGAATAGGCGATAAAACTGGAGGAGAGACTTGTGTGGTTAGTTAGGTCGTGGCCAACTCCCTCGCCAGGCCTCCGCTTGAAGGTTGCCGAGGTACACGACGTGTACATGGTGGTAAGTGGCGAGAGCGTGTGTGAAGAAGTACACCCCTGCAGGGTTATAAATGATCTATTCGAATAGCCGTGTCCGCGGTAAAGGACTTCTGGGTTGCCTGTACAGTTCATGGACAAGTGAAAGTGGATACTCTAAAATGCGCAAGATAAGCGTGAGTGCTATGGATGGCGTTCTCGTAGGAAGACGGAGCGGATCCATAGTGGTGTATTGATTGGTGAATATGTGGACTCGTGTGCGCCACCCCAAAAGAGTTACTTGCAGTCGTAGTTCAGGATAGCCACCGAGTCAAAGCTGGCTTGCTACAGTTAAACTCCACCACCCCCTTTGTTGATACTGATGCATATGTAGCTAGTTCTGATGTAAGTCTTGCTGGGTACATTTGTACTCACATTTGCTTAATTTATGTTTTTGCAGAGACACTTCAGTCTCTCTACTAGTTCCGCGTGGACTTCGATGTTTAGCTTGTTACCTCAGCTATGATCTTATTCCCTTGGGAGGGTTTTGTAGATAGTCAGGCTTCTCAGCCTTTTCATTTTGTAGTTGTCTGTACTCAGACAAGTTAATCTTCCGCTTGTGCTTGTTGCTTGTATGACTTGAATGCTGGGTCATCAGACCCATGTTTGTAATACTTGGCTCCTCGGAGCCTAATGAATAAATACTTTGAGTTGTAGAGTTTTATTGTGATGCCATGGTGTATTTGCACATACCGAGCATATTGTGTGTATGATTTGAAATGCTTGGTATGTGTGGGATCCGACAACCTAGTTGTTTATCCTTGGTAGCCTCTCTTACCGGTAATGTCTCCTAGTGCTTCCACTGAGCCATGGTAGCTTGCTACTGCTCCGGAACACTTAGGCTGGCCGGCATGTGTCCTTCTTCGTTCCTGTGTCTGTCCCTTCGGGGAAATGTCACGCGGTGTCTACCGGAGTCCTGTTAGCCTTCTACAGCCCGGATTCTCCGGAGTCCTATTAGCGCAGCTGCTACAGCCCGGATTCACTCGCTTATGGCCGACACGTTCGTTGCCGGGTCATGTATGCATGTCCCTGTAAGTTAGTGCCACTTTGGATTCAGGACTAGTCATGTCGGTCCGGGTTCTTTGTCATATGGATGCTAGCGACACTATCATATACGTGAGCCAAAAGGCGCAAACGGTCCAGGGCCAGGTAAGGTGGCACCCATGGAATACCGTGCGTGAGGCCGCAAAGTGATATGATGTGGTACATGCTAGATCGGTGTGACTTAGGATCGGGGTCCTGACAGCTTTGGTATCAGAGCCTGACTGCCTGTAGGATTACCATGCCAAACTGGTCGAAGTTGAGTCTAGAAATTCTTTAGTTATATAAGGGAATCGATTGTGGAAGGGAACGTAAGGCTCTTTTTTACTCCTTTACCTTATGCCCTTCTAATCCGAGTCATCCTATCTTTTCTACGGGAATTAAGAACTAGGCTTCTCATCTTTCTATCAGGATCATGTGTTACTGATCCGTAGACTTATATGATTGTTGGTTTCAAGCCCCTGTTCAGTTCCTACTATTTCTGTGTGTTGACAGTTGATCTCAGAACCTTGATAGTGTGATGTTAAGTGGTCATGCCACTATTTTGCAGGATGTCTCCAATCTTTTTGAGCATTTACAACCGTTATGCTGTCCGAGTCATCCCAGGTTTCTAAATAGTCCGATGCATTTGCAAATCCCTTCTTTCCATTCTCGATGTACCTTTGGGCCAGATTAACCACACTAATCGCCGAGTTGAGGTACTTCGTTGCCTCGCCGTATATGTTGAAGCCATTATTATGACCCTAGGCGTCCTAGAGAACCACCCACTAATCTAGCAATGCTTTATATTCCCAGTGTGATGATTCTGGCCGTCATTCTCGAAAGCATTCCGTGATGCCATTTAGTTAGTAGGCATTCCATTCCTGGGTTCTTGAACCCGAGATTCACTCTACCCATTCATGTTGGTAGTGTTTGCTAGTTCCTTTATGATATTAGTAACCTTTGCGATAGTCCTCAACGTCCGTGGTATCTCATTCTTCCAATACCATGAACCATCATGGCAGAAGTTCTTTGAACCAATAGATCACAACCAGGGTGCTCTTGAGGAGTACTCCATTCATATTGTGAATCTGCCAGTTCTACCTTTCTGCATGGGTTATCCGGAAGAAATATGTTGAAGTTGTTCGACATGCTAATCTATGCGTCCACAACTCAGAAAATTATATGTTCCTTTGAGTTGTTCTCTTTATTTGTATCCTGACCTCCGTCTATCATTTGATAGTCAAGAGCATGTCATGCATTCATGCTCATCGATACCTCATATTCTTGTGGTTCGTCAAGCCATTATATCCCGGACTGACTAGTAGAAACAAACTCCAGTGCCTCATCCATATCTAGGATTGGGTCAAAGTAGTTGTATTCCGCAGATCAAAATGCCAAACCAGCTTTTGTTCTGTTCTACCTTCGCGTATTACCCCTTTATGTCGAGAATATCATAGGAATTGCACCACCTCTTATGAATCCTTGACGCAGTGATACTCCTTGCCATCATCACTCATTTCTTGGTCCCGTGTTGTTGCAACCGGAATGTCGACAAGTGAACTATGATGTGTGAAATCAATACTCCTAGCAACCCCATTGCTTGGTAGTTAATGGACAATAAACTCATTCTTAGCGTGTTGGTTATTGAATTATCATTCTAAGATTGATCGTGCTTCCTGGTCCATATTTCTGGTGCACACTTCGATCAATGAGTTAGGATTGTCTAATCCATCACTCTCCTGATCACATCGTCTTGCCCTGAAAAGCAAGATTGTTTTCGATCTTAATAACATATCGATGGTTCGTGATTTTCCGGATATCTTCTCGGAAGTATTACCAGGTTGTCACCTGACCGCTATGTTGAGTTCATGATCAAGTTGGTTTTTCAATAAACCACCCTTTCTCCAAGGATCTATGTTGGTTACCCTTCAACCAGTTGGATAAGCTAAACAATAACTTGGAGAGTTGGAAGATGAAAGCTTTATCCGACTTAGTTCATTTTAGGGGATATCTTGTATGTGTGTTGAAGAAAGATGGTATTTTCTTCGATTGACCCTCGTGATCAGTTAATGGACCTATCAGCTTATCCAATCTTTGATTTGAGTGTGGGCTATCCTCAAATCAAATCAGAACCAACGATATTCGTAATGTTGTCTTACTCATGGTTGTTTCCTTGAGCATACACCATTATATCTTTTGGGTCTGACCAATGCTATCACCTTGTTAACATAATTGTGGAATTCCACTTATATGGAAGCCTGGATGAACTGTTGTTGAGCCCATCGGCAACATTTTTATCTCCTGCATGATTCATGATGAACATTAAAGATAGCATTGGAAACTTTGTAAGCATTGCCTTCATGTTCCGCTCATGAGGTATACATTTGGATGAAAGAAGTGAATTCCTCTAACTCACGTGCATTTCATATAAGTTGTCGCCATGGATCCGAGAAAGCTTGTTTTGCCTCCTCTGGAATCATTTCAAGTCAACCATGCACATGCAAAGTATTCTGTGGTCTATTAGACTAATCATCTTCATTCCATATGAACTCCGTAGCACACCAAGCCACTGATTTATTTGTTCAAGAAAAAGAAGTTCCTTCTTAAGAGCAAGCCTTATACAAGGACTTCGATATCCTCGATGATGGTTCCCCACCTGAACTCGGTAGTGTTTTGTTGTAAGACTTCTACGTGATCATGCTTGTCTTGGACATCATGTTCACATGTATGTAGCAGAATCAGCTCATGTTTTGGAGCTTGCTATCGTAGTTCATTTCCTGAGAATCTCGCAACATCATCTTGTCGGTTTGTGTTGCAAAATTTCTTTTCCAGACATGCTGTCTGAAATGTTCTGTTACCAACCAAATCTGAATCTCAGGCAGATATGATGGTTGGAGCTATTCCAAGATCTATGATGTAGGTCCCGACAAGGTTGATGTTCTGGCCGACACACCTAGCCGGAAGATCTATCATTGTAGTGTCTTGATTGAGAATTTTTTCCATCTTCTCTATGAGGACTTCGTGCGACTTATTGTAGAAGTTTCTCCCTAGGAATTCTTGTGCTCTCAGTTCCCTCGATTATACTATAACCATTCAAATAGTGGAATCACTCTCGACTATTGAGTTTTTCCCTAGTTACTAGAATCATTCCCAACATTTGCATTTTGTTCCCAGCATGCACCCGTCGTTGTGCCAGTCTACCATGGGTCCCACCCATTTCCAATGATAAGCAAAAATCATTCCTTGCATTGTCTTCAACAAGGTAGTCCACATCATCCATTCTAGTCCGGGTATGCCATCCTTTCGTACCCCTCCAAACTATTGTTGGTGAATTGCCTCAGGTTGGTATAGAGAATTTCAATGTTCTCTAAATCAAAAGTAATTCCATTTTCCACTTAAGGGATGATTCTATGGGTCACCCTCCTCCAAGATGTCTCGTTTTGGTGTCATGGCAACTCAACTCCTCGCTATACGTTGGCAACCGTTCACCACCCTCTTAAGTGTGGAATTGTTGCCTACCTAGTGAACCTTTGTCTTGTGTTTCACTCCATCCCTCTGGACGTATGCTTCGTGTCTCAGCTCAAGAGTTGTTTCAGCGTCTCGCTCCATGAGTTGATCCTGAGTTGTTCGATCTTCGATAAGACAGATCCTTCTAGAGTTTTCTCTTTCCTCTCATTGTGATGTTAGTTGGAGTTCTCGGGGCAAGACATCAAGACAATGATGGTGACCGAATCAACATTCTTATGAAGTGTCACTTGGATCATGAAGATTGTGTTAGTTTGCGTTCCCCCTTCATCTTACCCTACGCTTGAATCTCGTGACGAGATTCTTGTTCTGTGGGGGTGAGTTATCACATCCCTAGTTCTGGTCTGCCTAGTGCTAGCATCTGGTGTTGCATCATGTTTAAATCTCCCAGAAAGTTGAAATGGGGATGACAGAAACCCCCAGCACCACTTAAACCAACTAGGGTTTACTAAAATTCTTTTCAATGAACCTGAAATTCCCTTCTAAAATGTTCATTGCTACCTCTTGAGCACTGCGTTGGTTTTCCCTTGAAGAGGAAAGGGTGATGCAGTAAAGTAGCATAAGTATTTCCCTCAGTTTTTGAGAACCAAGGTATCAATCCAGTAGGAGACCACGCTCAAGTCCCACGCACCTACACAAACAAATAAGAACCTCGCAACCAACGCGATAAAGGGGTTGTCAATCCCTTCACGGTCACTTACGAGAGTGAGATCTGATAGATATGATAAGATAATATTTTTGGTATTTTTATGATAAAGAGTAAAACTAAAGAAAGCAAAATAAACGGCAATAGAAATAACTTGTTGACGAGAGATTAATATGATGGAAGATAGACCCGGGGGCCATAGGTTTCACTAGTGGCTTCTCTCAAGATAGCATAAGTATTACGGTGGGTAAACGAATTACTGTCGAGCAATTGATAGAATTGAGCATAGTTATGAGAATATCTAGGTATGATCATGTATATAGGCATCATGTCCGTGACAAGTAGACCGAAACGATTCTACATCTACTACTATTACTCCACACATCAACCGCTATCCAACATGCATCTAGAGTATTAAGTTCATAAGAGCAGAGTAACGCTTTAAGCAAGATGACATGATGTAGAGGGATAAACTCATGCAATATGATATAAACCCCATCTTTTTATCCTCGATGGCAACAATACAATACATGCCTTGCTGCCCCTGCTGTCACTGGGAAATGACACCGCAAGATTGAACTCAAAGCTAAGCACTTCTCCCATTGCAAGAAAGATCAATCTAGTAGGCCAAACCAAACAGATAATTCGAAGAGACTTGCAAAGATAACCAATCATACATAAAAGAATTCAGAGGAGATTCAAATATTGGTCATAGATAATCTGGATCATAAACCCACAATTCATCGGATCTCGACAAACACACCGCAAAAAGAAGAGTTACATCAAATAGATCTCCAAGAGAATCGAGGAGAACTTTGTATAGAGATCCAAAGAGAGAGAAGAAGCCATCTAGATAATAACTATGGACCCGAAGGTCTGAGCTAAACTACTCACACATCATCGGAGAGGCTATGGTGTTTATGTAGAAGCCCTCCGTGATCAATGCCCCCTCCGGCAAGACGCTGGAAAAGGCCCCAAGATGGGATCTCACGGGTACAGAAGGTTGCAACGGTGGAATTAGGTTTTCGTGGTGCTCCTCGATGGTTTGGGGGTACGTAGGTATATATAGGAGGAAGAAGTAGGTCGGTGGAGCCACGAGGGGCCCATGAGGGTGGAGGGCGCGCCCAGGGGGGGTAGGCGCGCCCTCTGCCTCGTGGACTCCTCGGTGATTTCTTGACGTCCACTCCAAGTCCTCTGGATCACGTTTGTTCCAAAAATAACTCTCCCGAAGGTTTCATTCCGTTTGGACTCCGTTTGATATTCCTTTTCTGTGAAACACTGAAATAGGCAAAAAAACAGCAATACGGGCTGGGCCTCCGGTTAATAGGATAGTCCCAAAAATAATATAAAAGTGTATAAATAAGCCCATTAAACATCCAAAACAGAATATATAATAGCATGGAACAATAAAAAATTATAGATACGTTGGAGACGTATCATTCATCATCTTTGCCTTGGTCTAGAACCTCTGACAAAAATGGTGCACAATTTTCTAGGACAGCATAAGGTCACTGGTTTAAATTATATGTTATTTGCATTTGGACATTTAACTGCTATAAAATATTTTAAATGTCCAAATAATCATAAACCAAAATGTTTCCTGTTGGATATATTCTATACGGTGGGCATGAGTAGTTTGATGATTTTTGAAAGTCCTTAGGCATTTTTAGAAAAGCCACAAACCTACAGAAAGAAAAAATAAAATAAAAGGGAAACTAACTTACGTGGGCAAACCCACCAGCCGGCCCACCTGGCGGCCCAGCACTGTGCTAGCCTGCGCCAGCCAGCAGCTTCTTCCCCGCCAGGCAGGTACGGAGGTGACGCCGGCCCGCGCAAGCTCGCCACGACACCAACTGCTTGCCGCTCGAGCTGCTGGATGCCTGGACATCCTCCACGTCGTCGCCCCGACACCATGGACACCTCACTTCCCACCAAGCGCCTCTCTCTCACTCTCCCCCACCATGGCCGACGCAGCCGTAGCCGCACCTCCGTCGTAGCCGCGGACAACGACGACTCCACGCCGTCTAGCCGTGTCCAGAAGCTCTCCTCCCTCCTCTCCATCGAGCAGACCGAGCCCCAAGCGCTCGTTCGCCCCGGAGCCACCGCAACGACCTCGCCCGACCTCGCCATCGCCGGAGATCCCTTTCACCGTCACGCCTGCACCAGCTCGTCCCCGACCTCGCCGACTAGCTTGCTGAGACCACCGTGAGCTCCTTCCTCTCCCCATCCTCTCTGTTCTCACTGCTGTCCTCTGCAGTGACTGCAACAAGCACCACCGCACACACCGCCGCCTGAGCTCGTCGCCGACGCAGCTCCGGCCACCCAACGGCCACGCCACCGTGTCCACTGACCTGACTGCACTTCATAGGCCACGTAGGAGCTGGCCTCGTGCCTCCAGGACCACAACAACGACGAGTTCGGCCTCGCCCGAACTCCGGCAGCCGCAAAGCTCGTCCCCGGCGTCGTTTCCGGTGATCTTGAGCTCAACCACCACCACCCTTCGACGCGGCTTGCTCCCAGCTGCACTTAGGTGGCCTCCGCCGTCCATTTGGTCGCCGGAGGGCGAAACCCGCACCCTCCGCCACGTCTGGACGTCGCCGGCGGCTAAACGCCGGCGAGTCAGCCCAGTTTGACCAGGGATTTGACCCCCCTGGGTCACTGACAAGTGGGCCCTGCCTTTTGGTCAAACCTAGCATAGTGTTAAACTAATCCTAACTAAGTTAGTTAACTAACAGTGACACTGACCAGTGGGTCCCACTGGTCAGGTTTGACCTAGACCGCCCCAGTTGACCTGTTGACGCCTTGCTGACGCAGTAACTCATTTCTGGATTTATTCTTATTCAGGAAATTTCAGAAATTAGTGCTAACTTCAAAAATTCATAGAAATTAATCTGCAACTCCAAATGCAAAGTGTTATATATGAAAAATGATCAGAAAAATCCATTCTATCCATCTGTACCGGTTTCATGCATGTTTAAACAAGTTAACTTGTTGTTTAGTGCGAAACATGATAAAGCACTATTTAAGATCACAAATGAGTTTGAACTTTGAATCTTTGCTTTAAAATAGCTCAAACCCATCTGGTTATAGATGCATTGGCCAAACACACTCATTTTTCCATGTCACATGCATGCATCATATTGTTGCATATTGCAATGTATTGATTGTGTTACCGATGTGATCCCCGTGGTAGGTTCTGTTCCCGAGGATATCCGTGAGTATCCAGTTGAAGTGTAGTACCCCTCGACCACTCTGTCAGGCAAGCAAAACCCCATTGTTCATTCAGGTACAATCCCACTCTCTCGCTTCTGCTCTCTTTTACTGCATTAGGACAACAACGACTCAACTGTTACATGCTACGGTAGTTGAATCCCTTTCGTCTGCATGACCTGTCATTGCCACAGTAAATAGATGAAACCCACTAGCATGAGTAGGAGTTGTTTGAGCCCTGATGTGCCTACTCATTCATGCTTGTTTGTCATGCCTGCTACTGCTTAGAGTTGAGTCAGGTCTGATTCATCGGGGATGAATTGGAATGGTGACGAACATGTCCTACTGTGTGAGCTAAGTGTGTGAACACGATTTGGTAAAGGTAGCGGTGAGAGGCCATGTAGGAGTACATCGTGGGTTGTCTCATTGAAACCGTCCTTAGGAACTGAGTTCTGTGTTTGTGATCCATGAACAGCTACTACCACACATTAGGATCCTTAATTGACTCTCGACTTATTAATCGCCTTGATCTCTGTCCAGGAGTTGCAACTAGTTTCTGGTGTTTATAGGATATGTGTTGGAGGCCGTGCGTAGCGCTGACCCTAGGGGTGGGCTATGATGCGCATGATACACCGTGGCACGGTGTACTGAGTCGCCCGTTGGTGTCTCGGGAACCCTGCACACATCGTTTGGGGCCGTGAGCGACACCCCGGCCGGATCTCCTTGCAGATGAACCCGAATAGGCGATAAACCTTGACTAGAGACTTGTGTGGTTAGTCAGGTCATGGCCGACTCCCTTGCAAGGCTTTCGCTTGAAGGTTGCCGAGATACACGACGTGTACATGGTGGTAAGTGGCGAGAGCGTGTGTGAAGAAGTACACCCCTGCAGGGTTATAAATGATCTATTCGAATAGCTGTGTCCGCGGTAAAGGACTTCTGGGTTGCCTGTACAGTTCATAGACAAGTGAAAGTGGATACTCTAAAATGCGTAAGATAAGTGTGTGCTATGGATGGCGTTCTCATACAAAGAAGGGAGTGGATCCACAGTGGTGTATTGATTGGTGAATATGTGGACTCATGTGCGCCACCCAAAAGAGTTACTTGCAGTCGTAGTTCAGGATAGCCACCGAGTCAAAGCTGGCTTGCTGCAGTTAAACTCCACCACCCCCTTTGTTGATACTGATGCATATGTAGCTAGTTCTGATGTAAGTCTTGCTGGGTACATTTGTACTCACGTTTGCTTAATTTATGTTTTTGCAGAGAGACTTCAGTCTCGCTAGTAGTTCCGCGTGGACTTCGACGTTTAGCTTGTTACCTCAGCTATGATCTTGTGCCCTTGGGAGGGTTTTGTAGATAGTCAGGCTTCTCAGCCTTTTCATTTTGTAGTTGTATGTACTCAGACAAGTTAATCTTCCACTTGTACTTGTTGCTTGTATGACTTGAATGTTGGGTCATCAGACCCATGTTTGTAATACTTGGCACCTCGGAGCCTAATGAATAAATACTTTGAGTTGTAGAGTTTTGTTGTGATGCCATGTTGTATTTGCACATATCGAGCATATTGTGTGTATGATTTGAAATGCTTGGTATGTGTGGGACCCGACAACCTAGTTGTTTATCCTTGGTATCCTCTCTTACCGAGAAATATCTCCTAGTGCTTCCACTGAGCCATGGTAGCTTCCTACTGCTCCGGAACACTTAGGCTGGCCGGCATGTGTCCTTCTTCGTTCCTGTGTCTGTCCCTTCGGGGAACTGTCACGCGGTGTCTACCGGAGTCCTGTTAGCCTGCTACAGCCCGGATTCTTCGGAGTCCTGTTAGCCCAGCTACTACAGCCCGGATTCACTCGCTGATGACCGACACGTTCGTTGCTGGGTCATGTATGCCTGTACCTGTAAGTTAGTGCCACTTTGGATTCACGACTAGTCATGTCGGCCCGGGTTCTTTGTCATATGGATGCTAGCGATGCTATCATATATGTGAGCCAAAAGGCGCAAATGGTCCCGGGCCAGGTAAGGTGGCTCCCGTGGAGTACCATGCGTGAGGCCGCAAAGTGATATGATGTGTTACATGCTAGATCGGTGTGACTTAGGATCGGGGTCTTGACAGTTCATCACCCCATGTGGTACGTACTATTTTGTACGAATGCCTTTCGGGTTGAAGAGCGCTGGTTCGACATTTGCCCGAGTGGTCCAAATTGGTTTTTAATCCCAGCTACATAGAAATATGGAAGCTTATATGGATGACATAGTGGTCAAAACCAAGGACAGGGCCACGCTCGTGCAAGATTTAGAAGAAACATTTGCAAATCTGCGCAAGATCAACCTCAAGCTCAACCCATAGAAGTGTGTGTTATGTGTCCCATCCGGCAAACTTCTTGGGTTCTTTGTGTCTCAATGCGGAATCAAAGCAAACCCCGACAAGATCAAAGCCATTGAGCAGATTGAGGCACTGAAACAAGTCAGAGATGTCCGTAGGCTTGCCGGCTACGTTGTTGCATTGAGTAGGTTCATCTCCAAGTCTGCTAAGCGCGCCCTACCCTTTTTCAAAGTTTTGAAAAAGGCGGGTCCAGTAAAATGGACTCCGGAGGTAGAGCCAGCGCTGCAAGATTTGAAGAGGTACCTGATGTCTACTACACAACCTTCTTCTTGTAGACGTTGTTGGGCCTCCAAGTCCAGAGGTTTGTAGGACAGTAGCAAATTTCCCTGAAGTGGATGAGCTAAGGTTTATCAATCCGTGGGAGGCGTAGGATGAAGATGGTCTCTCCCAAGCAACCCTGCAACCAAATAACAAAGAGTCTCTTGTGTCCCCAACACACCCAATACAATGGTAAATTGTATAGGTGCACTAGTTCGGCGAAGAGACGGGGATATAAGTGCAATATGGATGGTAGATATAGGTTTTTGTAATCTGAAAATATAAAAACAGCAAGGTAGCAAGTGATAAAAGTGAGCGTAAACGGTATTGCAATGCTAGGAAACAAGGCCTAGGGTTCATACTTTCACTAGTGCAAGTCCTCTCAACAATAATAACATAATTGGATCATATAACTATCCCTCAACATGCAACAAAGAGTCACTCCAAAGTCACTAATAGCTGAGAACAAACGAAGAGATGATGGTAGGGTAAGAAACCACCTCAAAGTTGTTCTTTCTGATCGATCTATTCAAGAGTTCGTACTAGGATAACACCTTAAGACACAAATCAACCAAAACCCTAATGTCACCTAGATACTCCAATGTCACCTCAAGTATCCATGGGTATGATTATACGATATGCATCACACAATCTCGGATTCATCTATTCAAACCAACACAAAGTACTTCAAAGAGTGCCCCAAAGTTTCTACCGGAGAGTCTAGACGAAAACGTGTGCCAGCCCCTATGCATAAGTTCATGAGGTCACGGAACCCGCAAGTTGATCACCAAAACATACATCAAGTAGATCACGTGATATCCCATTGTCACCACAGATAAGCACATGCAAGACATACATCAAGTGTTCTCAAATCCTTAAAGACTCAATCCGATAAGATAACTTCAAAGGGAAAACTCAATCCATTACAAGGAGATAGAGGGGGAGAAACATCATAAGATCCAACTACAATAGCAAAGCTCACGATACATCAAGACCGTGCCAAATCAGGAACACGAGAGAGAGAGAGATCAAACACATAGCTACTGGTACATACCCTCAGCCCCGAGGGTGAACTACTCCCTCCTCGTCATGGAGAGCGCCGGGATGATGAAGACGGCCACTGGTGATGGATCCCCCTCCGGTAGGGTGCCAGAACAGGGTCCCGACTGGTTTTTGGTGGCTACAGAGGCTTGCGGCAGCGGAACTCCCGATCTAGGTTATGTTCTGGGGGTTTCTGTATATATAAGAGGTTTTGGCATCGAGAACAAGTCAGGGGGTCTCCGGGCTGTCCACGAGGTAGGGAGGCGCGCCCCCCACCCTCGTGGGCAGCCCGGGACTCTTCTGGCCCAACTCTTTTACTCCACGGGCTTCTTCTGGTCCAAAAATAAGTTCCGTGAAGTTTCAGGTCAATTGGACTCCGTTTGGTTTTCCTTTTCTGCGATACTCAAAAACAAGGAAAAAACAGAAACTAGCACTGGGCTCTAGGTTAATAGGTTAGTCCCAAAAATCATATAAAATAGCATATAAATGCATATAAAACATCCTAGATGGATACTATAATAGCATGGAACAATCAAAAATTATAGATACGTTGGAGACTTATCAGTACCTCTCCTCCACGCCAATACTAGTTGCACCTAAACCACAAGAGCCGTTGCTGTTATACTTAGTGGCAACGAATGAAGTGGTCAGTGCTGCGCTAGTGGCGCAGAGGGAACTCGAGGAAGAAACGGCAGTAGCAGCGGAGCCGTCGGATGATGCCCCCCCCGGCAGGGTTTGATGCCGGCAAGGCGGAGCCCTCGGCAAGGCCCGGTCCCGGCAAGGCGGAGTCTGCGCAGATGGGCAAAGTAGAATAGAAGAAGAAGATGGTGCAGCACCTAGTTTATTTTGTCAGTTCCCTCTTGCAGGGGGCTAGGTCAAGATACTCTGGTATGCAGAAGCTACTTTTCGGCCTCCTCATGGCCTCGAGAAAGCTGCGCCACTATTTCCAGGCACATGAGATCACCGTCGTCACCCGCCTCCCTTTACAATGGATTTTGCACAACCCAGATGTGACAGGGAGTATTGTGGAGTGGGCATTGGAGCTGTCAAGCTTTGGCCTCAAGTTTGAAAGTACTTCAACCATCAAGAGCCGAGCCTTGGCAGAGTTCATAGCAGAATGGAACGCAACGCCCGACGAGGAGATTCAAGAGACCACCCTTCCCGGCAAGGAGACGAGCAGTGAATAGATTATGTACTTTGATGGAGCTTTCTCACTCCAGGGTGCTAGTGCCGGCGTATTACTCGTCGCGCCCACCGGAGAGCGCCTCAAGTACGTAATCCAGATGCACTTTCCCCAGGAAAAATCAACGAACGATACAACGGAGTACGAGGGGTTGTTGGCCAGTCTCAGGATCGCGGCAGACCTTGGAATCAGGAAGCTCATCATCAGAGGTGATTCGCAGCTCATCGTCAAGCAGGTGAACAAGGATTACCAGAGCCCGTTGATGGAGGCCTATGTGGATGAAGTGAGGAAGTTGGAAGAGCGCTTTGATGGATTGCAAGCAGAGCATGTTCCCTGAGCGGAGAACGGCATTGCCGACGACCTGTCAAAACGCGCTGCCCTCAAGCTGCCTGTGGAACCAGGTACCTTTGTGTTTCGATTAACCCAGCCATCCGTTGAATCATCAGTAGGACAGAACAAACAAAGGAAGGCGGGCCCCGGCAAGTACTTTCCTGCTGAGCTCCCAGGAGCCGCCGGCAAGGACGTTGTCGGGAATCCCAAGTTTGCCCTTCGAGCCCTGGCCATAGAGGCAGCTGCCCTTACGGCCAAAAATGCGCCTTTGGCCCCTGCCGTCGAGCCCCAGGCTCCGGCATGGGCACAACCCACCATCTGTTTCCTCCAAATAGGAGAGCTCCCCGTGGAGCAGGAAGAAGCAGAGAAAGTAGCCCATCGATCTAGCATGTACCAGTTCGTGGATGATGCCCTCTATAGAAGAAGACCGAACGGTGTGAAATTGAAGTGCATTCCTCGGGAGGACGGACTGAGGCTGTTGGCAGAGATACACGGAGGCATATGTGGCTCCCACATAGGGTCGAGGGCTCTTGCCGGCAAAGCGTTCCGGCAAGGTTTCTTCTGGCCCACCACCCTCCAGGATGCAACTGCACTAGTAACCAAGTGTGAAGCGTGCCAGTTCCATACAAAGAAGATTCATCAACCAGCCCAAGCTCTTCAGACAATCCCTCTTTCCTGGCCATTTTCGGTCTGAGGGCTCGACATATTGGGCCCCTTTCCCCGTGCTGTCGGAGGCTTTGAGTACTTGTACATCGCGATCGACAAGTTCACAAAGTCACTGGAAGTGGAGCCAGTGAGAAAGGTGACAGCACAGTCAGCCGTCAAGTTCTTCAAGGGACTAGTATGCTGTTTTGGTGTGCTGAACAGAGTCATCACCGACAATGGCACGCAGTTCACGAGCCGCACCTTCATGCAGTACCTTCAAGATCTCGACAGCAAGGTCTGTTTTGCCTCTGTTGCCTATCCCAGGAGTAACGGCCAGGCTGAGAGGGCGAATGCGGAAGTGCTGCGGGGCCTCAAGACTAGAACTTTCGACAAGGTGCACAAGTGCGGAAGGCGCTAGATGGATGAGTTGCCAACGGTTCTTTGGTCAATCAGGACGACACCAAATCGAGCCACTGGCCAGACACCCTTTGCCCTGGTATACGGGGCAGAAGCAGTTCTCCCCACTGAACTCATATACGGGTCACCTCGAGTGCTCGCTTATGATGAGCTTGAGCAAGAGCAGTTGCGCCAAGATGATGCGACGCTCCTTGAGGAAGATCGCCTTCGGGCTGCTGTGCATTTCTCCTAAGGAGGCACCGGCAAGGTGGCTTGCCGGGACGACTCATCTATCTACACTAAGGAGGCATTTCGCCTCCGCACGAACGTGCACGTGCACGAGTTCCTGGCAGGGCTAGACTTTTTCATTAATATGCTGATGCGAGTACAAAGGTTACAGGAACAAGCATGGGCTCGAGAGATTACATTATCTAGAAATTAAGATTTGGCAAGTGCCTACAATTTAAAAGGAAAGATAGGTGCCGCGTGATCTCCGTTCTTGCCCCTTTCCTCCCAGGTGCGGCAGGTGAAGGCAAAAAGGAAACGGCAGGAACGCGCCGATGTAGAGCTTGACAAGGAAGACCCTCGGCAAGGCACGGGGCCGAGGGAGGAGGGCGGCGCAGTCAGCCAGAGTCGGAGTCGGCGTCCTCCCACTTGACACCCTCGTTGTCGCTGTTGCTATCCTTCTCATCACTCCCGCTCGAGGAGGGGGTTTCGTTAGAGGAGGAGCTCTGCACGCAACACCTTAGGCGAGTTCCCAAGAGACCAAAGACCTTGACGGAGAGCAGGCCGTTCTCCATCAATTTGAATTGGAGGACGAGCCCCTCCGACAAGCCATGAGCACGAGCGAAGGTCTTCCATCCACGGCGGAGATACATAGCGTGCGGGGCGGGGAAGTCGACGTCGGCCCGCATGATGCCATTCTCGCAGCCCCTCATATGCAGCCTCAAAGCCTGTGGTGGGTCAAGCTCCATCTCCCGAGCGAATGGAGTGGGGAGACGAAGACGACCGCGCACTAGCCCGCGCACCCTGATGTAGAATTCGCGGGCTGGTCTCCGACATGGCCCTCCATTGGGGGAGGGGCCGCTGGCGGAGAGGAGGCCGGTGCGCTGCCCCGTCCTCCTCTTCCCCGAGTGCCACGGCGGCCTCGGCCTCGCCCCCTCCCTCTTCCTCTCGCTGCCGGCTCCACCGCCACGAGGTCTTCGAAAGGAAGGGCACGCTGTCGAGCAGAGACCCTCGTCGCCGCCATCGGAGCACCGGCGCTCCCTTTCGCCATGGCGAAGGGAGAAAAGGAGTCAAGGTGGAGGGAGATGAACGTTGAAGGATTGAAGGACGCCGTCCCCCTCCCCTCCCTCTTATAAAGGGGCAGGGCCGAGGCTCGGCCACCCCACTCAACCAATCCAGCCGCCACGGGGCACAGGGAATCGGACCGGCCCACTGCTCCAATCAGCGACGACCCGGTTTCCCGCCTCGACATTATGGCCCGTGCCCTCCGCGTCCGCCACCTACCCTCCTTGGGGCATGGATGACACGTGGCGAGCGAACCGGGATCAAGAAGACAACTGAAACGACCGTATTCTACCCCGTGACCGTGGGGCGCGGGCGCCTTGATGGCCGCGACCGAAGTCCACTTAGTAAATGAGTCCCGCCCCTGCGTTTTCCTCCTTTTTTTGGAAGGCGCGGGCCGCCGCTTTACCATTTACCACGATGTGATGCATGAGTGCAGCAACTGCCCCACGCATGACCCCCACATCGCGCATTCAACGTGGGTCATGGGGAAGCGCAACTGGCGAGGGAGTTACTGCGATAAAACTCTGCCGCACGCGCGCCCACGCACCATTCTAGGCCTAGCCCAATAACGCTCCGCGCTTATATGTGGACCAGGCCCGGGGGCTCCTATCGGTGTACAAAAGTAGGGGTCCTATTTGTACCCCTCTACTTGTGCGTGGGCAGTTGCAGCCACAAGCCGATGGCCACGCTTGGCGGGGCAAAGGAAGCAAAGACACAAGACGACCAGAGCAACGCCATGCCGGAAACACGAAGAGCAGAAGGGCGAGGTGAACTCCCCCGGCAAGGCCCTTGCCAGGGCGGCCTCCGCAGCTCCGGCAAGAACTTTGGCGGGGCAACTTGCCCAACACCAGCAGAGCTGCCACCCTTGAGCCTAAGAGTTCCGACGCCATCACCCACATTGGAACCAAGGCTCGGGAGGCACCTCCGTAGTGGCATGCAAATCTTTGTGAAGACCAAGAACATGCAAGACTAGATGGGAATCAGAAGACAAAGGTCCTCGGCAAGATCCTTGCCAAGGATACCCACGAGACCAACGGCAAGACCCTTGCCGGAGACGCCCACGATGCCGTGGCAAGACCCTTGCCGGGGCCCCGGCAAGACTCCCGCCGAAGACATCCGCGGGGCCACAGCCATGCCCCCACCTACCAAGACTCCACCGCCGTTCCCACACAGCTGCCAGCCCACCAACTAGGTGAGCACCAGCGTGGCAACGTGCAGCCTCCAGGCCAACTCAGCAAGCACCTGCGTGCTGGCATGCAGATCTTCGTGAAGACACTGCCACCGCACCAACTCAGCAGCCAGCCAGCCAGCGTGGCACTACATGCCTCGTCAGCTCAGACGCGCGTCGAAACCAGGCGAGGCGGCGACAGCTGGGAAGAGCTTCCTTGCCGTCCCCGATAAAGCAAGAAGGGCACATCGGCAACGCATTAAATGCGTTTGTCCTACGGTGCTAGGAGATAGACTCGACTACTATACAAACTTTCCACCTCCTATGTGCCACTGTGGCAGCCCCTTTATCTATAAAAGGAGGCCCGCAGTGTACTGGGGGAGGAGTTGGAGTTTTTGGACACTGCACGCTTTGTAGCTAGTCCAAGAACACCAGATAAACATAACCCAGTAGGAGTAGGGTATTACGCATCAGTCGCGGCCCGAACCTGGATAATCCCCCTGCGTTGATCTTCTAATCCCGCTCTTGCCACAGCCTCGCGCCCGCCAACCGTAGCAAAAGGAATTCTTCGTGATCCCGTAGGTGTCGTTTCCCCCGATAAATTAACATGCTGTTTAGAGACTCTCAAAATAATATAAGTGAAGTACGAGAGTTCATCAATTTCTATAAAATAAAACCACCGCCGTGCTCTAAAAAGATATAAGTGAAGCACTAGAGCAAATTTTTCCTAGCTCAAAAGATATAAGTGAAGCACATAGAGCATTCTAATAAATCACGATTCATGCATGTCTCTCTCAAAAGGTGTGTACAGCAAGGATTATTGTGGAAAAATAAAAAGCAAAGACTCAAATCATACAAGACGCTCCAAGCAAAACACATATCATGTGGTGAATAAAAATATAGCCTCAAGTAAATTACCGATAGACGAAGATGAAATAGGGGATGCCTTCCCGGGGCATCCCTAAGCTTAGGCTTTTTGACATCCTTGAATATTACCTTGGGGTGCCTTGGGAATCCCCAAGCTTAGGCTCTTGCCACTCCTTATTCCATAGTCCATCAAATCCTTACCCAAAACATGAAAACTTCACAACACAAAACTCCAACAGAAAATCTCGTAAGCTCCGTTAGTATAAGAAAATAAATCACCACTTTTGGTACTATTGTGAACTCATTCTTTATTTGTATTGGTGTAATATATACTGTATTCCAACTTTTCCATGGTTCATACCCCCCAATACTAGCCATAGATGCATCAAAATAAGCAAACAACACGCGAAAAACAGAATCTGTCAAAAACAGAACAGTCTGTAGCAATTGCGGTATTTCGAATACTTATGTAACTCCAAAAATTCTGAGAAATTAGGAAGTCCTGGATAATTTATTTATTAATCCTCTGCAAAAAGAGTCAGTATTTTATCGCGCTGCTGTTAAAAATTAAAACTAATCTCCTGGGCGCAAAAGTTTCTATTTTTCAGCAGGATCAAATCAACTATTACCATAAGTTATCCCAAAGGTCTTACTTGGCACAACACTAATTAAAACACAAAAACACATCAAACCAGAGGCTAGATAATTTATTCAAAGCAAAGCATGACCTAAAAAGCAAGGACAAAAATAAAATTGGGTTGCCTCCCAACAAGCGCTATTGTTTAATGCCCCTAGCTAGGCATAAAAACACGAATAGATCTAGGTATAATCGTAATAATGATAAGGCACGTCTCGAAAACTCATCTCATACTCTCTTGGTTCAGCAGCAAGTTTTCTTTGAGGCAAGCAAAAGTAATGAAAAGGGCTAAATTTAATGGGATAGGAATCCCCAAGATCGATCTCGGGAGGAATTGGTTCCTCCTTCGGCCCTTCATATTGTATGACCAACTCATCATTATAAGCATTCTTTTGGAAAAAAGTCATGATCTTGTGTCCAAGAGAGAAACCCAATCTGTTGTTTTGAATAGCAAAATCATCATTAAGCCCAGAAATCGTATTTACTAAGACATCGGTAGGAACCCTCTTTTTTAAATTTTAGTTATAAGCAACATGATCCAAAGACCGTAAACGCATTATATCCTCTTGATTAAAGAGAATTCCCTCTATGGGAGGGTGACCACCCTCTACTTTATAATGAGTGAAAATTTCACTAGCTTCTTTCATAATAAATCTAAACTCGTGAGCTAGGAATATAGTGGCGGCACGCTTTACGGAAGAAAGCTCAATATTAGAAAACTCTAGAAAAATCCTTTGTATGGATGGAAGCATGTGAACAAGTTATCTTTCAAGTTCAACAACAAGCAAAGATATAGCATCCACAAGGCTACTAGTTTTATGGAGGATAGATCCACCCATAGTGGGGAGTGCACCGGCACAAGTAAAGAAATATTGAATAACCCCCTTTCCAATAATATTTCCAATAGTAGTTTATTCATGTGGATCAGAATTAACAAAAGCATCAAAGTTTCCCCCATCCTTACTACTATCCTTTTGAATGATAACCTCCCCAGTTTCAGACATGATGGCGACAGACGAGCAAACAGAAAAGACAAACAAAAGAGGGGCGAAGAAAAGGCGAATCTTTTCAAAAATTGTTTTAGAAGTGGGGGAGAGGAAAACGAGAGGCAAATGGAGAATAATGTAATGCGAGAGATGGGAGTTTATGATGGGTACTTGGTATGTCTTGGCTTGGTGTAGATCTCCTTGACAACGGTGCCAGAAATCCTTCTTGCTACCTCTTGAGCTTGCGTTGGTTTTTTCCTTGAAGAGGAAAGGGTGATGCAAACAAAGTAGCGTTCGTATTTCCCTCACTTTTGAGAACCAAGGTATCAATCTAGTAGGAGACTACGCAACAAGCCACTGAATACCTGAACAAACAAACACCAACTTGCAACCAACGCAACAAAGGGGTTGTTAATCCCTTCACGGTTATTCGCAAAGTGGGATCTGATAGAGATGGATAAATGGTAAAGTAATATTTTTGGTTTATGGAACGGAAAGTAAAAGATTGCAAAGTAAGAGAACGGCGACAGAAATTGCAAGTAAACGGAAACTAATATGTTGTAAAATAGACCCAGGGGCCATAGGTTTCACTAGAGGCTTCTCTCAAGATAGAAATTATTACGATGGGTGAACAAATTGCTGCCGAGCAATTGATAGAAAAGCACAAAGTTATGACGATATCTAAGGCAATGATCATGAATATAGGCATCATGTCCGTGTCAAGTAGACCGAAACGATTCTGCATCTACTACTATTACTCCACACATCGACCGCTATCCAGCATGCATCTAGAGTATTAATAAGTTCATAAAGAATGGAGTAACGCATTAAGAAAGATGACATGATGTAGAGCAATTAACTCAAGCAATATGATGAAAACCCCATCTTGTTATCCTCGATGGCAACAATACACACTACAATAAAAAGACACATCCGTGAAATTTTGGGCCCAACGAATTTTTTTCCTGTCATGCATATGACACTTCGATGATGATAATTGTGACAAAACCTGGTATCATCATAGATGTGGTGGGCTCCTACTTCTATGACAGAAAATGGGCTTTTTGTCCTGGGCGGGCCGTCCATGATGGAGAAAACCGTGGTAGAAGCGAGGGCGAGGAAAATATCAGGGGAGTTCCCGGTTACGGTCGGTGGTCGGGGGCCGAGCGATGCACGTTTCTCTCAAACGTACGCCCGTGTGTGCCAGACATTGCGCTCTAACTAAACCTGAGCGAGGCGTTGGGCTCTAACTGAACCCGAGCGATTGCACTGCAGGCGACGCGTTACTGAACCCAAGCAATCGATCGATCCCTTGCTGTTAGCTGAACCCGAGTAATTCCTTCGCTACTGCTGCTAACTCAAGCCTTTCGATGCTGCCTCTGGATTAACAGGGAGTGTTGTTGGGGGGTTTGGATGAACAGTTCCTGGTGGAGGGTTGGATGAACAGGACCCCGTGGTAGTAGAGGCCATTGCTGCTGGATGAATAGGACCCCGAACGATCGAGCTAGTGGATGAACAGGACCCCGTGGAGGGCTGGATGAACAGGACCCAGTGGAGGGCTGGTTGAATAGTAGCCAGTGGAGGGCTGGTTGAACAGTAGCCGGTGGAGGGCTGGATGAACAGTAGCCCGTGGAGGGGTGGTTGAACAAGACCCCGTGTAGAGGGCTGGTTGAACAGTAGCCGGTGGAGGCTGGATGAACAGGAGCCCGTGGATGAACAAGAGCCCGTGGATGAACAGTCGTAGGTGGAGGCTGGAGGAGGTCAACGGTGGATGAACAGTAGCCCATGGAGGCAGTCGACGGTGGAGATGAACACTATCCCGTGGACTCCCGTTTTGCGGTACACCACACCCCTCCCGATGAACATGACCCCCATTTTGACCGTAGCGCTCCAACGCAAGTCCATTTCCACCGTTTTGCGGTACGCCACACCCCTCCCGATCAACAGGACCCCGTTTCGACTGTAGGAGGTCCGTTTCCTCTGTTTTGCGGTACGCCAGACCACTCCCGATGAACAGGATCCCGTTTCGACCGTGGCCGGTCGAACACAAGGTTGTTTCCTTCGTTCTGCGGTACACCAGGCCTCGTTTCCATCGGCTGTTCCGTCCAAGCCGGTTGGCTCCCGATGAACAGCACGCGTTCCGTTGCCTCCCGATGAACACGACTCATTCTGTTTCCTCCCAATGAACACGAAGACGACGCAGTTTATCCATTTCGACCCAGCCATGTACACAAGCACTGGTCGTACGTATGCGCGAGTAGGCGTTCGAGACCCCGCCCGTATGTACATACGTGGCCATATTTAATTTCTTGCACCCTGGCCGCTGTACGTATGTGTACATGCCACGTGCGCGCCTCTACTACGACACGTGCCCTTCCTTACACGGCCACGGTTCATCGCTGCAGCCTGCAGACTGACCGATCGTATGTACGTACACGTTCGCGACCAGAATGACAACGCTACGTACGCTTCGACTAGGTGGGTCCCGACTGTCAGGCACTTCCTTGTGTGCGAAGATGTAGCTGGTGGGTCCCAGTAGTCAGGGGGCGAATCATTTTTTTGCCCGTAATATGGATGCACTTCCTTGCGTGTGAAGATGTAGCTGGTGGGTCCCAGCAGTCAGGGGGAGAAAACATTATTTTTCAGGGTAAAAAGGATGTAGTTGCATGCATGCGTCCATGGGCGTGGTGCGTCCCCACTGTCAGCCTCTCACGTATAGTCATCTTTCGATGACTCTCATTTGTTGACCATGTTGACCACACCGTGCCGAGCGCACCAAGGCCAGTGGACGACAGCGAGGCCCCAGACTAGAATGACCCGGAGATGGGGAAGACGCAGTAGTGGAGTCGCAGATGGAGAGGAGTGGGAAACTTGACTAGTTCGGGTGCACTGCAGCACTGCCGCCCACGGGAGACAGGAGCAAGAACAGAGGTTGAAGAAGGAGCATGGCTGTTGGATTAACATCCAACGGTCCAGCTGCTAGAATCATTTGTTGATTAAGTTGACAAAGCCATCCGTACACGTCCGCTTACTAGGCCCACAAGTCAGCCACCAAATCTGACGGGTCCCAGCTGTCAACGGGAGGAATAGTTTTTTCGCATAACAAGGAGGCACTTCCTTTCGTGCCAAGATACAACCGGTGGGTCCCAGCTGTCAGGGGGAGGAAACATTTTTTTTCAACTTAATAAGGAGGAACTTTCCTTGCGTGCAACAATGGATCTCATGGGTCCCAGCCGTCAGGCTCTCCACGTACAGTCCTCTTCCGATGACTCTGGTTTGTTGACCACGCCGCGCCGAGCGCGGCGAGGCGGTGGACGACGGCGAGGCCCCGGACGGGAACGACTCGGAGATGGGAAGATATGGCAGTGGAGTCACATATTGAGAGGAGTACAAGGGTTATAACTGGTTGTGATGCGGCGTGGGGCTGCAGTCGGTGGAGAATAACAGGAGGTGTGGAGGTGTGGAGGGATAGCCTGGCCGGCGGTGGGGTAGCGCTTCGTAGTGATGCGTGCTAAGCAGAGCCGCCTGCCGCCGGAGGCCAGACCAGGCGGTCCTGGCGACGCTGGAGGAAGAAGACGAGAGATTGAAGGTGCATGCCGGCCGTTGGATATAAATCCAATGGCTATGGATGTTATAATCATTTCTTGACCAAGTTGACAACACCCTGCGTAGGCCCACATGTCAGCCTGAAAAAATGTGGTCGAACCTATTGGCCCACATGTCAGCCTGCAAAAATGTGGCATATATTTAACCCATGTTTTCTAGAATGTACAGTCCATTTTGCTGGGTTGGGTGAACAAATAATTTTGCGTCAATGCGGCCCACTTAATATTTTCTAAGAAATCCCAGCCCATTTGCACTTTCTTGAAATACACGAATTAGCTGGGCTCGTTCTATATATAATGTTAGGTTAGAAGGACCAATTAATATCAAAAAATAAACCGTTGCGACACATTTTTTATATATAAAATTAAAAAATTAGCGAGTTATTGCTCAAAATAAAAATGAGCGTGTTATTATTACATTGGTCCTTAAATCTTCGCAAGCTTTTGTACGCAATCACCAGGAGTTTCCTACCTGTGAGTCAAAAACAACCAGGATTTTCCTTGCCAACTTCTGTTAAACATTTACTTTTATAAGTTAATAACACGTGGGATGTTTTTATAATGTATATATAAGTTTCTATAAAGTATACGATAATAGTAATAATATAAATATATGTAATGTGGTTAGAAGGGAAAACATAAATTGGACACAGCATTAGTATTCTTATATATAGATAAATAGAATAGAGATATGTGTTTTATTAAGAAAATACATTGGGTTGCCGATCTTTAAGAAAAAGTAAAACCTACGCTGGGAGGCCCATAGGCCGGTATGGACCTCAAAAAAAAAGTTGAAACCATTGTCTCCGTATGTCGTGGGCTACGCATACCTAGCCCTAGCTGATAGTTGTTCGCCCTCTGGAAAATAATAATACCAGCTAGATCCCCGAGCGAACTGGATTAAGGAGGGGGCCGGCGGCGCGACTCAAGAAGCACATCAGACGCGATTTTTTTCTTCAGTGGATTGCTCTTGATGGTGTTTTTTTACTTGCCTCTGCACCATACAACTTGTATTTTTAGCCTCCCAGTCCGTGGTGGACCAGCAGCCCATTTGCTAGGCGGGCCAACCTACAGAAACCAGCACTCAGTTTTTCATCAAGCCCCAAAAACAATGCAGTACTATGCTTGTTTTGAGGCCGAAAACATTATGGTAGGGGTTGAGCGGGGGAGGGGGGAAGACAGAGCAAAAATATTAAAACAGTTGATGCACCGTTGCTACCCTAACGAAGCAGGTGCAATTCTTCTCAGGAAGAAGGTGCGCCGTTGACACTGATACGTCTCCGACCTATCTATAATTTTTGATTGTTCCATGCTATATTATATTCTGTTTTGGATGTTTAATGGGATTTATTATACACTTTTATATTATTTTTGGGACTAACCTATTAACCGGAGGCCCAACCCAAATTGCTGCTTTTTGTGTATTTCAGTGTTTCGCAGAAAAAGAATATCAAACGGAGTCCAACTGGAATGAAACCTTCGGGAACGTGATTTTCGGAACAAACGTGATCCAGAGGACTTGGAGTCCATGTAAAGTAATCAACGAGGAGAGCACGAGTCAGGGGGGCGCGCCTACCCCCCCCCCCCCCCAGGCACGCCCTCCACCCTCATGGGGCCCATGTTGCTCCACCGACATACTTCTTCCTCCTATATATACCTACGTACCCCAAACCATCAGAGGCATCCACGAAAACCTAATTCCACCGCCGCAACCTTCTGTACCCGTGAGATCCCATCTTGGGGCCTTTTCCGGCGTCCTGTCGGAGGGGGCATTGATCACGGAGGGCTTCTACATCAACACCATCGCCTCTCCGATGATGTGTGAGTAGTTTACCTCAGACCTTCGGGTCTATAGTTATTAGCTAGATGGCTTCTTCTCTCTCTTTGGATCTCAATACAAAGTTCTCCTCGATTTTCTTGGAGATCTATTCGATGTAATCTTCTTTTGCGGTGTGTTTGTCGGGACCGATGAATTGTGGGTTTATGATTGTCGGGTGGTTGGTGCGACATATGCCAAGGGATGGCTTATCATTGTGGGAGCCAATAAAACGTCGCCGGTGCTCGGAAACGGGATGAGGCGAAGACATGCACGCCGGCGAATCTTACCCAGGTTCGGGGCTCTCCGAGGAGATAACACCCCTAGTCCTGCTCTGCGGGGTCTCCGCATGATCACTAGATCGATAAAGGGTAGCTACAATCGCTCCTAGAGCTGTTGAGATCAAGGGAGAAGAAGAACAAGGCTAGCTCTTGCTTCTCTCTATCTATGGTGTGTGTGCTATGCTTGGGTGCCAACCCTTTGCATGGGTGCTCCGGGGGGTTTATATAGGCCTACCCCCCGGGGGTACAATGGTAATCCGACTGGGAACTGGTCCCAGCCGTCAGTGTCTACGCTCGCCGGCTTCTCCGCCGGCGGCTGGGTCCCGCCGGCTGGTGGGTCCCGCCGGCTGCCGGCTACTTGGTCGACAGGCCGGCCCCACCGCCTAGGGTCTTGTCGGTGGCTGCTTACTGTAGCCGCGCCTCCGATGTCGAGGGCTTTGTTGAGGTAAGCGTGGCTACAGTGGGCCGCCTCGGGGGCTATCAATGTAGCCTTACCTCGTCTTGTCTCCTTAATGGGGCTCCTGCTTCGAGGAAGGGAGTAGCCGGCCTCTGGAGGCCGGCTATACTCTTGGCCGACTAGGAAAGGCCGGGCCGCCTTCACGCCTCTCTCTGGCTGAAGGGGCCCGCAGTCCTTGGGCCATACAGGAGTGGGTCGTGGGTGACGTTGAGGCTAGCGTGGCTACAGTGCCGAGCCGCACGGGAGACGTTCGTCCCGTACGGCCTCCTGTAGCCACGCCCGCCTTGGGCTTCGGGGGTAGTGGGCCGCACTGTGGCCACACCCCGTCACGTCGCCGTTATGTGGGAGTGGTTGCGGTCTTGGCCGGCTCCTAGGAGTCGGTGTCCTTCTTGGCCGGCTTCTTGGAGTCGGCCACCCCGTAGTCGTCCTAGGGAGGAGTCGGTGAGGCTGGGTCGCCTTCCGGGAGTCGGCTTTAGTGGTAGCCGGCCAGGGAAGGCGGCCCAAACGCTTGGAGTGCTTGAAGGCCCAAAGGCCTGATAATTTTTCTGAAGAGCCAGGGGTAGTCGGTTTGGCTACCCGTGGCCATTTACTCCAACAGTAGTCCCCGAAGCTGATTGGGCTTCGAGGCGGAGTGGGGTTCGAGAAGCTCGAGCAGCTTCCTATCATGACAAGCCGGTAGCTGGGAGCCAGCCTTGGTCAGGCGCGCAGCCGTAGTCGAAATCTTCTAGAATCGGAGGGCGGGAACCAGCTGGCACGTGCACTGGGCCGCGGGCCGGCCGCGGGCCGTCGGCGAGCCACGTGGCCGGAAAGCCTGCCAGCCCACGCGCGTGACGGGACGCTGCCGCAGGGAGGGGGCCCGCCACGTCCGCGCCCCGGCCCAGGCGCGGATCCTTTGTATCCCGAAACTGCCCGCACGTTCCGTGCGGCAGTTTCGGCTCGCACTTATGCGTAATAAACGCGAGACGTGGGGGGAGTGGGCGCAGTTAATCCCACGTCTCCCCCCCCCCACGTCCGGCCTCTTCGGCCGCGTAAGGCTATAAGTAGGGGGAGGTGGAGGGCGGCAGGCCCTCGCACGCTCCTACTTCCACCGTCTTCTTCCCTTGCTCGTTCTTGCGACAGCGCCTCGCCGCCGCGCTCTTCCTCCGCACGCTCCTCCGCCGCCGTGCTAGCTTCCGCCATGCCTCCCCACGTAGAGCAGCTTGGCGGGGATTGGGACGGCTCCAACGTCCATGACGACCACATCGACTTCCTCCGCGACACGCGGCGTCTGCCCAGCGCGGACAAAGTGGAGGTCCGCCTCGCGCCGGAGAAGGAAATCAGGCCGGCGCCGCGGGAGGGCGAGCGGGTGGTCTTCCGCTCGCACTTCCTGCGGGGCTTCGGCCTGCCAGTGAGCGCCTTCTTCCGCTCCTGGCTGGAATTCTATCCGCTCCAGCCGCACCATCTCACCCCCAATGCGGTGGTGCTGCTGTCCGCCTTCGTCACCCTGTGCGAGGGCTATCTCGGCATCCTCCCCACCCTTGAGCTCTGGGGGGAGCTCTTCCAGTCGAAGCTGGGCACGCGTGTGCGGGGCGTGCCGGCTCAGACTGGCGCCTTCATCGCGTCGCGGAGATCAGGTGCCGACAACCCCTTCCCCATCATCACGCTGATCCAATCGGTGAAGAAGTGGCAGAAGTCATACTTCTACATGCGGAGCATCGCTCCCCGGGGCGACTACCTCAACTTGCCGGCTTACGTAGCCGGCCCACCGGCGGGCAGGCTGCCCCAGTGGTCCTTCCGGGCCGTGACGCTGTCGCAGGCAGGAAACGCCGCCATCGCCCGACTGCGGGTGATGGTCCAGTCGGAGGGCTTGACGGGGCCCGACCTCCTGGCCGCGTTCGTCACGCGCCGGGTTCTTCCGCTCCAGAGCCGGCCTCATCTGATCTGTCAGATGAGCGGCCAGCTCGATCCGAGCCGACTGTGCACCCGGGAGATGCCGCAGCACGACGCCGCCTCCATGGTGAATTACCTCGCCAACTGCCAACTTTATGAAGACTGGCAATTCAGCAAGGAGCCATATAGCCGTGCCAATCCTCCGCCTGCGGTACGCTCCCCTCGTTTCTTTTTCTCTCTCTCTCTCTCAGCCTTGTCGCCGAGTTCTTCTCGGCCGACTCTAACTCAGTCGGCTCGTTCTTTTGACAGGGTCCTCTGCTTCGGCCGGCCGGCGGGACAGACGTGGAGCGCCGCTTCGTCCCCGATCGGACCGAGCACGACCAGGAAGACCCCGACCTGGGGGCGGTCCATATGGAGGACGCCGTCGAGCCGGCCGGTGGCCAAGCCGGCGGCGAAGCAGGCGGCTCCGGGTTCACCGCTACCTTCGACGACTGGCCGGACGAGGACGAAGCCGAAGCCGTCCCGCACCGCCAGCCGGCATCCAGACGCGGCGCGGGCTCCTCCGGCGCGCAGCCTGCTTGGGGTAGAGGCCAGAAACGTCGCGCCGCCCAGGGCTTGTTCGGCAGCCGGACGAAGAAGCCCAGGGGTGGGGCGGCAGCCACCAGGCGGGAAGAGGCGGCCGCGAAGGCGGCTCGCTTCCGCAAAGTGGTGAAGCAGCCGCAGACTGTGTCAGCGTAAGTTCTCTCTTTCTATGTACTCTCTTTCTTTCTTTCCTTTGGTGGTTCTTGAACCTTTGTCTTCTTTTTCAATGATCAGAGCTCCGCTGTCACTTGAGCGGGCGGCTGCCGGCTCCGTCGTCGAGTCGCCAGGGGGCTCTGGGAGCACCACCCGCCGCGTAGATCCCCGCGCCGCCCTCCTGGAGGCGGCGGAAAGGAACGCGCGGGAGGTGCGGGAGGAGCAGGAAGCGCGGGAGGCGGAGGCACGGAAGGCAGCCGCCGCCCAGGCAGCTCGGGAGGAAGAGGCGGCGAAGGCGCTCGCCGAGGCCGCAGCCAAGGCCCAGGAAGAGGCCGAGGCCAAGGCGGCGGCAGGGGAGGCTTTGATGGTCAGCCCCCTGCGTACCATGGCGCCAGGGGACGTGGATCCCTCGCCAGGGGGAGCCAGCGGTTCCCAGCTGGGGCTGGGAGGAAGCGGCGACGACGTCATCATCCTGGAGAAGGCGCCGGAGCCGACTCCTCCGACTAGGGCGGCCCAAGGCCGCCAGCCTGAGCTTGCGCCCGCACAGTCGGCGGAGGGCGAGCCAGGCGCGGGGGCTCAGGTGGCGGTCCGGGTTCCGCCAAGCCGGCGTGCAGGGAAGGCCGCGTCGGAGCCGCAGAAGGCCGCGTCGGAGCCACAGCCGGCCGTGGGCTCCAGCTTGTCGGCCCGAGACGCGGAGGCGGCCAGCGCTATCTCGGGGTGGACGCCAGGCGGAGGGACAGCCGTGGTGAACGTCGCTGCAAAAGACGTCCGGACCCGGCTCCAGAGCCAAGCCGCGGCGCTGAGGCAGTTCACCGACGAATTCCTCGCAACGCGGGCAGCCATCCGGGTTAGTATTCCCATCTTGTTCTTTCTTGATCTTGATTTCTCTCGTGGGGGCGCGTCAGCGCACCCACTGGGTGTAGTCCCCGAGTTCCGAGTTGGCTGCTGAGCAGGCGGCTTGGAACTTCTTGGAGATTTTGTTTTTGCTGTTTTTGTTCTCACTTCGGTCTTCTGTCCGTCTTGCAGGACTACCACAACCTCCGAGCGGCTGCCTTCAACTCCCAGGCTCGGGAGCTGACTCAGAAGACCGCCGATCTTACTGAGAGCCGACGTATGTGACTTGATCTTTATCTCATGTGGGGGCGCGTCAGCGCACCCACTGGGTGTAGTCCCCGAGATTCGGGCCGACTGCTGAGCAGTCGGCTCGGATCTTCCTTGATGATTTCTCATTGTTCTTCTTCTTCTTCTATCTCTGCAGCGGCCAACGCCAGTCTGAGGGCACAGCTGGGGGAGTCCCAGACTGCTCTTCGTGCCAAGGACACGGAGCTCGCCGCCTTGGTGCAGGAGCGCGACCGCCTGGTCAAGAAGCTGGCCGACCAGGAGGAAGGCCACAAGGCGGCGCTGAAGGCTGCGCAGGATCGCGAAGCCACCCTCCAGGCCGAGTTCGAGATGGAGGCGGCCGGCTGGGCAGAGGCTAGGCAGACTCTGGTCTGCGGCTATGGCCAGATTGAGGATCTGGTTGACGGTAAGTCGTCTACCCCTTCATCCTTTCTTGCCATCTGCCACTTTGGCTTGTTTTTCTGATTTTGGCGTTTTTCTTTTCTTTTCTTCTTCGCGCAGAGTACTTCCCTGGCTATTCAACTGCCGCCAACCAGGCCATCGAAGCCCGTCGCCAGGCGAAGAGGCAAGCCGGCTTCGAGATCTCGCCAACCGCCGGCCGTTCGCTGGAGGAACAGCTCCTGGCGATCCAGGCTCGCATCCAGCCGGCTCACAGGCTGCTCCGCCGGCTTCAGCGTGCTGGGTCGCATGTCTTGGCCGCCCTCTGGCCCGGCCAAGTGGTCCCTCGCACCCCCAGTCGGACCGCCGACTGGCTGGAGGTGGCAGTCGGTCGCTTCGAGGCTTGGAAAGCATCAGCGGCTCGCTCCGGTGCCAGGCGGGCGCTGGAGTTCGTCAAGGCCTGGTATCCCGGCCTGAACCTGGACCAGCTGGCTACCTGGCGGCAGCAAGCCGACACGGAGCTGGAGCCGGCGCAGCCGGCCATCATTCGGCGGGCTTCAGCGATCGCCGACTACACCGACACCAACGTCTTCGCCCCCGAGGTGGACGACAATGGAGTCGCCCAGCCGGAAGATTGGTTCGGGCTGGACCCGGCGTACGGCGAGGACTCGGCGGAGGAGATCGACTCCAGCGACGAGGGCGAAGAGGAGGTGGAGGAGGGTGAAGACGCCGAGCCGGCTGGTGGAGTAGCCGGCCAGCCTGACCGCACCTCCAATACTACGTCGCGTGCGAGTGCGTCTCCTGCCGCCGGAGGTGATCAAGCCAGGACCAGCTAGGCGGCCACTCCTTCAGCCGGCGAGTCCGCCTTCCCCGACCAGCTTGGCCTTCGTGTCGCGCCTTAGTCTTCTTTCTTTTGTTTTCCTATCTTGTTACTTTTGAACAATGTTTGGTTAAGTCTGCACAATTCCACCCACTGGGTGTATTCAAACTCAAGTCTGTTGCCGGCCTGTGGGCGGCTTTATGTATATAAGTTATGCAATCGGTCTTTCCTTGTACTTTCGCTTTTTGTCCTTCTGCTTTTTTCCTTTGCCGCCCTCCCTTGGTTGCCGCCTCCCCAGTCAAACAGTTGCTCTGCAATCTGTAGCCGGGGAGTGCCTGGCCGATTGGGGAGGGGGAAGTACTTTTAGCTCTGCCGGACTTAAGCTAAGTTTTTTAGGAAGCCGGCCAGCCGGCTGCTTTGACAGCCGGCAGGCATATATGGAGGCCGTTTCTTTGCTATATAGGTTAGTTGTTCCTTAGCCGTTTTTCGTGTGGGCGTCCTTTCTGTCTTTCCTCTTGCTAGTCGGACAGTCAGTTCTTTGAGCTGCGACTTTCAACAAGGGAGAACTCGGGAGCCGGCGCACTACTTTGCTGACTTTAGGAAGGACTTTCGATATAGCTCAAGGCGGCCAGTCCCCGGGCCGACTAGTCGAACCCGGTGCCGGACAAAAATTCGAAATGTAATAATACATTCATGGATATGACACTCATCATTCATAGATAAATAAAAGGCAGTCCCCGAGTACTGTTCGGGGGGCCTGTTGGTTTGTACTTAATACAAAAGGGGTAGCGTGATACATACTGCTGTTCAGCTGTAAAATCGTCTTAGGAGGTTTGCGTTCCATGGTCGCTCCGACTCCTTGCCGGAGTCGTCTCTCTTGCGTGCTCTTGGTTTTTGCGCGTCGATCAAGTAGTAGGAGTCGCTGCCGAGTGCCTTGCTGATGACGAAGGGGCCTTCCCAAGGGGCCGAGAGCTTGTGCTGGCCGGCTGTTCGCTGGATCAGCCGGAGCACAAGGTCGCCCTCTTGGAAGGTTCTTGGCTTGACCTTGCGGTTGTAATAGCGGCGCAGGCCTTGCTGGTAGATGGCGGACCGGCTGAGGGCTAACAGCCGGCCTTCCTCCAGTAGGTCGACGCCGTCTTCTCTTGCTTCTTTGGCTTCCTCCTCCGTGTACATGGTGATCCGAGGCGAGTCGAACTCGATGTCTGTTGGGATGACAGCCTCGGCACCGTACACAAGGAAGAATGGAGTGAAGCCGGTTGACTTGTTGGGTGTAGTGCGCAGACTCCAGAGGACAGCCGGCAGCTCTTCGAGCCAGCAACCGGCCGATCGCTCCAGTGGTACAACCAGTCGGGGCTTGATGCCGGAGAGGATAAGTCCATTTGCTCGCTCGACCTGGCCGTTTGACTGCGGGTGGGCAACGGACGCTAAGTCCAGTCGGATGCCCTGCGTCGCGCAGAAACGTGCCAGTGCGCCTTTGGCGAAGTTCGTGCCGTTGTCGGTGATGATGCTGTGCGGCACGCCGTACCGAGTAGTGATGTCGGTGATGAATGTCACGGCAGTCGGCCCGTTCAGCTTCTTAATTGGCTTGGCTTCGATCCACTTTGTGAACTTGTCCACCGCAACGAGTAGATGTGTCATGCCACCGCGGGCTCTCTTGAAAGGGCCCACCATGTCCAGTCCCCAGACGGCAAAAGGCCAGGTGAGGGGAATGGTCTTGAGGGCAGAAGGCGGCAGGTGTTGTTTGGAATTGAAGACTTGACATCCTCTGCAGCTCTTGACTATTTCTTTAGCATCCTCCAAGGCAGTCGGCCAGAAGAAACCATGGCGGAAAGCCTTGGCCACGAGGGATCTTGAGGCAGCGTGATGGCCGCATTCGCCTTGGTGGATGTCTTTGAGGATTGCCACTCCTTTTTCTGGCTCGACGCAACGCTGGAAGACTCCAGTGACGCTGCGCTTCACAAGCTCCCTGTTGATTATTGTGTATGCTGCGGCTCGTCGTTGCACTAGTCTTGCTGCGATCTCATCAGCCGGCAGCTCTCTGCTGACTAGGAACTTGAGGATGGGCTGGGCCCATGAGGGAGCTGTGACTTCTTCTGCTGTTAATGTGGCCACCATGACTCGGGTGGGTGGGTTGGGTGTTGCATTGGAGTCGACCACCGCTTCTTGTGTTGTTGCAGTCCCCGGGCCGACTGCTGCAGTCCCCGGGCCGGGTACTGAAGTCCCTGGGCCGGGTGCGACTACGTCAGTCCCCGGGGCAGTCGTCGAAGTCCCCGTGCCGCCTGCGGGGTTTCTTGAGCCGGATCCGGCTGTTTCTGGCGCAGGCGGTACGAAGATGGAATCCGACTCTGGAGAAGGCTTGATGGACGGCTTGAGGACGCGCTGGAGGGAGACGCCAGTCGGTATGGCTTGTCGGGTGGAGCCGATCCGTGCTAGGGCATCTGCTTGGTCTTTGTCGGCCCTTGGCACGTGAAGGAACTCGCACCCTTCGAAGTATCCGCTCATCTGCTGGACGAGGAAACGGTAGCTCGCCATGTTCGCGTCCTTGGCGTCCCAGTCGCCAGATGATTGCTGGACCACCAAGTCTGAGTCGCCGTAGCACAGGATCCGGCGTATGCCGAGTTCTTTGGCTAGCCGGAGCCCGTGTACGAGCGCCTCGTACTCGGCCACGTTGTTGGAGGCGGCGAAGTGGATCTGTAGCGTGTACTTGAGCTTGTCGCCCTTGGGAGAGGTGAGGACGATGCCGGCTCCCAAGCCGGTGCGCATCTTGGACCCGTCAAAGTGCATCCGCCAATGGGTAGAGTCGGGAGCCGGCGGTAAGTACTGGGTCTCGGCCCAGTCGACGAGGAAGTCGGCCAATGCTTGCGACTTGATGGCGGTGCGGGGTTGATAGAAAATCGTGTAGGGCGCCAAGGCAATGGCCCATTTGGCCACCTGGCCGGATGCATCCCGGCTGCCTATGATCTCGGCGAGCGGGGCAGTGCACACGACCGTGATGGGGTGCTCTTGGAAGTAGGGCTTCAATTTCTTGGCAGCGAAGTACACCCCATAGCACATCTTCTGGTAGTGCGGGTAGTTTTGCTTTGAGCTGGACAGTACTTCGCTGAGATAGTAGACCGGCCTCTGGACCAGCTGGGCTCGGCCTTCCTCCGGGCGCTGGACCACAACAACAGTGCTGACGACTCGGCTTGTCGCGGCGATGTAGAGGAGCATGGGCTCGTTCTCAGTTGGCGCAGCCAGGACAGGCGGAGTGGTCAACATTTTCTTCAACTTGTGGAAGGCTTGGTCGGCTTGATCATTCCACTCAAAGTGAGTGGACTTCTTCATGAGTCGGTACAGGGGGAGAGCCTTCTCTCCTAGTCGGCTGATAAAACAGTTCAGGGAGGCTAAGCAGCCAGTGAACTTCTGCACATCTCGCAGCTTGGTGGGAATCTCCATCCTCTCGATGGCCTTGATCTTGACAGGGTTGCACTCAATGCCGCGTTCGGAGACAAGGAAGCCTAGCAGTTGGCCGGCTGGCACTCCGAACACGCACTTCTCGGGGTTGAGCTTGATCTGGAATCGGCGCAAGTTGGCAAACATTTCCTTCAGGTCTTCCAGCAAGGTACCGCGCTTCTCTGTCTTCACCACAATGTCGTCTACGTAGACGTGGGCATTTCTGCCGAGTTGTTTCAAGAGACATTTCTGCATGCAACGCTGAAAAGTGGCACCGGCATTTCTCAAGCCGAATGTCATTGTCAGGTAGCAGAAAGCTCCAAAGGGTGTGATGAAGGCAGTCTTCAGGCGGTCAGCCGGGTCCAACTTGATTTGATGATACCCTGAGTATGCATCCAAAAAACTTAACAGCTCGCATCCGGCTGTGGAGTCTATCACTTGGTCAATCCGCGGCAAAGCAAACGGATCTTTTGGGCAGGCCTTGTTCAAGCTCGTGTAGTCTATACACATGCGCCACTTGTTATTCTTCTTCAGAACCAGAACTGGATTGGCAAGCCATTCTGGAAAGAACACTTCCATGATGAAGCCGGCGGCAAGGAGCCGGGCTATCTCTTCTCCCACGATTCTTCGCTTCTCTTCTGATAGTCGGCGGAGGGGTTGCTTGACCGGCTTCGCATCAGCTCGGACATGTAATTTGTGCTCGGCGAAATCCTTCGGGACACCCAGCATGTCCTTTGGGGACCATGCAAAGATGTCTCGATTCTCACGGAGGAAGTCGACGAGCTCGCCGTCCTATTTACTGTCCAAATTCACCCCAATCACGGCGAACCTCTCCGGGTGCTCCGGGTCTAGAGGTATCTTCTTCGTCTCTTTTGCAGGCTGGAAGGAGCCCTGCGCATCACAGTCCTTGGGGTTGGGGGACAAGGCCGGCTACTTGCCGGCCATGGACACAACCCGCTCCAACATCTTCTTCTCTTCTGCCACCACGAGGGACTCGGCCAGCCGGCTGCTGGCCATGGCACACTCGATGGACTTCTTGTAGTCGCCGGCTACCGTGATGATCCACTTCGAGCTCGGCATCTTCATCTTCAGGTAGGCGTAGTGGGGCACTGCCATGAACTTGGCCAAAGCAGGTCGGCCAAGCAGTGCATGATAGGGGCTCTCCAAATCCACCACCTCGAACCATATTGCTTCCCGGCGAAAGTGATCTTTGTCTCCAAAGAGAACATCCATCTTGATCTTGCCGATTGGGGAGCAAGATAGGCCGGGTACGATACCATGGAAGACGGTGCGGCTCGGCATGAGCTGCTTTGCTTTGATGTTCAGCTTGTCCATGTTATCGCGGTACAGTATGTTGATACTGCTTCCGCCGTCTATCAGGACGCGGGAAAATCTGGTAGCTCGCCTCTCCGTCGCAAGGGTGACGTCCAAGACCATAGCATAGGATCCAGGCGAAGGCATCACCTCTGGGTGGTCGGCCTGGCTCCAGCTGATGGGCTTTTCCGACCAGTGCATGAACTCGGCGGTGCTAGAGGCGACTGCGTTTACTTCTTGGTGCTGCCGGCGTCGGCTGCGCTTGTCGTCAACTTGACTTGTGAAGATGACGTAGGCGTCGTGCGCTTCGGGGAACTCGTCTTGGATGGCGCCGACTGCCGGCCGGGCCGCCGGCTGCTGGGGAGCTAGAGGCGGCGGGCCGGGAGGCGGAGGCGGCACCATCCCTTCGCCCTTGGTGATGCGGGTGAGCCAGTGGCATTTCCGTGTTGTATGGTTGGACGGCTTCGCGCCGCTGTGGAACTTGCAGGGAGCATCGAGTTCTTGTTCGTAGGAGAAAGACGGCTGCCAGGTCGGCCGGCCACCCTTTTTCTTGGGAGTGGGCCGCTCTTGGGGCTGCTCGTCTTCAACTGTGGCCACCTGCCGACTGGAGGAAGTCGGCATGGGGCCCTTGCGCTTGTGGTCGTTCTGGTAGGGGCGCCGGTTAGGGTCGCCAGCCTGCGTCTTGGGAGCCGGAGCAATTACTTTCCCCGAGGCGTCTACTCGGAGCTCGGTCTTCATGGAGGAGTCGGCAGTGGCGTACTTGTCAGCGATGATTAGTAGCTCGTCGAGGGTAGCCGGCTTGTCGCGGAGGAGTCGGTGTTTGAGGAGGGTGCCCTCTCGGCACCCGGCAGTGAAGTACTCGATGGCCTGGACCTCGTGCACTCCCTCGCAGGAGTTGCGGAGCTCGGCCCATCGCGTGAGGTAGTCGCGGGTCGACTCGTTGGGCCCCTGGACGCAGAGGGAGAGTTGGCGAGGCTTGGGAGGCCGCTTGTAGGTGCTGGTGAAGTTGCGGACGAAAACTTCGGTGAAGTCCAGCCAACTGTTGATGCTGTAGGGCTTGAGGCTATTGAGCCATGTGCGCACCGTGCCCTGCAGCATCAGGGGGGACGTACTTCACGGCAACGCGCCGATTGCCATTGGCGATGCTGACGGCTGTGGAGTAGTCGATGAGCCAATCTTCCGGCTTCACCGAGCCGTTGTACTTGGGCGTGTCTCTGGGGAGCGAGAACCCTTTGGGGAAGGGCTCGTCGCGGATGCGGGGGCCGAAGCATGGCGGGCCGACATCATCTTCTTCTTCTAACGCCAAGGACCGAGCAAGGTGATTGATCCTGTGGCCGGCGTCGTTCTCGCCGACTCCTTCTCGGCGGCCGAGTCGGTCGCCAAGAGTCGGATGTGTGACAGGCGGTGGAGTGAGGCGTCTTTCTCTTCGAGGCGGGGGAGGAGGCAGGTTTCCCTGGTGCTCTACAGCTCGAGGGCGGCCATCCGCGTCGCGCTCGATGGTAATGCGAGTCCGGCTGCGGCTGGCAGCCGGCTCCTTGTCTTTCTTCTGGCGCGCGCCGCTCGCAGTCGGCGAGCGGGACGTCGCGGCGTGCTCCCGGCGCGGGGGATGGCTATCAGCACGGGCGCCGGCTTCGTGCCGTTCTGCAGCCGCGTCGATCAGCTGCTGGATCCGTCTTGTCATGTAGGGGAGCTCATCGGCTCCCAGCCCATTGAGCTCCTCTGTAGCCGCCTGAGCGGCTCGCAGATTCTCGAGCGGGGTGGCGTAGACGGGGCGATCTGCGCCCAGCATGCTGGCAACGGCTGCGCCGCGCTTCTGGACGAAGCCGGCTCGGCTTGGGCCGCTAGGCGGCGGCGTGCCGAAGGCGGCGCGGTCGACTTCGCGCTGGTGGGCCTCGGTGAGGCGTCTCATCGAGGCTATCTTCTTGCCCTCTGCGATGAGGGCAAGGCGGCGTGCCTCCAGGGTCTCGGCGTCGGCGTCGGCCGGGATGGGGACGGAGAGGTCGTGCATCGCCGCTTGCTGAGCGTCGCGGGCGTTCTCGCCCGAGTTGGAGACGTGGCTGATGACCAGCACTTCGGTGACAGCGCTGCTGCCGCTGTCAGCTCGAGGGAGGGGGTCGTCGAAGACCACCACGTCGGAGGGGTAGGCGTCGAGCGACGCGGTGTCGGAGTCGATGAGCATCGGGTCGGTGGAGCCGACCGACTCCATGTCCGCAGCAGGCTTGCTGGAGACGTGAAGTTGGTCGAGGAGGTTGACGAGGCAGCTCTCGGTGTACTCGGTGCCTGCGTCGGACGCAGGCTCGTCGGAGATGCGAGTCTCGCCGAGCAGATCGGCGAGGCGGCTCGCTGCGCAGGCGTCGTCGACGCCTTGCAGCGTGTTGAGGCAAGCGCCATCGGGCGCAGCAGGCTGGCTGCGCTCGCGGGGGAGGAAGAGGGTTCCCGTCCAGAACAGGTCTCCGGACGACGGTGCGCCTGGCCCCAAGGTGGGCACCAAATGTCGGGTGGTTGGTGAGACATATGCCAAGGGATGGCTTATCATTGTGGGAGCCAATAAAACATCGCCGGTGCCCGGAAATGGGATGAGGCAAAGACATGCACGCCGGCGAATCTTACCCAGGTTCGGGGCTCTCTGAGGAGATAACACCCCTAGTCCTGCTCTGCGGGGTCTCCGCATGATCACTAGATCGATAACGGGTAGCTACAATCGCTCCTAGAGCTGTTGAGATCAAGGGAGAAGAAGAACAAGGCTAGCTCTTGCTTCTCTCTATCTATGGTGTGTGTTCTATGCTTGGGTGCCAACCCTTTGCATGGGTGCTCCGAGGGGTTTATATAGGCCTACCCCCCGGGGGTACAATGGTAATCCGACTGGGAACTGGTCCCAGCCGTCAGTGTCTACGCTCGCCTGCTTCTTCGCCGGCGGCTGGGTCCCGCCGGCTGGTGGGTCCCGCCGGCTGCCGGCTACTTGGTCGACAGGTTGGCCCCACCGCCTAGGGTCTTGTCGGCGGCTGCTTACTGTAGCCGCGCCTCCGATGTCGAGGGCTTTGTTGAGGTAAGCGTGGCTACAGTGGGCCGCCTCGGGGGCTATCATTGTAGCCTTACCTCGTCTTGTCTCCTTAATGGGGCTCCTGCTTCGAGGAAGGGAGTAGCCGGCCTCTGGAGGCCGGCTATACTCTTGGCCGACTAGGAAAGAAAGGGCCGCCTTCACGCCTCTCTCTGGCTGAAGGGGCCCGCGGTCCTTGGGCCGTACAGGAGTGGGTCGTGGGTGACGTTGAGGCTAGCGTGGCTACAGTGCCGAGCCGCACGGGAGACGTCCGTCCCGTACGGCCTCCTGTAGCCACGCCCGCCTTGGGCTTCGGGGGTAGTGGGCCGCACTGTGGCCACACCCCGTCACGTCGCCGTTATGTGGGAGTGGTTGCGGTCTTGGCCGGCTCCTAGGAGTCGGCGTCCTTCTTGGCCGGCTTCTTGGAGTCGGCCACCCCGTAGTCGTCCTAGGGAGGAGTCGGTGAGGCTGGGTCGCCTTCCGGGAGTCGGCTTTAGTGGTAGCCGGCCAGGGAAGGTGGCCCAAACGCTTGGAGTGCTTGAAGGCCCAAAGGCCTGATAATTTTTCTGAAGAGCCAGGGGTAGTCGGTTTGGCTACCCGTGGCCATTTACTCCGACAATGATCTAGTTTATCTATGAACAATATTTGAATCTTCTCTGAATTCTTTTATGTATGATTGGTGATCTTTGCAAGTCTCTTCGAATTATCAGTTTGGTTTGGCCTACTAGATTGATCTTTCTTGCAATGGGAGAAGTGCTTAGCTTTGGGTTCAATCTTGCGGTGTCCTTTCCCAGTGACAGCAGGGGCAACAAGGCACGTATTGTATTGTTGCCATCGAGGATAACAAGATGGGGTTTATATCATATTGCATGAGTTTATCCCTCTACATCATGTCATCTTGCTTAAAGCGTTACTCTGTTCTTATGAACTTAATACTCTAGATGCATGCTGGATAGCGGTTGATGTGTGGAGTAATAGTAGTAGATCCAGGCAGGAGTCGGTCTACTTGTCACGGACGTGATGCCTATATACATGATCATACCTAGATATTCTCATAACTATGCTCAATTCTATCAATTGCTCGACAGTAATTTGTTCACCCACCGTAATACTTATGCTATCTTGAGAGAAGCCACTAGTGAAACCTATGGCCCCCGGGTCTATTCTCCATCATATTAATCTTCCAACACTTAGCTATTTCTATTGCCTTTTATTTTACTTTGCATCTTTATTTCTCTTTATTATAAAAATACCAAAAATATTATCTTATCATATCTATCAGATCTCACTCTCGTAAGTGACCGTGGAGGGATTGACAACCCCTTTATTGCATTGGTTGCGAGGTTCTTATTTGTTTGTGTAGGTGCGCGGGACTTGAGCGTGGTCTCCTACTGGATTGATACCTTGGTTCTCAAAAACTAAGGGAAATACTTACGCTACTTTACTGCATCACCCTTTCCTCTTCAAGGGAAAACCAACGCAGTGCTCAAGAGGTAGCAGACACCCACACGTCACAAATCCCACAGTAGACATACTAACAAGTTCACACACAAGTACAACAGAACAGGTAAACATTCGTATCAAACTCAGGTTCACAGGACACGTTCATATTCATAGCCAACATTCACAATCAACAACTCAAAAGATTCATATATACACAAGTTCAGCATGTCTATGCATCCAAATGATTGTTAGATCACACGACAATATTCATAGATAATTCACAAAAAGATTCAGATATACACATGTTCAGTATGTTTATGCAACCAAATGATTGAGATCACAGCCAATATCATCCATGGACGAACTTCAATTACCTAGGGTACAGACTGGTAAATGGTGTTCAGTCGGAGGTACTTCTTGCTAAAATTAATGCTTGTACGAGTAAACTTTCGAGTACATAAGAGGCAACACAAACAATGTGAACTTTGCTTGTAGGTTTATCCTCAAATTGTGGCCTCGTGCCGAGGGAGGTTTGAGCAACTTGGCCACTACTTTCATCCAACTAGTTTACTGGCTCATCATGGTCCTGTAGCTCGCCAAAATTCTACATTGCAGACAAGAAAGGAGGCGGTTGAGAAAATGAACCACCCAAATTTTTTGTGCAGTTCAACTAAAATGGAGCATCCCTGGCGTGCAGACTGATTAAGTGCCAGATGAATATATGCGTCAACCAACTTGTCTGGAATCTTTAGACTCCATGCCATACAGTTCGCTACCATATGTGCCGGTAACCAAAAGGCACAAGTTGGGACCAAAGACTGGACTGCGTTTTTCTGGGCTATGCGCCAAGCAATATTTTTGGCGTTCACTCTCCTAATACTTGGAGTTTTACAACTGGTTGACCCCGGTTGATACTCGAATGAATATAGGCACTTCTTCTAGTCAACATCGATGCTTGCCTGAGTGAACTTTGGAGTACATAGCAGCAGCATAAGTACATGTCCATCTGATCTTTTTGTGCAGTTCTACTGAAATCACCCAATGTAATGATTTGCCTGCGAGTTCAGGCTCCAAGTTACTCCTTTACGAAATCGGCAAACAATAGCACAATACCTAATTACCAATACATATGACAAGCACAATAATCAGGATAAAGACCAGTACCAACCTGTGTGAGGTAGCATATCAATTACTATTTCCTTTGACTGGAAGCCGAGACAAGCCAAGCGACTGATAGCAAAGGAAGCAAGCAAGCTCAGATTAGCGACTGACAGGAAAGGAAGGAAGCTGTCGAGGCAATGAAGCACCCAAATTTTTTGTGCAGTTCCACCAAAATCGAGCATCCCTATTGGCACATATATTGAGAGACTGAGATTACTGTAATAGTGGGACTAGTTGATGAAACATACACTAACAAATAGAAGCACCCTCATTATCTTAATGGGTAAAGTTAGCAACATAGTAGTCTTGCTTAAAGAGAGGTATTACTTTATTTAGTGCCAATTAGCTCAACACTCAAAGCATTGCCATGTATCATAGGTTGCAAAACTTTAACGTGCAAAGATAAAGGAGTTTCTCATGACAGTAGCACGATACAAATAGAGATGACAGCAAACTAATATGGATGAAGGCCTTAGGCCAGTACCAACCTGAGCAAAAAAGGTTATTCATGTAGTCGTAGAAGAGATGATAAAGCACTCACATGAATCACTCAATAGTATATATTTTTGTGCACTTCAAATGTATGGTTGAAATCACTCTTGTTTACTAGTGCTGAGATTATATCAAAATATTATCAAGGACTTCCAGCATAGTTAAAGAACTGGCTCGGATACAGTTCATTGTATTGTCTTGTGTAGTTCCACTGAAATGTATGATTGGCACAACATGATCCCTGTCTGCACAAGTAGGAACAAGGTGAAACCTTCATTAGCTTAGTGAGAAAGGATAGAAATACATTAGCATATTACTCTAACAGTATCATCAAATTCATCATGGACAATATGCAGAAGTGGAAGGGTTCCCTGGAAGATCGTCTCACATGTAAGGTAGACGTTGTCGGAGCCCTTGAATGGCCTCGACTGAGGCCTCGGCTTCAGCAAGATCAGCTTGGCACTGTTTATTCTTCTTCTTCCTCCTCTTCATGCTTTGTTTCTCTTTCTCCTCAAAAGTTGGTGAAACCAAGTACATGATTGGCCTTCTATTTCAGAATTGGTTTTGTCAGTGAGGGAGTACAATGTACTAGTAAACAATAGCATTATTTTCTCATGGCAGTCGCAAAATAGAGATGAACACATGCATTAAATATCATTCTTACCTAAAGGAAGGTTATGGTGCCAATATGGATGATGAGGATTGGAACACAGATCTCCCTTTGTGCAGTTCCACCGAAATGAACCAATTGTTTCATTCTGACATTCCAGTTAAACAGCACAAAAGTCACTTCTTTTAAGAAGTGTTTTGTGCAGTGCACCAAAAGGTCACAACAGCAACCAGGTGAAATGGATATCCCTGTTTGCACAAATATCTACAGAGGAAACAGTCAGAGTCTCAAACAATTACAGGCAAAAACATTTGGCTAAACTTTTCATGGCTTATAACAGTGGCACGACTTCATTTTACCAGGGGCATTAGATTAAGAACAACTAAATATTTGGTATAAGGGCATGGGACAGTGGGTGCACCAGCAGTCCAGCACCATGTTCCTAAACCGGGGCATAAAGTGGTGATTCAGAGTTTGTTGCCCCGAGAAACAAACATCCAAGAAACATATCTGGGTTGGTCCCATTTTTGTTCACTCTAGCCACCTACTCCTATGTTTTCTTGGAAATGGAGGCGTGCCCCCGGCCTCTGCATCATAATGATGCATGCATCCATCTTATGTGTGGATAGCAAATCTAATCCTGGTCATACCACTGTGTACAGCGTTTCCCCTATATTTCCCTTTTTGACCAAGAGACCGGTTGGATGACCAGTCTGTACTACTTTCACCCCCTATCCTTCCTATTTGTACCAAGTCCGATGTACATACTAAATTCCCCCACCCCCACTTTATTTCTTGTTTGAACCAAGTACAAGATTCGACTCCATGAAGTAGCTTTACCTCTAAAAATAGAAGAACAAAATATGTGTCATTGGACCATCCAATCGAGGGGCTGAGAGATAGAAAATGATGCATATGCATTGACGTAGCGAGCTGGGGAAGTAGAGCTAGGGCGGTTTCGAAGGAAGGTATACCTGAAGGTCGTCGAGATGTGGATAGGTGGGCAGCGAGAAAGCGAATCCGCCCACACTAGGGCAATGACGAAAGGTTCGGAGGACCTCCCGCGCCAGTGCTCGGCCAGAGATAACGGTGTGGCCGGTGGTCGGTCTCCTCCCTCACTGCCGATGATGGCCTAAACGCTGCCCCTCCTCCCCTTCATTGGCGGAGGGGGATACGTCCGTATCTGTAACCAGCAGTGAGGATAGAAAGACTGTGTTTTTTGAAGGGAGAAAGACAGTGTTACCACCGCTATCTTGTTTAGATCTGGACAGGATGAGAGTGTGTGAATAGGGCAACCCTAGAAAGCAAGCGCGGAGGCTCCGACCTATATATACGTAGTGGGGTAGTTTTCCTTTTTCACTCCATCAAAACAATCGTTTAAAATTGTGTACGTGCCAGGTTGCCTTTTTTTGAGTTGTTGATTGTTTTTTGAGATAGCTACCTGCTTATTCCAAGTGGTGCTACGGTGTGCCAGATCGCACTTTGTATCGTTTAAGTCTGGTACAAGACCCTCCATTAAATGAACAACCACCCCCTCGTAAAATTTGTGAACAAGCTCACGGCTAAAATTATCGGAAATGTGGGCTGCCCCAACATGCATTATTATTTATATTTTCTATGTGGGAGTATCCTCAAAACAAAATTTGAGAGTACAATATGCATTGGGCCCCTTTGTAATTGGTGCTAAATTTTGACCAAAGATTTAACTGACAAAATGTCGGTGCATGTTAACAAAAATTATATCGTTTGATTCATATTTGAACATAGTTTTCAATTATGTAATTTTTTGTGACATGCATGAACATTTGGTTAGTTAAATTTATAGTCAAAATTTGGCAAGGTGCATTAAATCAACACACGCAAGTATCAAAAGGAGAGTTACGGCATGCATGCATGCGATGTAACTAATGCATCGGTAAACGCAAATTATTGAAATATATCGAGTGCAGTGCTTTAATGTGTCACGTCAACTCATACAACAAGAAGTTTGATTACTACAACGCCCTCTCGCCTTAACCGCACATGCCTTTGGCTGCATGATAGGTGGGCCACCCACCTGTCATACACGCAAAGGCAGGAGCAGTAAGTCAATGAAGATACGTCCCTCCCTCGCCCATGAGCGCGGTGGCTGGCAGGACTCGGAGAAGCTTTCGTTCGCTACACGCTCTCCCTCCCGCACGCGGTGGACATGCAGCAGTTCAATCGGTGTCAGATGGCCAGAAGCATACTGTAGTACTCCTCCACTGCAGTAGTACTCCATCATTGTTCGACTTCCCGAAGAGGCGAAGAGCCAAGCGCAGCCCGGACGCTCGTGTGGTAGTTTCATGTGTAGTGTAGTCTAGGATAGCGTGTACCGTGCTTGTAAGCTTAAAATCGTTGGGGTCGGCTCCATGCACTGGCCCTACCTGTCATCCTGGTGATTGTAGTTTGCACACACATCTGGTCAAGACAAGAATATATATTTTAATTTGTGGTGGGGTAAATGTTCGAGGTTGCAGCAAATGGAGTATTGTACACTGCGGGTCTTTCAGCCAAGTTTAGAGGCAACCATGTGGGGCCAGTGCTATGATGTGTCGCGGCAACTCATACAATGAGGGGAAGCTTGATTTTACTACTACACGCCTTCTCCCTCGCCCATGCGCGCGGTGGCTCGCAGACGAGGACATGCTTTTGCTTAGGCTGGTTGTAATGGAATACTAGTATCATGCATATGATACTAGTGTATGATACTACACATCCGTAGTGCATAGTATCATATGTTAGTATCGTCGATGACTTCATTTATTAGCATGCATGACACATAGTAGCACAACATTTAATACGATACGGTATCATGATATGATACTCAACCCTCTCTTTCTTCATTTACTTCTATGCCACCTCATCAAATATGCCTAGTTGGCATGCATGATACTCCCCCGTTCCTAAATATTTGTCTTTTTAGATATCTCAAATGGATTACCACATACGGATATATATATACATATTTTAGAGTGTAGATTCACTCATTTTGCTCCCTATGTAGTCACTTGTTGAAATCTCTAGAAAGACAAATATTTAGGAACGGAGGGAGTACTACCTATGATACTCCCATTACAACTAGCCTTATAGAGTACTACAACAAGCTATCCCTCCCGCACACGGTGGACGCACATGCAGTAGTGGATTCGATACTGTAGAAGTAGTAGTAACATCATTGTTCGTCTTCTCGAAGAGACGAAGAGCCAAGCGCAACCCGAACGTGGCAGTTGCGAACACTCGCCATAGTGTGTTTGGTTGCATTCTCATCTCAGCATAGTTGTTCCCTCTTCGTGCATGCTCATCCCAGAACCCCTCTTCATGCATGCTCTTCTCATGCATGCTCCTAGTGTATTTGTGTTAAGCTAGTGTGGACTCATGCACCCTTCATACACCCTACCAAACACCCAAAAGTGGGTCGAGAAGGGCTTGGAGCACGCATATAGCCAGGCTCTTGCATGAGACAAAATTGCTATTTGAGCCCACTATTGTAGTACTACTTGCTAGTATAGCCCTGTAAACCGGAAAGGAGTATTTGCCTTTCTAGAGATTTCAACAAGTGACTAGACTACACCCTAAATGAGTAGTACTAGAGCAAAATGATTGAATCTACACCGTAAATAAATGCATAGTTCTCTCGTTTTTCTCTCTGCCTTGATCGCGGTGCACAATATTGAGTACTCCTATATAACTAGCCGCTCTATCTACGTGCGGGAAATCAAAGCATCCGGGCCCGATAGCTTAACGACGACCCCTTACGGTCGATGCCATGTGTCGGTCACCCTTGACGAAAGCACTTCTTTGACGCGCGATTTTATCATCATGGACGTGGACACTTCCGTGATGACAATTTTGGTAATGTCATGGAACACTTCTACGACATCACATGTATGACTATCTTGATTCTGTCATAGAATTGTCATGGATGTACATGCATGACAGAAAACATGACCTACTATGACAAACACGTATCATCATGAAAGTCTATTTTTTTTGTAGTGACAATACATGTCGGTTCCCCTTCTGTCACTAGGATCGAGCACCGCAAGATTGAACCCAAAGCTAAGCACTTCTCCCATTGCAAGAAAAAACAATCTAGTTGGCCAAACCAAATTGATAGTTCGAAGAGACTTGCAAAGATATCAAATCATGGATATAAGAATTCAGAGGAGGTTCAAATAATATTCATACATAAGCTGATCATTGTCGGCGTCAAAACTGGCGGATCTCGGGTAGGGGGTCCCGAACTGTGCGTCTAAGGTCGATGGTAACAGGAGACGGGGGACACGATGTTTACCCAGGTTCTGGCCCTCTTGATGGAGGTAATACCCTACTTCCTGCCTTATTGATCTTGATGAATATGATGATTACAAGAGTTGATCTACCACGAGATCGTAATGGCTAAACCCTAGATGTCTAGCCTGTATGATTGTGATTGCCTCTACGGACTAAACCCTCCGTTTTATTGTAACACCCCGGATGTAACTTTCCATATTTGTAACTCCAACTCTTGCCATTTTCGGCTATGTGTTATGATATTCCCTTCGTGGTTGGGTTTTGTCTTCGTTTTGCTTTTGTTCATGTCATGCATCTCATATCATGTCATCATGTGCATCTCATTTGCATACGTGTTCGTCTCATGCATCCGAGCATTTTCCCCGTTGTCCGTTTTGCAATCCGGCACTCCCACCTCCTCCGGCGCACCCCTCTTGTTTCATTTCCTGAGCGGGTGTTGAACGTTCCCGGAATGGACCGAGTCTTGCCAAGTGGCCTTGGTATATCACCGGTATACCACCTGTCAAGTTTCGTTCCATTTGGAGGTCGTTTGGTACTCCAACGGTTAACCGGGTAACCGCAAAGTCCTTTTGTGTGTTGCAGCAAAACCCCCCTCCAAACAGCCCACAAACCCATCTAAGTCATCTCCATGCTCTAGGTTGTTCGATCACGATCGTGTGGGCGAAAACCGCACTCCATTTGGAGACTCCTAGCTCCCTCTACCTATAAAAATACCTCTCCCTCCGAAATCCGGACGAAACCCTAGCTAAAATCGATCCCCGCCGCCACCGGACGCGTCCGCCGCCGCCGGACGCACTCGCCGCCACGCCCGGCCTCTCACAGCGTGCGATGTGGCACCCCGGCCTCCACCGCGACGCCGGCCCGGAGAGCCCGCGTCGGGCTCTCCCGGCCCGTCTCCTCCCGCGCTGCCGCTCGGGCGCCTCGCCCGGACCCCGCCCGCGCGCGCCGCCGCCGCCCTCTGCCTCGCCGGCGAGCTCGCCCTCCGCCGTCGTCTGCCCTGCCGCAGGTTGCCGGCGCTGCCGCGTCCGCCGTCTCCCCCGACCTCTCCGGCCGCGCCCCGTCTTCCTCCTCCCCGGCGGCGCCTCCTCCGCCTCCTCCGGCCGCCCCGTCCTCCATCTCCGGCAGCAGCTCCGGCGAGCCCCGAGCCCGATCTGGATCCAAACGCCTCGGTTGACTTTTCTTCTCCTCCCCCGAAATTTCTCTAAGTCTGGAAATTTTACAATACATGCTCATGTTCATCGCATCATAACTCTCTGCATATAGCTCCGTTTCGTGCGTGTAATATGTTGAAATGTTCGCCTCGAGATGCTCTTAATTTTGTTCCATTGTGCCATGTTCATTTGAGTCCATCTTGATGCCCAAAGTGCAAGAGGGCTATATGCTGTTGCCTGCTGTTACTTATCAGAACATGAGGATTTGTTATTTTTGTCGCATTTGATGTGTGCATCTTATGGGCATGAGCTCTACATGTGTTTTGATGTATGCCATGCCATCTTTACAGAGGTGTATGCCATGTATTTTTGTGATCTCTGTGGTGACTAGCACAAGCATGCAAACTAGGCTTCGTGATGTTTCTGATTTCAGGGACTTAGTAATTTTACCAAGTCTGTGGCTGCTGTTATTTTGTTGCTATGTATCCATGTGGCTACAGAAAGATCCATGCTTATTTTGGAGATGTTCAGTAAGAATGTTTTGTAGATATAGTTGTGCTCTATCCATTCATGCCCCTGTTTGCAATTATGGAGTGCCATATAGGGCTGCAAAGAGTCGAGTTCGAGCGAGTTGGTCTAGGCTCAGCTCAACTCATACCAAAATTCGAGCGAGCTTAAAATGTGTGAAGCTCAAGGTCGAGCTGCAGAAAGTGGCTCATGCTCAGCTTGTAACGATCTCGAGTCGATCTCGAGCTAGTTTCGAGCTCAATAAGATGATTTTTAAAATCATTTTAAGGCAAATTTTAAATTAAGATAGACCACAATAGAACAGAAAAATCACTATAAATTCGACTTATTCTTTCTCAGGTGAAGACTAGTATTTAATAACAATGGATAGAAGGCGACGAGGTGCACCGGCTCTCAAACTTTGACCAAAATAATAAGATATTGAACACATGGTTGGCCATGTGATGAGAATAAATTTTCTACATGCTTAATTTCCATGTTTGCTAGTAGGTAAAGTGAAGAAAAAAATTGTACAGAACATATATAAAAATGAATGATCCTAATTCTTAGCAATAGATATGTAGGTTATTCAATATACATATACGATATCGGGCCATCGAGCTAAAATCGAGCGAGCCAATGCTGGCTCAAGATCGGCTCGTTTCTCAATCGAGCTACATTCATACTCGACTCATTTTTTTCCGAGTCGATCTCGAGTCGAGCTAAAATACGAGTCGATCTCGAGCGGCTCATGAGCCTCGAGATTTTCTTGCAGCCCTAGTGCCATAGCATGTCTTAATCTTGCTCTACTTTTGTTATAAAATATTTCTGGCAGAATGTTAACATGATATTCAATTTTGCCAAAGTTGTTGTAGTTGTTTCATACATGCTATGTACTTGCTCTTGCCATGGATAGCTTCATAAACATACCATCTTGCTGTAGGTATGCTTTTTTGTCATGCATTGCTTTTTGGTGAGTGCATCAAGCTCACCAAGATGCCTTCATATTACTGTTTCTGCCATGCTCTGTTTTCTGCCAAGTCTGAAACCTGTTAACGAAACTTGCTATGTTTACATGGTTGCCATCATATCTTCTGGTCCTTTTTGGCTTGTGGTCAGTAAGGGACTTTTGTTCTATGCATTTAGTAGATTAATGCCATGCCTTGCTTTGTTATGTTAAGTTCCTGTAGCATGTTGATCTCTTGCTCTGAACATTGCAACCTGATGCTGTTTCAGGCATGTCCAGTAATTTCAGTCTGTGAACCTGTTATCTTTTGCACTTTTGCCATGCTTGTTTGAACCTGCTGTGGTGTGATCTAGCCGTAGCTCAGTGTTCATCTTTTGTCAAGCATCTCCTGTAGATTACTGCCATATGCTTTGTTGCTATGTTGGAGTGCTGTAGCATAGTTTCTTGATGTATTCTAAGTGCTATCATGCTGTTAATTGCAGATTCGTGTCATTCTTGTTTTGCTTGCCATTTGCAAACTGTGCATCTGTTTCCGGTGATCTTTATATCGATTTCAACCGAAATCATCTCATCTTTCCAATGGCATGCTTGGTTTGCCAAGTTACTGCCTTGTTCATCATTTTTCTTCTGGAGCACGCATATGCATCGCATATCATATCTCGCATATCATACATGTTTTGCATCATGTTGCTTGTGCATTTCTCGTGATTGATTGTGATTCCGTTGCTTGTGTTCTTGATTTGGGTTGAGCCGGGAGACAAGTTCGTGAACGAGGAACCTGTTGAGTATGCTTACGAGGATCAAGCTTTCGACAACTCTGAGAACCTTGCAGGCAAAATGACCATACCCTCGAAATCACTTCTATCTTTGCTTTGCTAGTTGTTCGTTCTATTGCCATGTTGCGCTACCTACCACATGCTATATCATGCCTCCCATATTTCCATGTCAAGCCTCTAACCATCCTTTCCTAGCAAACCGTTGTTTGACTAAGTTACCGCTTTTGCTCAGCCCTTCTTATAGCGTTGCTAGTTGTAGGTGAAGTTGAAGTTGGTTCCATGTTGGAACATGGATATTTTGGAATATCACAATATCTCTTATTCAATTAATGCATCTACATATTTGGTAAAGGGTGGAAGGCTCGGCCTTATGCCTGGTGTTTTGTTCCACTCTTGCCGCCCTAGTTTCCGTCATACCGGTATTATGTTCCTTGAGTTTGCGTTCCTTACGCGGTTGGGTGATTTATGGGACCCCCTTGATAGTTCGCCTTGAATAAAACTCCTCCAGCAAGGCCCAACTTTGGTTTTACCATTTGCCACCTGAGCCTTTTCCCTTGGGTTTTCGCGAGCCCGAGGGTCATCTTTATTTAAACCCTCGGGCCAATGCTCCTCTGAGTATTGGCCCAACCTGTCAGTCGCCGGTGGCCACCAGGGGCAACTCTGGGCTCGCCTATCGGAAGCTTGGACAATCCGGTGTGCCCTGAGAACGAGATATGTGCAGCTCCTATCGGGATTTGTCGGCACATTCGGGCGGCTTTGCTGGTCTTGTTTTACCATTGTCGAAATGTCTTGTAAACCGGGATTCCGAGACTGATCGGGTCTTTCCGGGAGAAGGTTTATCCTTCGTTGACCGTGAGAGCTTATAATGGGCTAAGTTGGGACACCCCTGCAGGGTATTATCTTTCGAAAGCCGTGCCCGCGGTTATGAGGCAGATGGGAATTTGTTAATGTCCGGTTGTAGAGAACTTGTCACTTGACTTAAGTAAAATACATCAACCGTGTGTGTAGCCGTGATGGTCTCTTCTCGGCGGAGTCCGGGAAGTGAACACGGTTTGAGTTATGCACGAATGTAAGTAGTTTCAGGATTACTTCTTGATCATTTCTAGCTTCGCGACCGTTGCGTTGCTTCTCTTCTCGCTCTCATTTGCGTATGTTAGCCACCATATATGCTTAGTGCCTGCTGGACCTCCACCTCATTACACCATCCTTTCCTACAAGCTTCAATAATCTTGATCTCGCGGGTGTGAGATTGCTGAGTCCTCGTGACTCACAGATTCTACCAAAATAGTTGCAGGTGCCGACGATGCCAGTGCAGATGATGCAACCGAGCTCAAGTGGGAGTTCGATGAGGAACGTGGTCGTTACTATGTTTCTTTTCCTGGTGATCAGTAGTGGAGCCCAGTTGGGACGATCGGGGATCTAGCATTTGGGGTTATCTTATTTTCATTTGGATTTGACCGTAGTCGGTCTATGTGTGGATTTTGGATGATGTATGAATTATATTTATGTATTGTGTGAAGTGGCGATTCTAAGCCAACTCTCGTTATCCCATTCTTGTTCATTACATGGGATTGTGTGAAGATGACCCTTCTTGCGACAAAACCACAATGCGGTTATGCCTCTGAGTCGTGCCTCGACACGTGGGAGATATAGCCGCATCGTGGGCGTTACATTTATATAGACACCGAAGGGGCCTAAGGTTGTACAGAGTCGGTTTACAAAGGAAGGAATCTTCATATCCGAATGCCAAGCTTGCCATCCACGCAAAGGAGAGTCCCATCCGGACACGGGAGGAAGTCTTCTGTCTTGTATCTGCACGGCCCATCAGTCCGGTCCACGTCATATAGCCCGGACGCCCGAGGACCCCTTAATCTAGGACTCCCTCAGTAGCCCCTGAACCAGGCTTCAATGACGATGTGTCCGGCACGCAGATTGTCTTCGACATTGCAAGGCGGGTTCCTCCTCCGAATACTCCAAAGTAGTCCTCGAACACAGAGAACGTGTCCGGCTCTGCAAAACAAACTCCGCAAAGAGCATAATATTTAACAAGTCCCATCTACTATTATCTTCTGTAGCGAGACATCACGTCTCCTGCCCGGTCATTATTTCAAACCGTTTTTTAGCCTCCCGCTCCATGTTTCAAGATGCGGTTTCCATTGGCACGTCTTGTCGAAGCAGAGATTGTGTCCCCTTATCATGGGATCCTCATCAATATGGGCGTGGGTAATCCAACCGTGTTGTTGGCGATCCCTTGGGAATAGGCGAGCTTTAAGGCCCGTGAGGAGGTGTTCGATATTCTTCGCCTTTATAAAGGGGCACAGACCCGTCTTTCTCCCCCCACGCCTACCTCTTCCTCAACCTTCCCAACCTCAAGCTCCAGCGCCCAGGATTCGATTTTCCATTGTTACCAGTCCCTCTAGTTATGTCCGAGTCCATCTCCCAAGGTAGGTGGGCAGCCTCCTCAGTCATCGAGGAGGACATCGCAAAGCTTCGGAAGGCGAGGTACCTGACTGCGGAGATCCCCCACAGGCTCCCCACTAAAGGGCAGGTCATCCGTACACCAATATCCTGTGGGAGGGTTGTATTCATCTCGCACTTCCTCCGTGGGCTAGGGTTTGCTCTTCACCCCTTCGTTCGCGGCCTCATATTCTATTACGGGCTAGATTTTCACGATCTAGCCCCGGACTCCTTTCTCCACATCTCGGCGTTCGTTGTCGTGTGCGAAGCCTTTCTCCGCATCCCCCCACACTTCGGCCTGTGGCTCAAGACTTTCAATGTGAAGCCGAAGCTACTTTACGGGGAACAAGCGGAGTGCGGAGGTGCTATGGCGAGCAAGCTTGCCAACACCACCTGGCTAAAAGGCACCTTCACGGAAATCCCCAACTCATGGCAACAGGAGTGGTTCTATATCACCGAACCCCCCGGCACCTAATGGGCAGCCGCACCTGTGTTCCGATCTGGCCCTCCATTGTGGCTCGCATCATGGATAAATAAGGGGCCGGACTGGGGATCAGTTGATGAAGTACAAACGTTGCAAAGTCGTATCCGGAGTATCCTCGAAAGGGACATTGGCCTTATTAACGTGATCCATGTGATGCTAGTCTGTCAGATCCTCCCGTGCCAATGACGGCCTCTCCGTAGGTGAGTTCAATCCGGAAGGACCGCGGACCCTTCAACAATTCTTCGGCACAACGCACGAAGGGATGTGCAACCATCCAGATACCTCGGTAAGCACCCAATTTCTGACCGCAACTCGGTTGATTATCCCATTGTGATGTACTGAGAGCTCTATCTTTGACCAGGGTTGGATAAAGAAGTCCAAAATAATTAGGTGTTCAGCTCCGCTTCCCGAAAATTCGGCCGACCCTGTGTTGACGAGGATGCTGGCCCCGGTGTCGTATCAACTGCCAGTGCCAGAGGACAAGAAGAAGAGCGAAGAGGCCGAAAGCGGCCTCCACTCTACAGGTATGCCGGACACGTCGTCCGGGGAGACTGAAGCTCCCTCTTCGAGAGACAAAGGGGAAGGAGAAGGTGATATCCCTTCCCCTCATGGGAAGGAAAGGACCGCGTCTGAAGACTTGGAGGTGGAAGCACCCAAAAGAGGTAAGGTATCCCCACCATATGGTTCAGGTTCCGAAGCTGATGTCATCACAAAGCACCTCTTTAGGGACAAGCCACTTGTTGAATCGTAAGTGAACAAGGATTCTCTAGACATATCCCGTTCTTTTCGGGTTGTAGGGGTAACATTTAAAATATATGCTTGCAGTTCGGCCCACAGTCCACCCCGACAGTCCTCCTCATCAGGGGACTTATCTCCGCGGATGATGGAAAGCGAGACGCCTTCTCATGCTTCATTGCCTCTTAGGGCGGACGACTTCGAGGTGTCATCTTGGAGAATCTCCCCTGACCATCAAGTGGCGTGGGGGACAAAAACAACACACAAGGGTGGTACTTCGATCATCAATGGTCCAGGGGGCGCAGCCCCTACGGGGGCCAGCAATGAAGGCCCCGAACTATCCAGCTTACAGCCGAAGACGACTCTAAGGTCGAGCCGATATATCCATTTGGAGGGAATGCGTACTCCCGCAGCAGCCTCCAAGAATCCGGAGGCGCCGGATACTCTGAGGAGCATATTACAAACTGTGTCCATCTCAGCGGAACATCGTACCTTAATGGGTACGGTGGTTGAAAGGGTTCTGTCCACGAGAAGCGAATTGATGAAGCTTTCCTGGGCCTGTTGTGAGGCTTCGAGGTATGCAATGTAATAGCTTAACTATATCTACATGCACAATGCGCCCGTGTACGGATAGTAGCCCCTGAGGCTCTGGTCGGCTTCCACAGCGAGGCGATCAGAGGATCAAAAAGATATGCTCAGGAAGTAACCTAATAATTTGAACACAGGCTGTTACGTCCGTGGCGACCGCCCAAGCTATGGAAGTTGCAGATCTAAAATAAAAACTTGAGTTAGCGGATGAGGACATCACCCTTATTAACAGGCGGCTTGACGAGGCACAAGGTATGTGTTGGGGCAGCTTGTTTATGCATGTATACTAGTATGAGAACGAGGCTAAAAATCATATACTGTGACATGCATAACTGTAGATGGTGCTGCCGCGGGCTGAACTTTCCCAAGCTAAGGAGCAGGCCTGAGTGAGCGACGCAGCTGCCAAGAAGGCGGATGTGGATTTAAAGGCCGAACAGGCCGCTCAGCACCAGTGTCAGGAGAGAATATCTACAATGGAGCGGGAGCTGAAGGGTGCCACTAGGAGGTGCAAATCTCTCGAGGAAGATAACAAAGCCAAGGCAGCCCAACCTGACAAAGGCCTTACTAGAGGTGAAAGAAGCACGATCCAAGTCTAGAGCGGCTCGGGAGGAGATCAGACAGGCTGTGGAGATAGCGGTTGGTAAGCCCTTTCTTTTACAGACTAAGTTCGGCGACCCAGAGTATGCTCTGCTTAACCAAATGTGGAGTTCTCCAGACGCGTTCTTGGATCTGCTGAAGAGTGTTTCTGACGCGGCGCAGTTTTTCCAAGAACACGAGGGACGTGCTGCGGAGAGGCTTTTTTGGTCGCAACTCAACGTGGCCACACGACCGGCGCTGCTGAACAAACAGATGGCCCAGTGGGCCGAGCTACACAAGATGTCCGGAGCTGCCATGAAGGACGTCGTGGTTCGGCTATGGCCAGCCGTACCCGTTCCGAGCAGCTATTTTGGTTTGGTGCAGCGGCTTGTCGATGCAGTGCCGCGTATTGACGCCGTCAAGCGGTCGGTGCGCATAGAAGGTGCCCGGATGGCCTTCGCCCGCGTCAAGATGTACTGGGCAAAGATGAAGGCCACCAATGTTGCAATCAAGGGTCCGCCTGGAAGTAAGGACCATCACGCACCGGAGCATTATTTGGAGGACGTCCTAGAGGGTCAGTGCTCGAAGGATATTATGTTTGAATAAATGTACCGGAATTGTGAAAACAATATTATGATACGTTAAAGCTGTGTTATATACCTTTTCCATTATTTCCTGTTGTGTGGTCGTTTCGTATAACTAAGTTTGCCAGGCGTCGGCGTCGACCCCCTCGCATATAATGCGGGGGTGTTCGTAATAGCACCTGATCACTCTTGACCCAACATCTTGGTTCGGAACGGAGGTGTCAGTGTGGAGAACTAGGGAATCAGACTATAGGGCTTTAACACCTTCAGTTAGCCATAGGAGTTTTACGGTGGGTCTATGATATAGCCCCTGGTATGTACACAGTTATCCGAATACGGTTGCGTTACATAGGTGACCAGAAAAACGGTCCTTCGTGTAGTACGGAAGAAATCGCGAAAGATTTTGATAAGTCACCGAGTGGTTTTCAAGCTCTCGCCTCATCATGACAGTCAGTTTTCGGCTTTCTCTACTGAGGTGTTTGACCAGGTGAACCGGAAACACAATCACAGTAGTTATCCCTTTACTACCCTAGCCGATAAGACGGAACATAGGGTAGCAAGCACAGGAGCCGGGCAACCCAACTATTGACCAAAGACATGATTCGGAGCTGATGCATATAATGCCAAACTCATGACGCCGAAGTATGCTATAGAGCTGTTCGGACTTTTCCGGCAACCAATATGTTGCCGTATCAAGCCCCTGGCAATTTGTGTCGAGGTGTCTGCGTGAAACAACCGAAGAAGCCAGGTACGTTTGTATGCGAAAAAGCGAATACTAAAGACGGATTATGTTCACTAAAATCTAATTGATACGTTGAACGTAATCTTACAGATTATGACACCACCAGCCAGGCCATTTTATGTGCCAGGGCTCGAGGGCTGAGGAAAAAGGATCTATACAGGTTTCAAATAGAGTTTTTGTGTTGCAAAAAATCTTTTAGAGCTCCTGTCGCACGTCTGCGCTGCCTATGTTTCCGCGAAAAGGCTTCCTTAAAGGGAGCAATCCCCGGTTATTTGTAGGAAAGCCGGGCTCATAAAGAGTCCTTTCAGGTCCATAGGGCAGACATGTATTGATTCACCTGTGGCAAAAAGATAAGAGAATAGTTAGAAAAGAGAAAAGGCTAGAGTCCGGACGAACCGCTTTGTAGGCCTGTCCGTATTGTGCCTCCGTCGATGACCAAGGTATTTTGAGTGCATAATTATGTATGCACGATGCAAATTTTGAGTGCATAATTATGTATGTGTAGTAGAGGCCGGCGGTTTAATGACCGATGAGATACGCGGCATGAGGAGGTCGCTTTGTACTTCGGCTGTGATTGCCATAGTGTGCCCCTCAGAGCGGAGGGAGCGTTCCGTTTTGCCGTTGATAGTTATGGTGCCGCGTCGACCAGGCATCTTAAGCTTTAGATAGGTGTAGTTTGGGGCCGCATTGAAACGAGCAAAAGTGGTCCGCCCCAGCAGTGTGTGGTAGCCAATGCGGAATGGGACAATATCGAAGATCAAGTCTTCACGTCGGAAGTTTTTCGGTGAACCGAAGACGACTTCCAGTGAGATTGAGCCTGTGCCATGAGCTTCTGCGCCGGGTATGACTCCCTTGAAGGTAGTTGTGGTGGGCTTGATCCTTGAAGGGTCAATGCCCATTTTGCGGACAGTGCCTTGGTAGAGTAAATTGAGGCTACTGCCGCCGTCCATGAGGACTCGCGTGAGATGGAATCCGCTGATAATTGGATCGAGGACCAGAGCTGCCAAACCTCCATGACGGATACTGGTTGGGTGGTCCTTGTGATCAAAAGTGATCGAGCAGGCCGCCCATGGGTTGAATTGTGGGGTGTCCGGATTTATGGCGTGGTCGTCTCGTAGTTCGTGCTTGCGCTCCCTTTCAGAGGTATGCGTCACGTATATCATGTTTACTATTTTTACTTCATTGGGAAATTGCTTCTGTCGCCAGGTGCTCGGCAGGTGAGCTTCCTGTTCTTCACTGTCACTAGGCGGCCCCCTCCGTTTGTGTTCGGCAATGAGCTTGCCAACTTTTTTGAAAACCCAACAATTTTTATTGGTATGGTTGGCGGGTTTGTCAGGGCTGCCATGGATCTGACAGGGCCGATCCAGTATCTTGTCTAGACTGGATGGACCATCTCTGCTTGCCTTAAATGGCTTCTTCCGCTGACCGGTTTTGCAGCCACTAAATCCGGCATTGACCATTGTGTCTTGGGTTCCTGCATTATTGTTGCGACGCTTGTCTTTATTGCGTCGTGGCTTGCCATTGTCGTCCCTATCTTCGGAGGTGCCAGGATCGCTCGCGCTATTGCTTCTACGAGCGAGCCAGCTATCTTCTCCCGTGCAAAAGCGGGTCATTAGTGCGGTGAGGGCTATCATGGACTTAGGCTTTTCTTGGCCCAGGTGGCGGGCGAGCCACTCGTCGTGGACGCTATGTTTAAAGGCCGCGAGTGCTTCGGCATCCGGACAGTCGACAATTTGGTTCTTTTTAATTAAGAACCTAGTCCAGAGTTTCCTGGCTGATTCTCCGGGCTGCTGGATGATGTGACTGAGGTCATCGGCGTCCGGAGGCCGGACATATGTGCCTTGGAAATTGTCGCGAAAGGCATCTTCCAAGTCTTCCCAACTGCCAATTGAGTTCTCCGGAAGGCTGTTTAGCCAGTGCCGGGCTGGTCCCTTTAATTTTAGTGGGAGGTATTTAATGGCGTGGAGATCATCACCGCGGGCCATGTGGATATGGAGAAGAAAATCCTCAATCCATACTATGGGGTCAGTTGTTCCATCGTATGATTCAATATTCATGGGTTTAAATCCTTTTGGGAATTCATGCTCCATTACTTCATTAGTGAAGCAGAGGGGGTGTGCGGCGCTTCTATATCGGGCCAAGTCGCGACGTAGTTCGGATGGAGTCCGTCTGTGGTTTTCGGCCCGGACGTGGTTATGCTTGTTGCGTTTGGCTAGATAGCCGTCATCGCGCGCCGGTGCATACTCCTGCAATCCGTAGATCGATCTGGTCTGACCTGCTCTATGTTCCAGGTCCTGCCGCAGGTCATATATATATCCCCGAGCTGTTGTGTCTCTGTTTTTATGGCGAGATAGTATGAGCTGGTGTTCGGCTTGAGTTGCCGTTTTGTCCCTGCCACGTGGTGGTCGGTCCGCCGCGTTACGCACTGATGGTACGGGCTCCAGTGCCTCGTCGTCGAATTGAGGTAGCAGCTTACACTTCGGGTAGCTTTTGGTTGGCTGTGCAAGGCCGTATTCCTCAGCTGCCAGGACATTAGTCAATCTGTCGTTGAGCGTATCCCGTTCGGCTTGAAGCCGTTGCTGCTTCCTTTTTAGGCTCCTCGCGGTTGCGATGAGCTGTTTCCTAAAGCTTTCTTGCTCGAGGAGCTCCTCTGGCACGATGAAATCTTCGTCACCGGGGCTTATGTCGTCTTCGGAGGGTGGTATGTAATTGCTGTCCTCCAAGTCCTCGCTTCCGACTGGCTCGTCAGGGTTACCCTGCCCCTCCTCCCTATCATCATGCTCGGGTATTGGTTTGACATGGGCATCCGGGTCTTCGGCATTCTCCGGAGTGTTATTGTCTCCATTGCCGGTATTGCTTTCCTTGCCACGACGTGATTTTGAACGGTGTCGCTGATGCCGCTTCTTCGGTGGTTTATCAGTGTTGTTGTCCTTGATTGGATCCTTATTGCCCTCGCCGCCATCCTCTCTTGGTGTATCTACCATGCATACGTCGAATGTGGGGGTGGCCGCCCAGCGTGTGGTGTGCGGCAGGTTTTGGCTTTGTTCGTCTCCGGCATCAACGTCCATACCGTAGATGTCTTCGGAGTTACGGTCAAGCATGTCGGTAAGGTCCTCGACAGTGGCTATGAAGTGGGTGGTGGGTGGGACGTAAAATTCCCCGCTCTCAGCCCCTTGTCTGGGCTGGGCGTAGTTCAGACGTTGCTCCTCCGTAATGACGAGGGATCACATCAAGTACAGAGCCTCGCTTAAAGGCGAGGTTTGGCCAACGAGAAGAGAATCCGTGGAGTACGGCCGGAAGGAAACTCCTTGGCCGAGCTCACACAATGCTGACTCCGAGGGTTCGGAGCCAGTGTCCGGAGAAGAGTCCGGCTTCATGATGGTTGCCAGCGACACTAGTTCCTTCGGCTCTCCCGTACTGGGCTTAGTGGCCGCAGATAGTCCGGCGGGCTCAGGAATCCCGTATTTGGATCTGGTGACGCGCTCCGGATCTAAGGCCAGAGCGGAGGTTGGAGTCGTGAACTCTTGGAAGATCAAGTCTCCTCGGATATCAGTGACATAGTCCAGATTTCCAAAACTAATCTGGTGACCTGGGGCATAGCTGTCGATCTGCTCTAGATGGCCAAGCGAGTTGGCCCGCAGTGCGAAGCCACCGAATACAAAGATCTGGCCAGGGAGAAAAACATCCTCCAGGGCAGAATTGTTGTAGATGACTGATGGAGCCATCGAACCTTCTGATGACGACGCAGCGAGACTCTGAATGAAAGCACCAATGTCGGTGTCAAAACCGGCGGATCTCGGCTAGGGGGTCCCGAACTGTGCGTCTAAGGTCGATGGTAACAGGAGACGGGGGACACGATGTTTATCCAGGTTCGGGCCCTCTTGATGGAGGTAATACCCTACTTCCTGCTTGATTGATCTTGATGAATATGAGGATTACAAGACTTGATCTACCACAAGATCGTAATGGCTAAACCCTAGATGTCTAGCCTGTATGATTGTGATAGCCTCGACGGACTAAACCCTCCGGTTTATATAGACACCGGAGGGGCCTAAGGTTGTACAGAGTTGGTTTACAAAGGAAGGAATCTTCATATCCGAACGCCAATCTTGCCATCGACGCAAAGGAGATTCCCATCCGGACACGGGAGGAAGTCTTCTGTCTCGTATCTTCACGGCCCATCAGTCCGGCCCATGTCATATAGCCCGGATGCCCGAGGAACCCTTAATCCAGGACTCCCTCAATCATAAATCCACAATTCATCGGATCTCGACAAACACACCGCAAAAGAGTATTACATCGAATAGATCTCCAAGAACATCGAGGAGAACTTTGTATTGAGAATCAAATGGAGAGAAGAAGCCATCTAGCTACTAGCTATAGACCCGTAGGTCTGAAGTAATGTCACAGCCAGATTTTTTGCCCTTTCTTTTTCTTTTGTTGTTCTGAGCTTTTTGCTTGAGTTTAGTTTTTCCGTGGCTATGTGGTCTGGAAACTGAAGAAGATGCCCTCTTCTTTGTTTCCAGAGTGGCTTGTAATCCTCAAACCCTTCCCAAGACCTTGTCATTTTCATCCTAGCCCAATCCCAATATTCTTTTATTGGTAATATTCCTTTTTCTATTAAAGGAATAACCCAATTTTCCCTAGGTTGTGATGCAACCTATATTTCTATCACTCCTAAAATTCCCAAATAATTCTCATAAATTGTTTGGGTCATATCTTCCTCAAATATGGCAAAATATTTCATTGCCATGTTTCCAATCATGCTCAATTAATTCATTTCATATTCTGTCCTAAATGGCACATTGTGAAGCAAGTGCTATTTATCTTTTCCCAATTGACTCCAAACTTTTTGGACACATTTTCATGTCCATATAACTGCCTCATGCAAAATTTCATACTCATTTGCCTAGTAATTATTTTCCAGCTAATTTTCAAAGTTTCTGCCCAGAAAGAAACTTTGTGAAGCAGGTACAAGCTAGGCATATGAAAATGAGTAGAAATTTTTGTATGACCTCAATATGATCAAATCATGACCCTGCTCAAGATTTGAGCTCATGCAATGCATCTATCTGAGCACAGCTTCAAATCTTTGTTTCTGTCCAAATTTTCAGTTAGTGCAGCAAGTACATTTTATATTGCTCCATTATTTCTGAAAATTTTCCAGGACCTTCTCCTACCCATATAACCTAGCTCTACCAAATTTGGGCATATTTCATCTAGCCATTTTCCCTCAGGATATTTCCTAAGTTTCTGCCTAGAGAAGTGCTTTATGAAGGAAGTACCATTTTGGTTTGGCCAAATGGCATGAAATTTTTACAGCACTCTCATATGCCCAAATAATCCTTCCATGTTCATTTTCAGCCTAATTCATCACTCCATGTGAGTGCTTCTTCCTGTTCTTCTTTCTGGACCAATTTATGTAGTTGTAAAGCAACTATATAAAATACTTGTCCTAATCATCTCAAAATTCACAGAACTATAGTTCTTCCTAACCTAAACTCCCCTGACATCTAGTTGGCCTCTTAACCTCACTCTGTTGATCACAGCATAATGATCAAGTATGCAACAGCAAACTTCAAAACCCACTTCCCATTTAACCACTGTGTATTTAACCAAGTCACCACCTCAGTTGCAACCTACCCAGGAAGGACTAACCCCCAGACATCGTTTGGCCGACCATGTCGCACGGTGTCCACCAGTGCACGCGGTGATCATGAGTTTTGGCATGCCGCGCGCACGCTCTGCTGTCGTTGGCCGCATCTAGGACGTCTTCTAGCTCCGTCCCCTCCCTCTCTCGTCATCTTCGCGCTCGTGAGCATGTCCAACAGCTTCACCGCGTCGCCGCGGTCCTCCTGGAGCCATCGCCCTCTCCGTAAGCCCCTCCGTCAGCACTCGTCGCCGCGCGCCCACGGGTGAACAGAGGCCGACCTAGCATTCAAGGCGTTTGTTTTCTCTATCCCCTGCGCCCTCAGCCCCTCCTGTCCTGTGCACCTCTGTAGCTCGTCCGCACCCCCCCCCCCTCGTCGTGATCCTGTTCCACCCCATGCTCGCTGAGCCTCGCTAGAGCTTTGGCCGAGCTTGAGCGGCAGCAACCGGCTTGGCACCTCGCGCCGCGGCCATTTAAGTCCCTCCCATCGGTCTCTTCTGTCTCGTGAGGTTCATCTGCGCCCCGTCGTCGCGTTCCTCGCCCTCCCCGTGATGCATCCGCCCATCACCGGAGCTGGCCAGCGTGTCCTAGGCGGGACCCGAGCCGTGCTCCCTCGCCCGGCCTATATATAGGCCTCCCCCGAGCCCGTCGAGCACAACAGCCTCCTCGCAATTCTAGCTCACTCCCCGGCCCCTCCATTAGCCTCCAGGAGCTCCCCTCCTCTCCCACTGCCGCCATGGCCGCGGTTCAGCTCTCCCTAAATTGGCACAACGCCGGCCTCCTCTCACCAATCCACCACCACCACTAGTTTTCTCCTCGTCCCGGAGCTCCTCCCCACCCACTCCTCCTGCCGCCGGGGTTCCCTGTGGCTGCAACCCAATCATTCAGCCGCCGCCTCCCCGTCCCTTTGTTGCCGCAGGTCGCAGCCGCCCTAGCTCTCCCCGGCATGCACCTCCCCTCTGGACGGATGCGGTGAAGCCTCCTGTGCTCATTGGTGCCTTCCCCTTGGCCGGAGGTGGCCAGACCCGGCCGGGCCATCGCCGGCCGTGCCTTTGCCAAGCCTCACTCTGTTCCTGATCGGGAGGTAGAAGAAGGAGTGGGAGGAGAGAGAAGAGAAAGAGCGGGCCCCACCCGTCAGCCACACAACGCCTGGCCCCGCCTTGCCACGTGAGATAAGTGGAAACGGCTTTCCAAAATAACGTTTCCAACTCCTGAAAGCGTACTTTGATCTTTGTTCAGCTAAAAGTGTGTTTTCTCTGCAGTAGGCGTATTTCAGCGGAACGCGCTTTCTGTTTTCCAGCCAGGGGCTTCTTTGTGAAGATTGCTTTTACAAATTAGTCCCTGGACTTCCCCCTCTCGTATCTTCATGACCGTAACTCCGATTGAGGTGGTTCCAAAGCCCAGTTCTTTGTCTCATCGAGCCCGTTCCGTTTACATCATTTTCACTATGGTTTTACAGTGTGAAAATGACCTTTTTGCTCTTGCCCCTAATCAGCCCCTTCCGAGAGAGAACCATTCCGGCGATTCCTTCCGCGATCGTTCTGCACTTTTTCCCGGTGCATTCTTCGTCCCCAGGAAAGCCACAACCACCATTTGCATGATAGCCATGCAGTAGCATTGGTTTTCAACTTGAATATTTAATAATTGTCTGTTTGTTTTGCTACTGTTGTCGTATTTCGGTTATGCTTATGGATCGGTGATTACCATCATGCTATGTTTTCTTGCACTCTGTTATCATGTTGTACCTACTAGTATTACTTTCATATTGTCCAAGCTTGGTAGTAGTACACACTGGGTTGGTCATGTTCTTCGAGGCATGACTGTAGTCGGTTACCGAATACCGTATGCATTGTTCCTTTGTTGTTAGTTGGTTAAGTGTTTACTCGGCTATGTTATTGATGTGTTCTTCCATGGTACTTATTGTTGATGATAATGGCCATGTTATGCTATGAGTAGTGTTATACTTGTGATATTCATGCTCGTCATTATGCCCTGCTCAGTTGGATATGATTCATTGTTGATATGGTTGATAGTTATGTCGTACCCTCATGCTTATGTTGATATCATCCTCATGCATTGTACTTGCATCATGTTATTTTATCATGGCTCAGCATATTTGCATTCAAATTTAACTGGATTAAATTGAACTTGAACAATTGTTGGCTGAGTCATGGTGCCACCATATCAAGCTGACCAGTGCAACTATGCTTGCCTTTATGGGAAGGTCCTAGCTGGGTCTATTGTCATGCCTCTCACCGGTGCCTCCAACGAGGGAAGGTTATGCGCGGGCGCTACCTTGGACAGGTAGGACGGCATAAGCCTTGTGTGCCCGTTGTTGAGTATGGATCCTTTGTCCCCATTTGGGACCATTTTTGTTTTTCCACGACAGTGGCCGTTGATGCCTTTGGTAGGCACGGGCCACCTAGAAACCCAGAGGGGAGTTTGTCGGAGTGGCCGGGAGGGTGTCATGGCAGTAGGACGGTTTTTTTGGAACGCCGTTGGTCCACCCGAATGGGAGTGCGAGGCCATGGGTTCCGTGGTGGGGGTACAGTGAGCTACCTCTGTAGAGTATATATTAAATCTATCGATAGCCGCGCCCGCGGATAAGGGCCCAGTTCATACTTGGTCACACTCTGGGTCAATAGTAATAATAATAACTTGATTAATAACAACCCTGGTTTGATGATGAGAAAGAGATTGGTTGTGATCGTGAGATCATGACCGTGGTATTTGGTTGTGATCGTGAGATGATCACCGTGGTATTTGGTTGTGATCGTGAGATGATCACCGTGGTATCGAGGATACCGAGTTGTTGGATATTTGTGGTATTATGCGAGAGTAACGGGTAAAGATCAAGCTCCTTGTGGTCATGTAATGATTACTACGGTATTTCTAATACCAAGCTTGATTGGATCCTGAGATGACCGTGTGATGCCCGTGATGGTTACGAGGTAACCGAACAGAGGAAGTTGGTGCATGATAACTTCATCATGTTGCATGATAGTATCATCATGTTTATATGTTCATGCCACGCTCGTATCGTCCTAGTTTTATCATGTTGTTCTGATAGTATCATGTTAATCCTTGTTAACCTATAATTGCCATGCTATTATCTGTCTTGATTGCTTTTGTTACTGTGAGCTTGCAAGTACATTCAATGTACTGACCTGGCGTGTCATGCCAGTTCGCAGGTCATGGCGGATTTGATTCCTTGTTTGTCATGGATCCCTTGTTTGCGAGCTAGGATAAGCGTTCCAGCCAGAGTCCCTGCGGAGTGGAGTTCATCACCATCGTTGCTGGTCCGCTACGAGAGTTATTCCGCTGCTTCGTGTGGTTCTGCTACTTGCATGGAGCAACCGTGGCAGGCGTAGTGTCGCCGTGCCGATGTAATCCCCTTGTACCCATATAGACTGTAATAAAGAGCTGATTTGTTCTATGCTAAGCAGTGGGGTATTCCAGAAGACTTCTCCTCGATCTCTGGACTGGAATACGGGGCGTCCGGTTTCTCTGAGCCGGGGTGCCACAGGCTTGGTATCAGAGCAGGTCTGGCTGTAGGATGCCCTAGCCCTCACGAGCGCTAGAAAGTGGTAGTATGGAGTCTAGTTGGTGTGTTGCACTTGTTTGCTGCATTTTTTTGTTGCATAGCATGCGTATAGATTATTATTTAGTCGCTAACAGTTGATCTTGTGAGTGTAGGTGGCATCGGTTTCGATCCACTACCTGCACCATCCTTCTTTGCATGCCTGCACTTTGGTGTTTGGCGCCATCTCTGTCCCAGCAGAGTGATGCCCTGGTGCCAAGTGTTCCAGACACAATTTGCAGGAGTTATGCTCAGGTATCAGGTCGATATCTTTCCGTCACCCACCCATATTATTTCGGTGATAGACTTGTCTCTATCGCGAATCTTGCCATCCATCTCGTCCCTTCGGCAACCCTTACTGCTATTTGTTATCAAAAAAGGGCAATGCCAGCAAGCCTTGCTTTTCCTCCCCCATATTGCCTTGTCATTCAATTCTTTGGACGTGTACGATTCCCTTTTATACACTTGATGATGATGTGGTCATAACCTTTGTGTTCCACCACATAATCACCAAGTCCGTCCTCGCCTCCGTATCCATCTGGTTGCGACCAGTGTTCAGCCAGCGCTTGGTGTAGCCTTGGTTACACCAATTCCTTCCCCACATGGATTTCATTTTCGTGCACACTGCCACAGCATATTAGACCGTAATACCGGAGTTTCCGCGTGATTTGTGTGCTTAGGTATGCATGCATATTATCGTTGTGAGTAGCAGTAACATGTGATGTTGCTTGGTATTTATATTATTTGTATGCTTTGTGTGCTTTTGTTTTCGTCGTTTCTTTTGCTTCTTTCTTCGGGCCTTCGGTGTTGCATATTCTCCCCTCATTAAAGTTGCTCGTCAACTGAAGTTGGACCCAAAGAGTCAGCAAGGAATGCATATATTTGGAAATTCAGCTGAACAGAATGGAATTCTCAGCCGACCACAGTGAAATGAGAAATATCTGGTTGTGATGATGATAATCAAGTTTGCATTAATGTGCACTTCTCACAACAGTATGGATAATCAAGTTACCCCAGTGTGCACCCTTCATAGCAGAAATGATCAAATCAGCGAGAAGATAAAATTGTGTGCAAGATCGACAGTATATTCTCAGTCAAAGATATGGCTCATATGCAAGGTTTGATTCTTCGTTGAGGATGATTTTGAAACCAGATATACCTGGAAGAAAGCAAGAATGTGCCATGTATTCAATATACAGAGAGGAGGATAGTCCAGCAAAGCCCCGTTTCATGCAAGTAATCCAAAGCAGAAATATTAAGATGGTGTGTGTATCTGGTAACTGGTCCGCATATCACAATGAGAAACTTCTGGTGTAAGCAACCCAGTCTTCCCTCGCAAACTACGAAGAAGCTTCCAGGGCAATACTACTCAGTGCGCTATACGGATGACTTCCCGTGCAAGGTACCCTGTCTTCTTCAGTAAGCAACCGCAAAAAAAATTCGGTATAAGACACCGAGTCCTCCCTAGCAAGTCTTTAAGGGGGGAAGCTTTTGAAGCACCATACCCAGTCTTCCTTAGCAAGATACTCTCGATGGTTTCCAACATAAGTCATCCAATCTCCCTCAGTGCGGCATGAGATGATACACTATGAGTTGGTAGCATTTGGCAGTGCAGTCCAAGAATCAGGTTCGTAACAGTTTGGTCAGAAGCAAGAATCAGTCAGAAAACATGTCTACCTCAGGAACTAAATTCTCATTTATATTGTGAGCAAGTTGCCAAGCTCTTGCAAGTTAGTGGTACGATGGTGAAGGCAAGGTGAGAATCCGAAAATCTCACTAGTCATGCCAGAAAAATAAAGCCAGTTATATACCTCAGTTAGTGATGCAAGGACTGATAAAATTCGGAGAAATACAACATGGGACTGCTAAATTTGTCAGTACTCAGTCAGGCCAGATTCCTCATACCCGACAAGGTGATATCATTCGTCACCACTTGGTATGCTTTACAGCAAAAATGAGTTAGATGCAAGCACATGTGAACCCAGTATAGTTCCCACGGTACATGAACAAGGATAATTTATGCTTGCCGAAATATTGCACCCGACAGTCCCTATGGCCACACAAAGAATGCGATATGATCAAGCTATTTCAGCAAAGAATCCAAAATAAAAGCACAATATTGAAGGAGCAAGACCGGCAATGCAGGTATGAAAATTGTTGCATGACCCACATGGTGCAGATACCCTGGACAGTCTGAGTCACTATTGATCACCATGAATATTCATCAAGGGGGTCTACTCAATTTTGGTAAAGATCCCATATAAAGGAAAGACCCGCTCAGTTAACAGTATAGGCTCAGATTTGTCAGTATCGAATATCTGGGTCTGTCAAGTCAGACCAAAGGTAAATTCAACGGCTTGATTTCAGTGACTATGGTAAAGCCTCACCCAACCTACTCTCCCCTGGATATGCCGGCAGAATAAATAATCAGGATGATGAACAACAGCCTTGAGGCATGTGTCCTCACTTACATGAAGCATCAAAGGGCAGCATGTCATGAACAAAATTCTTCTGCCAGCACCACTATCAGCCAAGACTGTGGATAATATCATATAAGGCCGTACCCCTTTTATGCTGGCCACGACAGGTGACCGTCAAATATGTGGTACGGATCTAATACTCAAGACAGTGGAGCCAGTCAAGATGATTCAGAAATTCCTGCAAGAAGTCAGCATCCATCAAGGAAACGATTATGACTCACCTCACTGTTTTGAACCCGGAGAACCAACATTTAATGGAGAAACCCAATGTAAGGAATAAAAGATTGGATGTTCGTCAGGAAAAACCTGATCGCAACTTCATGGAAGTTTGTCAGTATAGCCACAGCAGTCGGAAATCACTCTCACATTTGTGAGACGGACATATATTTAAATCATGATAACAAATCACACTCAGCTAAGTCAGCAGATATGAAAATAATTGGAGCCAGTATAAGCATGAAAATGTGAGGTATGATCTGTCAGGATATGGATACAGTGAAGCAAACCACCCCAGAGCCAGTCAGGTAAGTCAGATAAAGAATTTAATGGGAACAATCAATAGAGGAAAAAAGGATACCTGAGTTGGAAACGGTCTCCTTAAGTCAGTATATGCACACTTGTTCCCTGAGCAACCAAATCTCGAGGACGAGATTTCTTTAAGTGGGGAAGAGTTGTCACAACCTGATTTTTAGCCCTTTCTTTTTCTTTTGTTCTTCTGAGATTTTTGCTTGAGTTTTCTTTTTCCATGGTTATGTTATCTGGAAACTGAAGAAGATGCCCTCTTCTTTGTTTCCAGAGTGGCTTGTCATCCTCAAACCCTTCCCAAGAACTTGTTATTTTCATCCTAGCCCAATCCCAATATTCTTTTATTGGGAATATTCCTTTTTCTATTAAAGGAATAACCCAATTTGCCCTAGGTTGTGAAGCAACCTATATTTCTATCACTCCTAAAATTTCCAAATAATTCTCATAAATTGTTTGGGTCATATCTTCCTCAAATATTGCAAAATATTTCATTGGCCATGTTTCCCATCATGCTCAATTAATTCATTTCCTATTCTGTCCTAAATGGCACATTGTGAAGTAAGTGCTATTTATCTTTTCCCAATTGACTCCAAACTTTTTGGACACATTTTCATGTCCATATAACTGCCTCATGCAAATTTTCATACTCATTTGCCTAGGAATTATTTTGCAGCTAATTTCCAAAGTTTCTGCCGAGAAAGAAACTTTGTGAAGGAGGTACAAGCTAGGCATATCAAAATGAGTTGAAATTTTTGTATGACCTCAATATCATCAAACCATGACCCAGCTCAAGATTTGAGCACAAGCAATGCATCCGTGTGAGCACAGCTTCAAATCATTGTTTCTGTCCAAATTTTCAGTTAGTGAAGTAAGTACATTTTATATTGCTCCATTATTGCTGAAAAGTTTCCAGGACCTTCTCCTACCCATATAATCTATCTCTACCAAATTTGTGCACATTTCATCTAGCCATTTTCCCTCAGGATGTTTACTAAGTTTCTGCCCAGAGAAGTGCTATATGAAGGAAGTACCGTTTTGGTTCGGCCGAATGGCATGAATTTTTTACAGCACTCTCATATGCCGAAGTAATCCTTCCATGTTCATTTTCAGCCTAATTCTTAACTCCATGTGAGTGCTTCTTCATATTCTTCTTTTGGACCAATTTATGTAGTTGTAAAGCAACTATATAAAATACTTGTCCTAATCATCTCAAAATTCACAGAACTATAGTTCTTCCTAACCTAAACTCCCCTGACATCTAGCTGTCCTCTTAACCTCACTCTGTTGATCACTACATAATGATCAAGTTTGCAACAACAAAATTCAGAACCCACTTACCACTTAACCACTGCGTATTTAACCACGTCACCAATTCAGTTGCAACCTACCCAGGAAGGACTAACCCCCAGACATCGTTTGGCTGACCGTGTGGCACTGTGTGCATCATGCACGTGGTGATCATGACTTTTGGCATGCCGTGCACACGCTCTTCTGTCGTTGGCCGTGTCCAGGATGTCTTCTAGCTCCGGCCCTTCCCTCTCTCGTCGTCTTCATGCTCGTGAGCATGTCCAACAGCTTCACCGCGTCGTAGCCGTCCTCCTGGAGCCATCTCCCTCTTCGTAAGCCCCTCCGTCAGCGCTCCTCGCCGCGCGCCCAAGGGTGAACAGAGGCTGACCAAGCATTCAAGGCGTTTGGTTTGTTTCTCCCCTGCGCCCTCGGCCCCTCCTACCCTGTGCACCTTTATAGCTCGTCCGCACCCCCCACCTCATCGTGATCCCGTGCCACCCCGTGCTCGCTGAGCCTCGCCAGAGCTTTGGCCGAGCTTGAGCGGCAGAAAACCAGCTTGGCACCTCGCGTCGCGGCCATTTAAGTCCCTCCCCTCGGTCTCTTCTGTCTCGTGAGGTTCGTCCGCTCCCCGTCGTCGCGTTCCTCGCCCTCCCCGTGATGCATCCGGCCATCACCGGAGCTGGCCAACGTGTCCTTGGCGGCACCCGAGCCATGCTCCCTCGCCCCGCCTATATATAGGCCTCCCCCGAGCCCTTCAAGCACAGCAACGGCCTCCTCGCACTTCTAACTCACTCCCCAGCCCCTCCATTAGCCTCCTGGAGCTCCCCTCCTCTCCCACTGCCGCCATGGCCGCGGTTCGGCTCCCCCTAAATTGGCACAACGCCGGCCTCTGCTCACCAATCCACCACCACCACTAGTTTATCCTCGTCCCGGAGCTCCTCCCAACCCACTCCTCCTGCCGCCGGGGTGCCCTGTGGCCGCGCCCCCATCGTTCGGCCGCCGCCTTCCCGTCCCTCCGTTTCCGCGGGTCACAGCCGCCCTAGCTCTCCCCAGCGTGCACCTCCCCTCTGGACGGACGCGGCGAAGCCTCCTGTGCTCACAGGTGCCTTCCCCTTGGCCGGAGGTGGCCGGACCCGGCCGGGCCATCGCCTGCCGTGCCTCTGCCTCGCCTCGCTCTGTTCCCGATCGGCAGGTAGAAGAAGGAGTGGGAGGAGAGAGAAGAGATAGAGCGGGCCCCACCCGTCAGCCACACAACGCCTGGCCCCGCCTTGCCACGTCAGATAAGTGGAAACGGCTTTCCAAAATAACGTTTCCAACTCCTGAAAGCGTACTTTGATCTTTGTTCAGCTGAAAGTGCGTTTTCTCTACAGTAGGCGTATTTCAGCGGAACGTGCTTTCTGTTTTCCAGTCAGGGACTTCTTTGTGAAGATTTCTTTTACAGATTAGTCCCTGGACTTCCCCCTCTCGTATCTTCATGACCGTAACTCGGATTGAGGTGATTCCAAAGCCCAGTTCTTCGTCTCGTCGAGCCTGTTCCGTTTACATCATTTTCACTATGGTTTGACAATGTGAAAATGAACTTTTTTCCCTTGTCCCTAATCAGCCCCTTCCGAGAGAGAACCTTTCTGGTGATTCCTTCCAGGATCGTTCCACACTTTTTCCCGGTGCATTATTCATCCCCAGGCAAGCCACAACCACCATTTGAATGATAGCCATGCAGTAGCATTGGTTTTCAACTTGAATCTTTCATAACTTTCTGTTTGTTTTGCTACATTTGTCGTATTTTGGTTATGCTTATGGATCGGTGATTACCATCATCCTATGTTTTCTTGCACTCTGTTATCATGTTCTACCTGCTAGTATTACTTTCATATTGGCCATGCTTGGTAGTAGTACATTTTGGGTTGGTCATGTTCTTCGAGGCATGACTGTAGTCGGTTACCGAATACCGTTGATATGCATTGTTCCTTTGCTGTTAGTTGGTTAAGTGTTTACTCGGTTATGTTATTGATGTGTTCTTGCATGGTACTTATTGTTGATGATAATGGTCATGTTATGCTATGAGTAGTGTTATACTTGTGATATTCATGCTCGTCATTATGCCCTGCTCAGTTGGATATGATTCATTGTTGATATGGTTGATAGTTACGTCGTACCCTCATGCTTATGTTGATATCATGCTGATGCATTGTACTTGCATCATGTTATTTTATCATGGCTCAACATATTTGCATTCAAGTTTAACCTGATTAAATTGAACTTGAACAACTGTTGGGTGAGTCATGGTGCCACCATATCGAGCTGACCAGTGCAACCACGCTTGCCTTTATGGGAAGGTCCTAGCTGGGTCTATTGTCATGCCTCTCGCTAGTGCCTCCAACGAGGGAAGATTATGCGCGGGCGCTACCTTGGCCAGGTAGGACGGCATAAGCCTTGTGTGCCCGTTGTTGAGTATGGATCCTTTGTCCCCATTTGGGACCATTTTTGTTTTGCCACGACAGTGGCCGTTTTGCCACGACGGTGGCCGTTGATGCCTTTGGTAGGCATGGGGCCACCCAGGACCCCGGAGGGGAGTTTATTGGAGTGGCTAGGAGGGTGTCATGGCAGTAGGATGGTTTTGTCAGGACGGTGGCTGTTGATGCCTTTGGTAGGCACGGGCCCACCCAGGACTTATCCCATAGGGCAGTTTGTCGGAGTGGCCGGGAGGGTGTCATGGCAGTAGGACAGTTTTTTCGGAATGCCGTTGGTCCACCCGAATGGGAGTGTGAGGCCATGCGTTCCGTGGTGTGGGTACAGTGCGCTACCTCTGGAGAGTGTATATTAAATAGCTGCGTCCATGGATAAGGGCCCAGTTCATAGTTGGTCACACTGTGGGTCAGCAGTAATAATAATAACTTGATTAACAACAACCCTGGTTCGATGATGAGAAAGAGATTGGTTGTGATCGTGAGATGATCACCATGGTATTTGGTTGTGATCATGAGATGATCACCGTGGTATTTGGTTGTGATCGTGAGATGATCACCGTGGTATTTGGTTGTGATCGTGAGATGATCACCGTGGTATTTGGTTGTGATCATGAGATAATCACTGTGGTATCGAGGATACCGAGTTGTTGGATATTTGTGGTATTATGCGAGAGTCAAGGGTAAAGATCAAGCTCCTTGTTGTTATGTAATGATTACTACGGCATTGTTAATACCAAGCTGGATTGGATCCTGAGATGACCGTGTGATGCCCATGATGGTTACGAGGTAACCCGAACAGAGTAAGTTGGTGCATGATAACATCATCATGTTGCATGATAGTATCATCATGTTTATATGTTCATGCCATGCTCGTATCGTGCTAGCTGTATCATGTTGTTCTGATAGTATCATGTTAATCCTTGTTAACATGTAATTGCCATGATGTTGTCTGTCTTGATTGCTTTGGTTGCTGTGAACTTGCAAGTACATTCAATGTTCTGACCTAGCGATTCATGCCAGTTTGCAGGTCATGCCGGATTTGATTCCTTGTTTGTCGTGGATCCCTTGTTTGCGAGCTAGGATAAGCGTTCCAGCCAGAGTCCCTGCGGAGTGGAGTTCATTACCGTCGTCGTTGTTCCGCAGCTAGAGTTATTCCGCTGCTTCGTGTGGTTCTGCTGCTTGCATGGAGCAACCACGGCAGGTGCAGTGTCGCTGTGCCGATGTAATCCCCTTGTAGCCATATAGACTATAATAAAGAGCTGATTTGTTCTATGCTAAGCAGTGTCGTATTCCAGAAGACTTGTTCGCGATCTCCGGCTGGAATACGGGGCATTCTGGTTTCTCTGAGCCGGGGTGCCACAAGTAAACTACTCACGCTTCATCGGAGAGGCAATGTTGTTGATGTAGAAGCCCTCCGTGATTGATTCCCCCTCCGACAGCATGCCGGAAAAGTCCCCAAGATAGGATCTCACGAGTACAGAAGGTTGCGGCGGTGGAAAAGTGGTTTCGTGGCTCCCCTAGATGTTTTTGGGGTATAAGAGTATATATAGGAGGAAGAATTAGGTCAGGAGAGCTACAAGGGGCCCATAAGGTCGGGGGCGGGCCCCATACCCCTGGGCTCTCCCTCCACCCTTGTGGCCGCCTCGAGGCTCCTCTGACTTGCACTCCTAGTCTCCTGGGTGTCTTCTGGTCCAAGAAAAATCATTGCGAGAGTTTTATTCCATTTGGACTCCATTTGGTATTCCTTTTCTGGGAAACTCTAAAACAAGGAAAAAACAGAAACTGGCACTGGGCTCTAGGTTAATAGGTTAGTCCCAAAAATCATTTAAAATAGCATATTAATGCCTATAAAACATCCAAATAGATAATATAATAGCATGGAACAATAAAAAATTATAGATACGTTGGAGATGTATCAGCCTCGTTGTCGGGGAGACTTCATCAAACAACTCAAGGTCCCTTTACACACATTATCATTTACTTGTTCTACTTATTACTTTCTTTTATTTTACCTTCATTAGTTTTCGTTTAAAAAAATAAAAAAATACCAAAATATCATGTGTGCTATCTTGCTTGAATTGCTATTATGTCTAAAGAGAGAGTTAATGTTGTTCCCGCCACTAGTGCGGAACCTTATGATCATCAAGCAATATTACTATATCTGGTAAGAGATAAAAATCCTAAAAGAAGCTTTGATGAGGTTGTTAATGATAAAGTTCATAAAGAAGTATTTGATAATCTTGCCGATGACGATCCTAGTAGTAAAGAAAAAAACCACTATGCATACTAGAAGACTCTGAATAGGTAGTGGTGACATTATTGGAAAGAGTGTTATTCAAGATTACTTTACTTGTGTGGGTTCTGTACCTATGATGGGAGGATCCATTCTTGCTAGAACCACTAGCTTTGCAGATGCTATATCTTTACTAATAGTAGAATTTTAAAGACAATTTGTGCACTGCATCCATCTATACAAAGAGTGCTACTAGAATTCTCCTACATTCATGATCCTTCTGTTAAACATTTGGCTGCAATATTTCTAGTTCATGAATGTGATCACTTAACGAAAGAGGCGAGAGAGATATTTGCTTACTACATAATAAGTAGTGAGTGCCCACCTATAGAAGCAATCCTTTATGATCCAGATGACATAAGAAAACTAAGATCCACAAATTAAACAACTTACAATGAGAATCTTAGAAAAAAGGTTCCTCCACCTATCTTGACTGAAAATCTTTCTGAACACAATGACAAATGTTCTATAGGAAACTTGGGGCTAGGTCGTGTACTTAAAGAAAAGTTGCGAGAATATCTTTATAGAAACTTATAGAAACATATCCTTAGTCCTTTTCAAGTATTTCAGGATGTTCTTTACCGTTGTCCAGTGATCCACTCCTGGATTACTTTGGTACCTCCTTGCTAAACTAATAGCAAGGCACACATTAGGTCTGGTACACAGCATTGCATACATGATAGAGCCTATGGCTGAAGCATAGGGAACATCTTTCATCTTCTCTCTATCTTCTGAAGTGGTCGGGCATTGAGTCTTACTCAACTTCACACCTTGTAACACAGGCAAGAACCCTTTCTTTTCTTGATCCATTTTGAACTTCTTCAAAACTTTGTCAAGGTATGCACTTTGTGAAAGTCCAATTAAGCGTCTTGATATATCTCTATAGATCTTAATGCCCAATATATAAGCAGCTTCACCGAGGTCCTTCATTGAAAAACTCTTGTTCAAATATCCCTTTATGATATCCAGAAATTCTATATCATTTCTAATCAACAATATGTCCTCCACATATAATATCAGAAATGCTACAGAGCTCCCACTCACTTTCTTGTAAATACAGGCTTCTCCAAAAGTCTGTATAAAACCGTATGCTTTGATCACACTATCAAAACGTTTATTCCAACTCCGAGATGCTTGCACCAGTCCATAAATGGATCGCTGGAGCTTACACACTTTGTTAGCGCCCTTTGGATCGATAAAACCTTCAGGTTGCATCATATACAACTCTTCTTCCAGAAATCCATTCAGGAATGCAGTCTTTACATCCATTTGCCAAATTTCATAATCATAAAATGCGGCAATTGCTAACATGATTCGGACGGACTTAAGCATCGCTACGGGTGAGAAGGTCTCATCATAGTCAACTCCTTGAACTTGTCGAAAACCTTTCGCAACAAGTTGAGCTTTGTAGACATTAACATTACCATCAGCGTCTGTCTTCTTCTTGAAGATCCATTTATTCTTGATGGCTTGCCGATCATCGGGCAAGTGAACCAAAGTCCACACTTTGTTCTCATACATGGATCCCATCTCAGATTTCATGTCCTCAAGCCATTTTGCGGAATCTGGGCTCATCATCGCTTCCTCATAGTTCGTAGGTTCGTCATGGCCTAGTAACATGACTTCCAGAACAGGATTACCGTACCACTCTGGTACGGATCTTACTCTGGTTGACCTACCACTAGTAGAAAACAGGGCTTTGGTCACAGGGCAGTTTTCACATTAGTCCCGGTTCAGTCATGAACCGGGACTAATGTGAGCATTTATCCCGGTTCGTGCGGCTAAAGCATTAGTCTCGGTTCACCTGGGCCCTTTAGTCCCGGTTCGTGCCACGAACCGGGACTAAAGGGTGGGATGCCCATTAGTCCCGGTTGGTGGCACCAACCGGGACTAAAGGTTAGACCTTTAGTCTCGGTTGGTGCCACCAACCGGTACTAATGGGCTTTGAGGCATTAGTACCGGTTCATGGCACGAACCGGTATTAAAGGTCCCATTTTCAAACCCCCCCGGTGGACCGCCTTTTCAGTTTTAGAAAAAACAAAAGAACATGATGGAAATGTCAAAAAAATAAAATAAAATAAGTTTCCCATGTGATATGTGGTCTAGTTGTTGGGAAAATTTACAAATATGAATTTCGACTTTATTTGCAAAATCTCTCTGGAATTTTTAAAATGGGCATAACTTTTGCATATGAACTCGTATTGAAAAGTTTTTTATATGAAAAACCATCTACTCGAAAAGTTACATAAGAATTTAACCGGGGGAACCCCTTTAAACATTTTCAAAATCCTCAAAAACCTAACAGAAAAAAAGTTACGGGGCTTTTAAGATCTAGAGTGGAAAAAATCGAAAAAATTTCAAACTTACTAGTGGCGCACCATTTGCTAGGTGCGCCACTAGTAACAAAAAAAATATAGTTTCAAATTTTTTATGGAAAAAATGTGGTCAAATCTGGTCAAACAGTGGTCAAACTGTGGTCAAACAATGGTCAAACTAATTATTCTAGAATATTAGTGTTACTAAATAATTATTTCAGTTATTTTGAATTTTGGTCAAATCTGGTCAAACTGTGGTCAAACTATGGTCAAACTAATTATTCAAGAAATATTAGTGTTACTAAATAATTATTGTTTTTTAAAACAATAGTTTCAAACTCAAACAGTGAAATGTGTCACTTCATGCTCAAGCAAAATTCCTGAAGGTTAATAGGATTGACATCTTACTATTGTCAGGAAAACAACAAGTGCAGACTTGGAAACGAGGGAGAATAGAACCCGGAAGTTTAGCGTGCTCAGGCTGGGGGAGTGGGAGGATGGGTGACCGTTCGGGAAGTTAGATGATTTGGAATGATGAGGGGTGATTAGAGGATAAATTGAGCAGTGACGAGGGGTGGTGATTAGAGACTAGAGGTTAAAATAATTCGGAAATTTGAAAATAAAAAAAATCCAATTTTTTTTCAAAAAAAATCATAAAATTTCCTTTAGTCCCGGTTGGTGTTACCAACCGGGACTAAAGGTGGAGCTCCACGTGGCCGCGCCCTTTAGTCCCGGTTCGTGTAAGAACCGGGACTAAAGGGGAGAGGCATTAGTAACGACCCTTTAGTCCCGGTTCGAAAACCGGGACTAAAGGGCCTTACTAACCGGGACAAAAGCCCCTTTCTCTACTAGTGTACGAGGTTCAGTAGCAACTTGATCTGAAGTTTCATGATCATCATCATTAGCTTCCTCACTAATTGGTGTAGATGTCACAGAAACCGGTTTCTGTGATGAACTACTTTCCAATAAGGGAGTAGGTACAGTTACCTCAACAAGTTCTACTGTCCTCCCACTCACTTCTTTCGAGAGAAACTCCTTCTCTAGAAAGGATCCATCTTAGCAACGAATATTTTACCTTCGAATCTGTGATAGAAGGTGTACCCAACAGTTACTTTCGGGTATCCTATGAAGACGCACTTCTCCGATTTGGTTTTGAGCATATCAGGATGAAACTTTTTACATAAGCATCGCAACCCCAAACTTTAAGAAACGACAACTTTGGTTTGTTGCCAAACCATAGTTCATAAGGCGTCGTCTCAACGGATTTTGATGGTGCCCTTTTTAACGTGAATGCAGCTGTCTCTAATGCCTAACGCCAAAACTATAGTAGTAAATCGGTAAGAAACATCATAGATTGCACTATATCCAATAAAGTACGGTTACGACGTCCGGACACACCATTATGCCGTGGTGTTCTAGGTGGCATGAATTTGTGAAACTATTCCACATTGTTTTAATTGAAGACCAAACTCGTAACTCAAATATTCATCTCTGCGATCAGATCGTAGAAACTTTATTTCTTGTCACGATGATTTTCCACTTCACTCTGAAATTCATTGAACTTTTCAAATGTTTCAGACTTATGTTTCATTAAGTAGATATACCCATATCTGCTCAAATCATCTGTGAAGGTGAGAAAATAACGATACCCGCCGCGAGCCTCAACATTGATTGGACCACATACATCTGTATGTATGATTTCCAACAAATCTGTTGCTCGCTCCATAGTTCCGGAGAACGGCGTTTTAGTCATCTTGCCCATGAGGCATGGTTCGCAAGTACCAAGTGATTCATAATCAAGTGATTCCAAAAGTCCATCGGAATGGAGTTTCTTCATGCGCTTTACACCAATATGACCTAGACGGCAGTGCCACAAATAAGTTGCACTATCGTTATTAACTCTGCATCTTTTGGCTTCAATATTATGAATATGTGTATCACTACGATCGAGATCCAACAAACTATTTTCATTGGGTGTATGACCATCGAAGGTTTTATTCATGTAAACAGAACAACAATTATTCTCTGACTTTAAATGAATAACCGTATTGCAATAAACACGATCAAATCCTATTTATGCTCAACGCAAACACCAAATAACACTTATTTAGGTTCAACACTAATCTCGAAAGTTTAGGGAGTGTGCGATGATGATTACATCAATCTTGGAACCACTTCCAACACACATCGTCACTTCACCCTTAACTAGTCTCTGTTTATTTTGCAACTCCCGTTTCGAGTTATTACTCTTAGCAACTGAACCAGTATCAAATACCGAGGGGTTGCTATAAACACTAGTAAAATACACATTAATAACATGTATATCAAAATACTTTTGTTCACTTTTCCATCCTTCTTATCCGCCAAATACTTGGGGTAGTTCCGCATCCAGTGACCAGTCCCTTTGCAGTAGAAGCACTCAGTTTCAGGCTTAGATCCAGACTTGGGCTTCTTCACTTGATCAGCAACTTGCTTGCCGTTCTTCTTGAAGTTCCCCTTCTTCCCTTTGCCCTTTTCTTGAAACTAGTGGTCTTTGTCAACCATCAACACTTGATGCTCTTTCTTCATTTCCACCTTCGCCGATTTCATCATCACGAAGAGCTTGGGAATCGTTTCCGTTATCCCTTGCATATTATAGTTCATCACGAAGTTCTAGTAACTTGGTGATGGTGTCTAGAGAACTCTGTCAATCACTATCTTATCTGGAAGATTAAATCCCACTTGATTCAAGCGATTGTAGTACCCGGACAATCTGAGCACATGCTCACTAGTTGAGCAATTCTCCTCCATCTTTTAGCTATAGAACTTGTTGGAGACTTCATATCTCTCAACTCGGGTATTTGCTTGAAATATTAACTTCGACTCCTGGAACATCTCATATGGTCGATGCCGTTCCAAACGTCTTTGCAGTCCCGATTCTAAGCCGTTAAGCATGGTGCACTAAACTATCAAGTAGTCATCATATTGAGCTAGCCAAACGTTCATAACGTCTGTATCTGCTCCTACAATAGGTCTGTCACCTAGCGGTGCATCAAGGACATGATTCTTCTGTGCAGCAATGAGGATAATCCTCAGATCGTGGATCTAATCCGCATCATTGCTACTAACATCTTTCAACATTGCTTTCTCAAGGAACGCATTAAAATTCAACAGAACAACAGCACGGGCTATCTATCTACAGCAACATAGATAAGCAAAATACTATCAGGTACTAAGTTCATGATAAATTTAAGTTCAATTAATCATATTATTTAAGAACTCCCACTTAGATAGACATCCCTCTAATCCTCTAAGTGATCACGTGATCCACATCATCTAAACCATGTCCGATCATCACGTGAGATGGAGTAGTATCAATGGTGAACATCACTATGTTGATCATATCTACTATATGATTCATGCTCGATCTTTCGATCTCAGTGTTCCGAGGCCATTTCTGCATATGCTAGGCTCGTCAAGTTTAACCTAAGTATTCCGCGTGTGCAACTGTTTTGCACCCGTTGTATTTGAACGTAGAGCCTATCACACCCGATCATCATGTGGTGTCTCAGCACGAAGAACTTCCGCAAGGGTGCATACTCAGGGAGAACACTTAGACCTTGAAATTTAGTGAGAGATCATCTTATAATGCTACCATCGATGTAAGCAAAATAAGATGCATAAAAGATAAACATCACATGCAATCAATATAAGTGATATGATATGGCCATCATCATCTTGTGCTTGTGATCTCCATCTCCGAAGCACCGTCATGATCACCATCATCACCGGCGCGACACCTTGATCTCCATCGTAGCATCGTTGTCGTCTCGCCAACTATTGCTTCTATGACTATCGCTACCGCTTAGTGATAAAGTAAAGCAATTACAGGGCGATTGCATTGCATACAATAAAGCGACAACCATATGGCTCCTGCCAGTTGCTGATAACTTGGTTACAAAACATGATCATCTCATACAATAAAATATAGCATCATGCCTTGACCATATCACATCACAACATGCCCTGCAAAAACAAGTTAGACGTCCTCTACTTTGTTGTTGCAAGTTTTACGTGGCTGCTAGGGGCTGAGCAAGAACCGTTCTTACCTATGCATCAAAACCACAACGATAGTTCGTCAAGTTGCTGCTGTTTTAACCTTCTCAAGGTCCGGGCGTAGCCACACTCGGTTCAACTAAAGTTGGAGAAACTGACACCCGCGAGCCACCTGTGTGCAAAGCACGTCGGTAGAACCAGTCTCGCATAAGCGTACGCGTAATGTCGGTCCGGGCCGCTTCATCCAACAATACCGCCGAACCAAAGTATGACATGCTGCTAAGCAGTATGAGTTGTATCGCCCACAACTCACTTGTGTTCTACTTGTGCATATAACATCTACGCATAAAACCTGGCTCGGATGCCACTGTTGGGGAACGTAGTAATTCCTACGCACACGCAAGATCATGGTGATGCATAGCAACGAGAGGGGAGAGTGTTGTCCACGTACCCTCGTAGCTCGAAAGCGGAAGCATTAGCACAACGCGGTTGATGTAGTCGTACGTCTTCACGATCCGACCGATCCAAGTACCGAACGTACGGCACCTCCGAGTTCAGCACACGTTCAGCTCGATGACGTCTCGCGAACTCCGATCCAGCAGAGCTTCACGGGAGAGTTCCGTCAGCACGACGGCGTGGTGATGGTGATGATGTTGCTACCGACGCAGGGCTTCGCCTAAGCACCGCTACGGTATGACCGAGGTGGAATATGGTGGAGGGGGGCACCGCACACGGCTGGAATAGATCAACAGATCAACTTGTGTGTCTATGGGGTGCCTCCCTCCCCATATATAAAGGAGTGGAGGAGGGGGGAGGGCCGGCCCTCCTATGGCGCGCCCTAGAGGAGTGCTACTCCCACCGGGAGTAGGATTCCCCCCCTTCCAAGCAATAGGAGTAGGAGTCAAGGAAAGGGAAAAGAGAAGAGAAGGAAGGACGGGGTGTAGCCCCTCCCCCTAGTCCAATTCGGACTAGGCCTTGGGGGGCGCACAGCCTCCCCTCTCTCTTTCCCCTAAAGCCCAATAAGGCCCATATACTCCCCGTCGAATTCCCGTAACTCTTCGGTACTCCGAAAAATACCCGAATCACTCGGAACCTTTCTGATGTCCGAATATAGTCGTCCAATATATCGATCTTTACTTCTCGACCATTTCGGGACTCCTCATGATGTGCCCGATCTCATCCGGGACGCCGAACTACCTTCGGTACATCAAAACACATAACTCATAATATATATCATCACCGAACTTTAAGCGTGCGGACCCTATGGGTTCGAGAACTATGTAGACATGACCGAGACACGTCTCCGGTCAATAACCAATAGCGGAACCTGGATGCTCATATTGGCTCCTACATATTCTACGAAGATCTTTATCGGTCAAACCACATGACAACATACGTTGTTCCCTTTGTCATCGGTATGTTACTTGCCCGAGATTCGATCGTCGGTATCTCAATGCCTAGTTCAATCTCGTTACCGGCAAGTCTCTTTACTCGTTCTCTAATAGATCATCCCGGAACTAACTCATTAGTTACAATGCTTGCAAAGCTTATTGTGATGTGCATTACTGAGTGGGCCCAGACATACCTCTCCGACAATTGGAGTGACAAATCCTAATCTTGAAATACGCCAACCCAACAAGTACCTTCGGAGACACCTGTAGAGCACCTTTATAGTCACCCAGTTACGTTGTGACATTTGGTAGCACACAAAGTGTTCCTTCGGTAAACGGGAGTTCCATATTCTCATAGTCATAGGAACATGTATAAGTCATGAAGAAAGCAATAGCAGAATACTTAACGATCAAGTGCTAAGCTAACGGAATGGGTCATATCAATCACATCATTCTCCTAATGATGTGATCCCGTTAATCAAATGGCAACTCATGTCTATGGCTAGGAAACATAACCATCTTTGATCAACGAGCTAGTCAAGTAGAGGCATACTAGTGACACTCTGTTTGTCTATGTATTCACACATGTATCATGTTTCCGGTTAATACAATTCTAGCATGAATAATAAACATTTATCATGAAATAAGGAAATAAATAATAACTTTATTATTGCCTCTAGGGCATATTTCCTTCAAAACTGGCCCCTCCGAGGTCAGAAATAGCAACGGCAAGCTCCGACGCAGCAGATACAAACGTCGAAGCAAAGGCGACAACACGGATGACACGACAGTCAACGCCGGATTCAGGTCCGGTCAGCGGAAGAAGCCGTATAAAAGAAACAATCAGGGACCATCCAGCTTGGACCGCATACTCGATCGTACGTGCCAGATACATGGCACCCAAGACAAACCAGCCAACCATACCAACAGAGATTGTTGGGTTTTTAAACAGCCGGCAAGTTAAATGCCGAGAACAAGGAAAAGGGTTCGCAAAGCGAGGACGACGACGAGGAGCCCCGGCAACCGAACACAGGGGGACAAAAGAAGTCCCCCCCCCCCAAGTAAAAACGGTGAACATGATATATGCCACACACATCCCCAAAAGGGAGCGCAAACGCGCACTCAGGGACGTCTATGCTATAGAGCCAGTCGCCCCAAAATTCAGTCCATGGTTGTCACGCCCGATCACTTTTGATCGTCGGGATCATCCGACCAGTATCCGCCATGGTAGTTCAGCCGCACTGGTCCTCGACCCAATCATTGATGGATTTCACCTGACGCACGTCCTCATGGACGGTGGTAGCAGCCTCAATCTGCTCTATCAGGATACAGTGCGCAAAATGGGCATTAACCCATCACAGATCAAGCCCACAAAGACTACCTTAAAAGGAGTCATACCAGGTGTAGAGGCCCGCTGTACAGGCTCAATCACACTAGAGGTTGTCTTCGGATCTCCGGACAACTTCCGAAGCGAGGAGTTAATCTTCGATATCGTCCCCTTTCGTAGCGGCTATCACGCACTGCTCGGGCGGACCGCATTTGCTCGATTCAACGCGGTGCCACACTATGCTTATCTCAAGCTCAAGATGCCCGGTCCACGCAGCGCCATAACAGTCAATGGAAACACGGAACGCTCCCTCCGTACAGAAGAGCACACCGCTGCCTTAGCAGCAGAAGTACAGAGCGTCCTTTTCAAGCAGAACCTTAATTCGGCTGCCATGCTCCCAGACACCGTTAAGAGAGTCCGGACTATTCTGCAGCAGGACAGCTCAGCCCGTCAAGAGCTCGACTAGCAATTTGGCCTCCGTCTCATCCCCGATCAAGTGGCGGCATTCGTAGCGCGTGTACATAACTACGCACTCAAAATTCCTTGGGCATCGACGGAGGCATAGCTAGCTTGTGATAAACAGTACGGCTCAACCGACCCCAGATACACACATACTTTCACTTTTCCCCTTTTCCCCTTTTAGGTTTCTTTCTTGCAGGCGCCCTCTGATGGCCTGATCACCGGTCCTCTCGAAGGACAAACACACCAAGACGGCAGTAAGCTTGGACGTATAGGGGAACTTCTAGGTGGTCTCTTTAAATGATCACTCTACCTGTCTTCAGGACCCACACGCAGCTCTCCCTTGGTTGCGGCATATTAAATAGCCAATTGCTTACTGCACTACTTGTATAAATCTGCTTTGATGTATTGCTCAAATTATAATGGAAATAGTTTGCGGCCTAAATTCTGTGGCTTTAGCTTACTCTCTTTCTTCTTTCTTCCTTTTTTTGATATCTCTATCAAGTAGCACCCATACACTTTGGTACGTTTCAATCTGCCAGGGGCTTCATAGCGCCCCGCAATACGGCAACAAAGTCCAAACACCTATTTACAGTATAGTTCGGCACCCTGAATTTAGCACTATATGCATTGGCTCCGAATCATGTCTTTGGTCAATAGTTGGGTTGCCCGGATCCTGTGCTTGCTACCTTACGTTCCGCTATATTAGCTAAGGTAGTAAAGGGAGAACTACTGCGATTGTGCCCTGGTTTATCCGGATGAGCACCTTAGTAGAGAAAGCCGAAAACTGACTGTGATGATGCGGCGGGAGCTAGTCAGCTCTTCGGAGGTCTCAAATCTTTAGAGATTTTTTCCACGTTACGCAAAGGATGGGTACATACCCGATCAGGTGTTTACAGCATCCTAGTTCACATACTAGGGGCTACGCCTAAATTTTTTCTTGTGAAACTCCTATGGCTAACTGAGGGTGCTAAAGCCGCATAGTCCGATTGCCTGGTTCATTGCGCTAAACACCTCCTTCAAGGACCAAATAATTGGATCAAGAGTGTTTAGATTGCATCCTGAACACCCCCGTACTACCTACGTGGGGGCAGAAGCCGATGACTGGCCAACTCTCAGATTTTACAAAACACGGCCACAAATGAGGTAAAATAATTTAAATACCAAACATTATATTACATAACGGCTTTGTTTCATCATACAAGGCAGAGACAACATGAATGTATTCATTCAAAAATAATGTCTTGCGAACACTGCGTCGCTACAATACGAGACCCCTCTAGGACGTCTTCAAAATACCGCTCGGGTGTGCGGTGCTCCTTGCCCTCAGGCGGCCCCTCGGTCAGAAGCTTGACGGCGTCCATCTTGGCCCACCACACCTTGACACGGGCGAAGGCCATGCGTGCGCCCTCGATGCAGACCGACCGCTTGATGACGTCCAGCCAAGGATAGGCATTCACCAGCCGCTTCACCAGGCTGAAGGAGCTGCTGGGTATAGCTTCGGCAGGCCACAGCCGGATTATTAAATCCTTCATGGCTAGTTCATCCACCCTATGCAGCTCGACCAGCTGTTTTAGCTGGTCGTTAAAAGGCACTGGATGTTCTGGCGCAAGATATTGCAACTAGAATAGCTTCTTCGTGGAGCTCCCTTGTTCGGCCCGGAAGAACTCCGCAGCATCAGATACACTGTGCGGCAGATCCGCAAAAGCCCCTGGAGAACATCAAATCCGGGTTAGTAAAATATACTTCTTCTTCACATACTTGCTTTGCATACTAAACACCTTACCCTCCATGATCTTCCTGGCCTCCTGGATCTCCTAGAGGGCGCCCTGGGCTTCAACCCGGGCCGCTTCTGTGCTTTGGCGAGCCTTGCCGAGTTCGGTCTCTTGAGACGAAGCATTACGCTCCAAGGCCTCGCACTTTTTCACAATGTCCTGCAGCTCTTGCTGGACCTCATTGAGTCGGGCATCATGCTTTTTTGCGGGAGACTTGCTCCTTCGCAGCCTTCTCCTCGGCCTCGGCCATTGCCTTCTTAAGGGCCTCGACCTTGATCGCCACCCCTACATAGATCAGGGCACTCCGGTCAGTATACATCACTTATGCTTTCCGAATATACAGCGAGTCATTACATACCTTGCTTCTCTTGGAGCTGCCTCCTCACCTGGTCGAGCTCCTCCTCGGCCTGCTCCCGTCTCTGCTTCAGTCCGGAGACTTGGCAGTGTGTGAGGCCGCGGCCAGCAGCGACGCCTGCTTATTCATATAAGACATATTTAGTTAGTTTCCTGCAATAATGGATTGATCCTTTGTCCGGCCTTCCTTTCTGAACACCGGACAGTCTCTCAGGGGCTACTGTCTATATGGGGATTCTCTCTTTTTGTGTCGCTTACCTCAAAACCTGTCAGCAGGCTGTTGCAGGCTTCAGTTAGTCCGTTCTTGGCGGACTGAACCCTCTCAATCACCGTACCCATAAGGATACGGTGCTCATCCATAATGGAAGCGCCTCGTAGCGCTTCCAGCAGATTATCCGGTGCCCCTGGTTGGACAGAGGTCACCGGCGGAATGGGCATACCCCCTTCTTTCGAAGGAGGTTGCACACCGGATTCCGGAGCCATGGGTCTCCGGAATCGTATTCGGCTGAGGGCCGAACTGTTGGGGAACGTAGTAATTTCAAAAAAAATCCTACGCACACACAGGATCATGATGATGCATAGCAACGAGAGGGGAGAGTGTGTCCACGTACCCTCGTAGACCGAAAGCGAAAGCGTTAGCACAACGCGGTTGATGTAGTTGTACGTCTTCACGATCCGACCGATCCAAGTACCGAATGTACGGCACCTCCGAGTTCAGCACACTTCAGCTCGATGATGTTCCGCGAACTCCGATCCAGCAGAGCTTCACGGGAGAGTTCCGTCAGCATGACGGCGTGGTGACGGTGATGATGTTGCTACCGACGCAGGGCTTCGCCTAAGCACCGCTACGATATGACCGAGGTGGAATATGGTGGAGGGGGGCACCGCACACGGCTGGGAGAGATCATAAGATCAACTTGTGTGTCCATGGGGTGACCCCCTGCCCCCGTATATAAAGCAGGGAGGGAGAGGCCGGCTCTAGAGGGGCGCGCCAAGTGTGGGGAGTCCTACTAGGACTCCCATGTCCTAGTAGGATTCCCCTTTCCTTTCCGGAGTAGGAGAGAAGGAAAGAGGGGGAGAGGGAGAAGGAAAAGGGGGCTGCACCCCTTGTCCAATTCGGACCAGAGGGGGGGTGCGCGCCTCCTTCCTTTTGGCCTCTCTCCCCTATTCCCGTATGGCCCAATAAGGCCGTTGGTAGCACACAAAGTGTTCCTCCGGTAAACGGGAGTTGCATAATCTCATAGTCATAGGAACATGTATAAGTCATGAAGAAAGCAATAGCAGAATACTAAACGGTCAAGTGCTAAGCTAACGGAATGGGTCAAGTCAATCACATCATTCTCTTAATGATGTGATCCCATTAATCAAATGACAACTCATGTCTATGGTTAGGAAACTTAACCATCTTTGATTAACGAGCTAGTCAAGTAGAGGCATACTAGTGACACTATATTTGTCTATGTATTCACACATTATGTTTCCGGTTAATATAATTATGGCATGAATAATAAACATTTATCATGAAATATGGAAATAAATAATAACTTTATTATTGCCTCTAGGGCATATTTCCTTCAGTCTCCCACTTGCACTAGAGTGAATAATCTAGTTCACATCATCATGTGATTTAACACCAATATTCATATCTGTATATGACAAACACCCATAGTTCACATCATCATGTGACCAACACCCAAAGGGTTTACTGGAGTCAATAATCTAGTTCACATCGCTATGTGATTAACACCCAAAGAGTACTAAGGTATGATCATGTTTTGCTCATGAGAGAAGTTTAGTCAACGGGTCTGTCACATTCAGAGCCGTATGTATTTTGCAAATATTCTATGTCTACAATGCTCTGCACGGAGCTACTCTAGCTAATTGCTCCCACTTTTAATATGTATCCAGATTGAGACTTAGAGTCATCTGGATCGGTGTAAAAGCTTGCACCGATGTAACTCTTTATGACGAACTCTTTTATCACCTCCATAATCGAGAAACATTTCCTTAGTCCTCACTAAGGATATTCTTGACCGTTGTCCAGTGATCTACTCCTAGATCAAAATTTTAGTCCCTTGCCCAACTCAGAGCAAGGTATACAATAGGTCTGGTACACAGCATAGCATACTTTATAGAACCTATGACTGAGGCATAGGGAATGACTTTTCAGTCTCTTTCTATTTTCTGCCATGGTCGGGTTTTTGAGTCTTACTCAACTTCACACCTTGCAACACAGGCAAGAACTCCTTCTTTGACTGTTCCATTTTGAACTACTTCAAAATCTTTTCAAGGTATGTACTCATTGAAAAATCTTATCAAGTGTCTTGATCTATCTCTATAGATCTTGATGCTCAATGTGTAAGCAGCTTCACCGAGGTCTTTCTTTTGAAGAACTCCTTTCAAGCACTCCTTTATGCTTTCCAGAAAATTCTTAAGGCATCGTCTCAATGGATTTTGATGGTGCCCTTTTTAACGTGAATGCAGCTCTCTCTAATGCATAACCCCAAAACTATAGTGGTAAATCGGTAAGAAACATCATAGATTGCACTATATCCAATAAAGTACGGTTATGACGTTCGGACACACCATTATGCTATGGTGTTCCAGGTGGCATGAATTTGTTAAACTATTCCACATTGTTTTAATTGAAGACCAAACTCGTAACTCAAATATTCATCTCTGCGATAAGATCGTAGAAACTTTATTTCTTGTCACGATGATTTTCCACTTCACTCTGAAATTCTTTGAACTTTTCAAATGTTTCAGACATATGTTTCATCAAGTATATATACCCATATCTGCTCAAATCATCTGTGAAGGTCAGAAAATAACAATACTTGCCGTGAGCCTTAACACTCATCGGACCGCATCCATCAGTATGTATTATATCCAATAAGTCAGTTGCTCGCTCCATTGTTCCGGAGAACGGAGTCGTAGTCATCTTGCCCATGAGGCATGGTTCGCAAGCATCAAGTGATTCCAAAACCTAATCAGCATGGAGTTTTTTTATGCGCTTTACACCAATATGATCTAAACGGCAGTGCCACAAATAAGTTGCACTATCATTATTAACTTTGCATCTTTTGGCTTCAATATTATGAATACGTGTATCACTACGATCGAGATCCAACAAACTATTTTCATTGGGTGTATGATCATCGAAGGTTTTATTCATGTAAACAGAACAACAATTATTCTCTGACTTTAAATGAATAACCGTATTGCAATAAACATGATCAAATCATATTTATGCTCAACGCAAACTCCAAATAACATTTATTTAGGTTTAACACTAATCTCGAAAGTATAGGGAGTGTGCGATGATGATTACATCAATCTTGGAACCACTTCCAACACACATCGTCACTTCACCCTTAACTAGTCTCTGTTTATTTTGTAACTCCCGTTTCGAGCTACTACTCTTAGCAATTGAACCAGTATCAAATACCCAGGGGCTACTATAAACACTGGTAAGGTACACATCAATAACATGTATATCAAATATACCCTTGTTCACTTTGCCATCCTACTTATCCGCCAAATACTTGGGGTAGTTCCGCTTCAAGTGACCAGTCCCTTTGAAGTAGAAGCACTCAGTTTCAGGCTTAGGTCCAGACTTGGGCTTCTTCACTTGAACAGCAACTTGCTTGCCGTTCTTCTTGAAGTTCCCCTTCTTCCCTTTGCCCTTTTCTTGAAACTAGTGGTCTTTGTCAACCATCAACACTTGATGCTCTTTCTTGATTTCTACCTTTGCCGATTTCATCATCACGAAGAGCTTGGGAATCGTTTCTGTTATCCCTTGCATATTATAGTTCATCACGAAGTTCTAGTAACTTGGTGATGGTGACTAGAGAACTCTGTCAATCACTATCTTATCTGGAAGATTAACTCCCACTTGATTCAAGTGATTGTAGTACCCAAACATTCTGAGCACATGCTCACCAGTTGAGCAATTCTCCTCCATCTTACAGCTGTAGAACTTATTGGAGACTTCATATCTCTCAATCGGGCATTTGCTTGAAATATTAACTTCAACTCCTGGAACATCTCATATGCTCCATGACGTTCAAAACATTTTTGAAGTGCCGGTTCTAAGCCGTAAAGCATGGTGCACCAAACTATCAAGTAGTCATCATACCGAGCTTTGCCAAACGTTCATAACGTCTGCATATGCTCCTGCAATAGGTCTGTCACCTAGCGGTGCATTAAGGACATAATTCTTCTGTGCAGCAATGAGGATAATCCTCAGATCACGGATCTAATCCGCATCATTGCTACTAACATCTTTCAATTTTGCTTTCTCAAGGAACGCATTAAAATTCAACGGAACAACAGCACGGGCCATCTATCTACAGCAACGTAGACCTGCAAAATACTATCAGGTACTAAGTTCATGATAAATTTATGTTCAATTAATCATATTACTTAAGAACTCCCACTTAGATAGACATCCCTCTAATCCTCTAAGTGATGACGTGATCCATATCAACTAAACCATGTCCGATCATCACGTGAGATGGAGTAGTATCAATGGTGAACATCACTATGTTGATCATATCTACTATATGATTCATGCTCGATCTTTCGATCTCAGTGTTCCGAGGCCATATCTGCATATGCTAGGCTCGTCAAGTTTAACCTGAGTATTCCGCGTGTGCAACTGTTTTCACCCGTTGTATTTGAACTTAGAGCCTATCACACCCTATCATCACGTGGTGTCTCAGCACAACGAACTTCCGCAACGGTGCATACTCAGGGAGAACACTTATACCTTGAAATTTAGTGAGAGATCATCTTATAATGCTATCATCAATCAAAGCAAAATAAGATGCATAAAAGATAAACATCACATGCAATCAATATAAGTGATATGATATAGCCATCATCATCTTGTGCTTGTGATCTCCATCTCCGAAGCACCGTCATGATCACCATCGTCACCAGCGCGACTCCTTGATCTCCATCGTAGCATCGTTGTCGTCTCGTCAACTATTGCTTCTACGACTATCGCTGCCGCTTAGATAAAGTAAAGCAATTACAGGGCGATTGCATTGCATACAATAAAGCGACAACCATATGGCTCCTGCCAGTTGCCGATAAGTCGGTTACAAAACAAGATCATCTCATACAATAAAATATAGCATCATGCCTTGACCATATCACGTCACAACATGCCCTGCAAAAACAAGTTAGACGTCCTCTACTTTGTTGTTGCAAGTTTTACGTGGCTGCTACGGGCTGAGCAAGAACGGTTGTTACCTACGCATCAAAACCACAATGATAGTTCATCAAGTTAGTGTTGTTTTAACCTTCTCAAGGACCGGGCGTAGCCACACTCGGTTCAACTAAAGTTGGAGAAACTGACACCCGCCAGCCACCTGTGTGCAAAGCACGTCGGTAGAACCAGTCTCGCATAAGCGTACGCGTAATGTCGGTCCGGGCCGCTTCATCCAACAATACCGCCGAACCAAAGTATGACATGCTGGTAAGCAGTATGACTTGTATCGCCCACAACTCACTTGCGTGCTACTCGTGCATATAATATCTATGCATAAAACCTGGCTCTGATACCACTATTGGGGAACGTAGTAATTTCAAAAAAATTCCTACGCACACACAGGATCATGATGATGGATAGCAACGAGAGGGGAGAGTGTGTCCACGTATCCTCGTAGACCGAAAGCGGAAGCGTTAGCACAACGCGGTTGATGTAGTCGTACGGCTTCACGATCCGACCGATCCAAGTACCGAACGTACGGCACCTCCGAGTTCAGCACACGTTTAGCTCGACGACGTCCTGCGAACTCCGATCCAGCAGAGCTTCACGGGAGACTTCCATCAGCACGACGGCGTGGTGACGGTTATGATGTTGCTACCGACGCAGGGCTTCGCCTAAGCACCGCTACGATATGACCGTGGTGGAATATGGTGGAGGGGGGCACCGCACACGGCTGGGAGAGATCAACAGATCAACTTGTGTGTCCATGGGGTGTCCCCCAGCCCCCGTATATAAAGGATGGAGGGAGAGGCCGGCCCTAGAGGGGGCGCGCCAAGTGTGGGGAGTCCTACTAGGACTCCCAAGTCCTAGTAGGATTCCCTTTCCTTTCCGGAGTAGGAGAGAAGGAAAGAGGGGGAGAGGGAGAAGGAAAAGGGGGCTGCACCCCTTGTCCAATTCAGACCAGAGGGGGGGCGCGCGCCTCCTTCCTTTTGGCCTCTCTCCTCTATTCCCGTATGGCCCAATAAGGCCCAATACTTCTCCCGGTGAATTTCCGTAACTCCCCGGTACTCAAAAAATACCCGAATCACTCGGAACCTTTCCGATGTCCGAATATAGTCGTCCAATATATCGATCTTTATGTCTCGACCATTTCGAGACTCCTCGTCATGTCCCCGATCTCATCTGGGACTCTGAACTACCTTCAGTACATCAAAACACATAACTCATAATACAAATCGTCACCGAACTTTAAGCGTCCGGACCCTACGGGTTCGAGAACTATGTAGACATGACCGAGACACTTCTCCGGTCAATAACCAATAGCGGAACCTGGATGCTCATATTGGCTCCCACATATTCTACGAAGATCATTTTCGGTCAAACCGCATAACAACATACGTTGTTCCCTTTGTCATCGGTATGTTACTTGCCCGAGATTCGATCATCGGTATCTCAATACCTAGTTCAATCTCGTTACCGACAAGTCTCTTTACTCGTTCCGTAACACATCATCCCGCAACTAACTCATTAGTTACAATGCTTGCAAGGCTTATAGTGATGTGCGTTACCGAGTGGGCCCAGAGATACCTCTCCGACAATCGGAGTGACAAATCCTAATCTCGAAATACGCCAACCCAACAAGTACCTTTGGAGACACCTGTAGAGCACCTTTATAATCACCCAGTTACGTTGTGACGTTTGGTAGCACACAAAGTGTTCCTCTGGTAAACGGGAGTTGCATAATCTCATAGTCATAGGAACATGTATAAGTCATGAAGAAAGCAATAGCAGAATACTAAACGATCAAGTGCTAAGCTACGGAATGGGTCAAGTCAATCACATCATTCTCCTAATGATGTGATCCCATTAAACGAATGACAACTCATGTCTATGGTTAGGAAACTTAACCATCTTTGATTAACGAGCTAGTCAAGTAGAGGCATACTACTGACACTATGTTTGTCTATGTATTCACACATGTATTATGTTTCCGGTTTATACAATTATAGCATGAATAATAAACATTTATCATGAAATAAGGAAATAAATAATAACTTTATTATTGCCTCTAGGGCATATTTCCTTCACGAACTAAACACGACCCTCATCGCCAGTCTCCATGGGGATTTGCTCCCCCTGGTGTCCGACAACGGAGGCTTCGCCTTCTGGCGCCTCTTGAACCTCTCCCCGGCCTGGGAAGGTCCTTCGGGACAGCACCTCGGCGTCGCCTTTGGCCTTGGAAGAGTGAGCGGCCTGCGGTGACTCGCTGGCCATCGCCTTCGAATCCAGGGAACCCCTTGATGAGGATCGCTAGGAGCTGTCGTGGGCCGGACTGCAACAGCACAATTTGACATGATTAATACCATGAAGAGGAAGTGTCGGACATGGGGACATATACAAGTTTTTTAGTACATACGATGCGGCCAGGGGCTTGGTCCGGGGGCGTCGCTCCGGACTGCTGTCGACATCCCACGCAGAGTTATCCGCAAGGGCGCCCTTCCCCCTCTTAGACGTCTCTGCCTCCAGATTTGTGGAGGCTGCCCTCTTCTTCTTTCCCCCATCAGGGGGGGTTGTTTTCCTCCTCCTCCTCCTCCTCCTCGTCATCGTCCTCAGCGGCGGAGGAATGCGTCTCTTCGTCTTCAGACGTCACATCCGAAGCACCCTTGCAACGGGGGCCACTTTTGGCCCCCTTGGCCTTCTTCTCCGGCGGCAGGTAGGGCGCCGGAACCAGCATCTTCGCCAGGAGCAGGATGACTGGCTCTTCGGGCAGCGGAGCCGAACACTGTATCCGCTCTGCTTTCTCCGTCCATACCTAAAAAAATATAGTAAAGATTAGACATCCTCGCCTAGAGAAGTGAAGGACTTACCGCATTAGCGGGATGGGTAAAATCGTGCCCACGGTCTGAATCTATGGCCGGCGGCTTCTCGTTGCCCTTGAAGAGCAACTTCCAGGCATCTTCGTGAGTAGTTCTGAAGAGCCTCTCCCAGGTTTGGTGCTTCTCTGGATCGAATTCCCATAAAGGAAAGCTTCGGCTTTGGCAGGGGAGGATCCGGCGAACCAGCATCACCTGGATCATGTCGACGAGCTTGATGTTTTTTTCCACCATGCTCTGAATGCGCGTTTGCAGCGCTATCAGTTCGTCTGACAAAGACAAGTTGGGGCCCTTCTCTATCCAGGAGGTGAGCCGCATTGGAGCTCCGTACTTGAATTCGGGAGCCGCCGCCCAAGTGGCGTCGCGTGGCTCTGTGATGTAAAACCATTGCTTCTGCCACTCTTTGACAGTCTCCACAAAAGTGCCCTTAGGCCATGTGATGTTGGGCATCTTGCTCACCATGGCGCCTCCGCACTCCATGTGTTGACCATCCACCACTTTCGGCTTCACGTTGAAGATCTTGAGCCATAGTCTGAAGTGGGGTTGGATGCGAAGGAAAGCCTCACACATGACAATGAATGCCGAGATGTTGAGGAAGGAGTTCGGGGCCAGATCATGGAAATCTAGCCCGTAATGAAACATAAGTCTGCAGACGAAAGGGTGGAGAGGAAACCCTAACCCGCAGAAGAAGTGAGGGAGGAAGACCACCCTCTTAGTGGGCTTCGGGGTGGGGATGATTTGCCCCTTGGTTGGCAGACGGTGGGCGATTTCTTTCGCCAGATACCCGGCCGCCCGAAGCTGGTTAATGTCCTTCTCCTTGACGGAGGAGACCATCCACTTGCCTTGACCTCCGGATCCGGACATGGTTGAGTGCTTCCCTGAGATGGAGAAGATGAGAACTTGGGGGCTGGAGCTCAAGAATGGAAGGGCAGGGAAAGAGAGAAGGCGTGGGTGAAGAAAGGGAATCCTTATCTCCTTATAAAGGCCGTGAATGTCAAGTGCCTCCCCACTCACCTTAAAACTCGCCTGTTCCCAAGGGCTGTGTAAATGGCATGATTAGATTACCCATGCCCGTATTGATGAGAATCCCGCAATAAGGGGACACGATCTCTGCTTCAACAAGACATGCCAATGGCAACCACGTCTCGAAACGTGGAGCGGCAGACAAAAAACGGTTCGAAATAATGACCGGCAGACTTGATGTCATATTACAAAAAGTTGTCAGCAGATGGGACTCGTGAAATATTATACTCTCTACGGTTGTGTGTGGTACTTGTGTTGCACAGCCAAACACGTTTGTTACGTCCGAAGACCATTGTGGAGTATTCGGAAAGGGGAACCCGCCTTGCAATGCCGAAGACAAATCTGCACGCGGGACACCTCGTCACTGAAGCCAAGTTCAGGGGCTACTGAGGGAGTCCTGGACTAAGGGGTCCTCGGCGTCCGGCCTGATAGCCATGGGCCGAACTGATGGGTTGTGAAGATACGAAGACCGAAGAATCTCACCCTTGTCCGGATGGGACTCTCCTTGGCGTGGAAGGCAAGCTTGGCGTCCAAATATGAAGATTCCTTTCTCTGTAACCGACCTTTTGTAACCCTAGATCCTTCCGGTGTCTATATAAACCGGAGGGCTTAGTCCGGAGGATGAATACTCATTACCATAGTCATACAGGCTAGACTTCTTGGGTTTTAGCCATTATGATCTCGTGGTAGATCAACTCTTGTAATACTCATATTCATCAAGATCAATCAAGCAGGAAGTAGGGTATTACCTCCATAGAGAGGGCCCGAACCTGGGTAAACATCGTGTCCCCTGTCTCCTGTTACCATCGACCTTAGAGACACAGTTCGGGACCCCCTACCCGAGATCCGCCAGTTTTGACACCAACAATGAGCCCAAGAATAAATGGGCCCTGAGAAGGCCGAAAGATAACATGGGTTGGAAATGGCCCAATGGAATAATGGGCCGTTAATGGCTATAAAGGGGTACACTGTTCATTGCGGGCCAGATTCACCACGGGCCATGGGCCAAGAGTTACCAATTGCCTCGTATGGGCCGAAAGACATCATGGGCCATACATGGGCCGGAGGTTACAACGGGCTGGAATCATATCGGACGGCCCAAATGAAGCTACTGGGCTTAATTCTGATAGGCCGTAACGGGCCGTGAGTTAGCGGGCCGTAAATGGGCTATATAGGAACAGGCTTTCCATGGGCGGACCCGTTACCTTTTGACCAAGTCAAACGGACTGGCATTTTCACCGGAATGAGCCTCTGTTGGGCCGTGCCACATGTCGACGTATCATAGGTGCCTCTTGTCCAATGAATGGATGACATCTGTCCCAACGGCGAGCCAACACGTGTTTCCTCCGGCCAATGAGAATTTTACATGTGGAAAATCCTCATTGGTCCGAGCTGTTAGCGTGTTATTGGATCCAAAACCGGACCCGATAGCTTAGCAATGACCTGTTACGGTGGATGCCACATGTCGGTCACCCTTGACGAAAGCACTTCCATGACGCGTGATTTATCGTCATGGAAGTGGACACTTCCGTGATGATAATTTTGATAATGTCATGGAACACTTCTACGACAGCACAGGTATGACTATCTTGATTCTGTCATAAAATTGTCATGGATGTACATGCATGACAGAAAACGGGACCTACTGTGGCAAACACGTATCATCACAGAAGTGTATTTTTTTGTAGTGTGCGATGTTAAAAACAAGGAAAAAACAGCAACTGGCACTGGGCACTGGGTTAATAGGTTAGTCCCAAAAATGATATAAAGTTGCTATAAAATGATTGTGAAACATCGAAGAATGGTAAAATAACAGCATGAATACTTCATAAATTATAGATGCGTTGGAGACGTATCAAACAGGATTACCGTACCACTCTGGTGCAGAACATACTCTGGTTGACCTATGAGGTTTAGTAGTAACTTGATCTGAAGTTTCATGATCATCATCATTAGCTTCCTCACTAATTTGTGTAGGCATGACTAGAACTGATTTCTGTGATGAACTACTTTCCAATTCGAGAGAAGGTGCAACTACCTCATCAAGTTTTACTTTCCTCCCACTCACTTCTTTCAAGAGAAACTCCTTCTCTAGAAAGGATCCATTCTTAGCAACAAAGATCTTGCCTTCGGATCTGTGATAGAAGGTGTACCCAACCGTTTCTTTTGGGTATCCTATGAAGACGCACTTCTCCGATTTGGGTTCGAGTTTATCAGGTTGAAGCTTTTTCACATAAGCATCACAACCCCAAATTTAAGAAATGACAATGTCGGCATCCTGGGAACGGGGGTCCCTAGACTTGCCTGCCTGCGGCCCATGGCGTGGCTCCACCCGTGGCCCTGTATGGCCCGTCTTCACTAGAAAACACTCAAGACACTCGCGAGGGGCCAAGCCTGACGAGGCGGACGAGACAAGACCTCCTCGGGGGCAGCCTCATCAGGCTGGCTCGCGAGGGGCGGAGAGATCAAGGCAGGGGTACCTCCCGAGATTCCCATGACGCAAGCCATGACGACCAAGGCCAGGAGGGCGCCAGGCGGGCGCCAGCGAGCGCAGTGTCCTCGTTTCCTCTTTGGTGCTAAGGAGGCAAGCGCAGGTGAGGAGTACCGAGGCATCAGGCAAAGGTTTCCATATCGGTGCAACAAGACCAAGACCAGCAGGACGGCGTCATCACCAGAGCCTTTGGCAGGCGAAGACCACCTTTAGTCAGGATAGCTTGTACTAGCTGTCCCCCTTCAAATTGGCCGTTGTGGCATCCCTTCCCGCTCAATATTTGGGAAGAGGAGCAGTGCCTCTATAAATAGGACTAGCCACCATAGTAGGAGGCAACTGGTCCTGAGCCACCAACCAAGCACAAGAACACCTCTCCTCCGGAGGCTGTTCTTCCCTTGTACTGTTCATCCACCGCCCAAGAGGAAATCCATCACACCACACTGGAGTAGGGTATTACACCACATCGGTGGCCCGAACCGGTATAAACCTTGTGTCTCTTGTGTTGCAGGTTCGTCGAGCTAGGCTTTCAGATCGCGGTGAGGGTGAGGGCGTGATCAGATACAAGGAGGAGAGATCTTCATGCATACCCCAGTGTTCGAACCTCAAGGGTTTTGATGGAACCCGAAATCTGATAGACAGCTTAGGTTTCTTGCCAAACCACAGTTCATATGGTGTCGTCTCCACGGATTTAGATGGTGCCCTATTTAACGTGAATGCAGCCATCTCTAAAGCATAACCCCAAAACGATAGTGGTAAATCGGTAAGACACATCATAAATCGCACCATATCTAATAAAGTACGATTACGACATTCAGACACACCATTACGCTATGGTGCTCCAGGTGGCGTGAGTTGCGTAACTATTCCACATTGTTTCAAATGAAGACCAAACTCGTAACTCAAATATTCGCCTCCATGATCAGATCGTAGAAACTTTATTTTCTTGTTACGATGATTTTCCACTTCACTCCGAAATTCTTTGAACGTTTCAAATGTTTCAGACTTATGTTTCATCAAGTAGATATACCCATATCTGCTCAAATCATCTATGAAGGTCAGAAAATAACGATACCCGCCGCGAGCCTCAACACTCAGTAGACCGCATACATCAGTATGTATTATTTCCAATAAGTCAATGGCTCGCTCCATTGTTCCAGACAATGGAGTCTTAGTCATCTTGCCCATGAGGCATGGTTCGCAAGCATCAAGTGATTCCAAAAGCCCATCAGCATGGAGTTTCTTCATGCGCTTTACACCAATATGACCTAAACGGCAGTGCCACAAATAAGTTGCACTATCATTATTAACTTTGCATCTTTTGGCTTCAATATTATGAATATGTGTATCACTACGATCGAGATTCAACAAAAATAGAACACTCATCAAGAGTGCATGACCATAAAAGATATTACTCATATAAATAGAACAACCATTATTCTGTGATTTAAATGAATAACCGTCTCGCATCAAACAAGATCCAGATATAATGTTCATGCTCAACACTGGCACCAAATAACAATTATCCAGGTCTAAAACTAATCCTGAAGGTAGATGTAGAGGTAGCGTGCCGACGGCGATCACATCGACCTTGGAACCATTTTCCACATGCATCGTCACCTCGTCCTTAGCCAATCTTCGTTTAATCCGTAGCCCCTGTTTCAAGTTGCAAATATGAGCAACAGAATCAGTATCAAATACCCAAGTGCTACTACGAGCATTAGTAAGGTACACATCAATAACATGTATATCAAATATACCTTTCACTTTGCCGTCCTTCTTATCCGCCAAATACTTGGGGCAGTTCCGCTTCCAGTGACCAGTCCTTTTGCAGTAAAGCACTCAGTTTCAGGCTTAGGTCCAGACCTGGGATTCTTCCCGGGAGTAGCAACTTGCTTGCTATTCTTCTTGAAGTTACCCTTCTTTCCTTTGCCCTTTTTCTTGAAACTAGTGGTCTTGTTAACCATCAACACTTGATGCTCCTTCTTGATTTCTACCTCTGCAGTCTTAAGCATCGCGAAGAGCTCGGGAATTGTCTTTTCCATCCCTTGCATATTATAGTTCATTATGAAGCCTTTATAGATTGGTGGCAGTGATTGAAGATCTCTGTCAATGACACTATCATCCGGGAGATTAACTCCCAGCTGAGTCAAGTGGTTATGGTACCCAGACATTCTGATTATGTGTTCACTGACAGAACTGTTCTCCTCCATCTTGCAGCTATAGAACTTGTTGGAGACTTCATATCTCTCAACTCGGGCATTTGCTTGAAATATTAATTAACTTCAACTCCTGGAACATCTCATATGCTCCATAACGTTCAAAACGTCTTTGAAGTCCCGATTTTAAGCCGTAAAGCATGGCACAGTGAACTATCGAGTAGTCATCAGATTTAGCTTGCCAGACGTTCATAACATCCGGAGTTGCTCCTGCAGCAGGCCTTGCACCTAGTGGTGCTTCCAGGACGTAATTCTTCTATGCAGCAATGAGGATAATCCTCAAGTTACGGACCCAGTCCGTGTAGTTGCTACCATCATCTTTCAACTTAGCTTTCTCTAGGAACGCATTAAAATTGAAGGGAACGGTAGCACGGGCCATTGATCTATACAACAACATAGATATGCAAAAACTATCAGGACTAAGTTCATGATAAATTTAAGTTCAATTAATCGTATTACTAAAGAACTCACACTTAGATAGACATCCCTCGAGTCATCTAAATGATCACGTGATCCATATAACTAAACCATGTCCGATCATCACGTGAGATGGAGTAGTTTTCAATGGTGAACATCTCTATGTTGATCATATCTACTATATGATTCACGTTCGACCTTTCGGTCTCAGTGTTCCAAGGCCATATCTGTATATGCTAGGCTCGTCAAGTTTAACCTGAGTAATCTGCACGTGTAAAATTGTCTTACACCCGTTGTATGCGAACGTAGAGCTTATCACACCCGATCATCACGTGGTGTCTCGGCACGACAAACTATAGCAACGGTGCATACTCAGGGAGAACACTTATACCTTGAAATTTAGTGAGGGATCATCTTATAATGCTACCGTCGTACTAAGAAAAATAAGATGCATAAAAGATAAACATCACATGCAATCAAAATATGTGACATGATATGGCCATCATCATCTTGTGCCTTTGATCTCCATCTCCAAAGCACCGTCATGATGTCCATCGTCACCGGCTTGACACCTTGATCTCCATCGTAGCGTCGTTGTCGTCTCGCCAACTATTGCTTCTACAACTATTGCTACAAGTAGTAGTAAAGTAAAGCAATTACATGGCGATTGCATTTCATACAATAAAGCGACAACCATAAGGCTCCTGCCAGTTGCCGATAACTATTACAAAACATGATCATCTCATACAATAATGTATATCACATCATGTCTTGACCATATCACATCACAACATGCCCTGCAAAAACAAGTTAGACGTCCTCTACTTTGTTGTTGCAAGTTTTACGTGGCTGCTACGGGCTTCTAGCAAGAACCGTTCTTACCTACGCATCAAAACCACAACGATTTTTTGTCAAGTGTGCTGTTGTAACCTTCAACAAGGACCGGCCGTAGTCAAATTCGATTCAACTAAAGTTGGAGAAACAGACACCCGCCAGCCACCTTTATGCAAAACAAGTTGCATGTCTGTCGGTGGAACCGGTCTCATGAACGTGGTCACGTATGGTTGGTCCGGGCCACTTCATCCAACAATACCGCCGAATCAAAATAAGAAGTTGGTGGTAAGCATTATGACTATTATCACCCACAAATCTTTGTGTTCTACTCGTGCATATCATCTACGCATAGACGTGGCTCGGATACCACCGTTGGGAAACGTAGCATGCAATTTAAAAAAATTCCTATGATCACGAAATGCTATATCTAGGAGACGCATAGCAATGAGAGGGGAGAGTATGTCCACGTACCCTCATAGACCAAAAGCGGAAGCGTTAGTATAACGCAGTTGATGTAGTAGAATGTCTTTGCGATCCAATTGATCTAGTACCGAATGCACGGCACCTCCGAGTTCAGCACACGTTCAGCACGATGGCGTCCCTCGAACTCTTGATCCAGCAGAGGGTCGAGGGAGAGTTTCGTCAGCACAACGGCGTGGTGACGGTGATGGTGATGTGATCCGCGCAGGGCTTCGCGTAAGCACTACGCTGCTATGACCGGAGGAGTAAACTGTGGAGGAGGGGCACCGCACACGGCTAAGAGAATAACTATTGTGCTTTGGGGTGCCCCCCTGCCCCCATATATAAAGGAGGGGAGGAGGAGGCCAGCCACCAAGGGGCACGCCAAGGGGGGAGTCCTACTAGGACTCCACTCCTAGTAGGATTCGCCCCCCCCCCTTTTTGCTTTCTCATGGAGGGGAAAGAGGGAAGGAGAGGGAGAGGGAGAGGGAAAGAGGAAAGGGGGCCACGCCCCCTCCCCCTTGTCCAATTCGGTCTCCCTTGGGGGGGGCGCCACCCTGCGGGCTCCCCCTCTTTCTCCCCTATGGCCCATGAAGGCCCATTACTTCCCCGGGGGTTCCGGTAACCCCTCGGTGCCCCGATAAATATCCGAAACGTCCCGAAACCATTCTGGTGTCTGAATACCTTCGTCCAATATATCAATATTTAACTCTCGGCTATTTCGAGACTCCTCATCATGCCCGTGATCTCATCCGGGACTCCGGACAATCTTCGGTCACCAAAACACATAACTCATAATACAATTTGTCATCAAACATTAAGCGTGCGGACCCTATGGGTTCGAGAAATATGTAGACATCATCGAGACACATCTCCGATCAATAACCAACGGTGGAACCTGGATGCTCATGTTGGTTCCTACATATTCTACTAAGATCTTTATCGGTCAAACCGCAATAACTACATACGTTATTACCTTTGTCATTGGTATGTTACTTGCCCGAGATTCGACCATCGGTACCCTCATACCTAGTTCAATCTCGTTACCGGCAAGTCTCTTTACTCGTTCCGTAATGCATCATCCCATAACTAACTCATTAGTAACATTACTTGCAACGCTTATAGTGATGTGCATTACCGAGAGGGCCAAGAGATACCTCTCCGATACTCGGAGTGACGAATCCTAATATTGATCTATGCCCACCCAACAGACACCTTCGGAGGCACCTGTAGAGCATCTTTATAACCACCCAGTTATGTTGTGATGTTTGATAGCACACAAGGCGTTCCTCCGGTATTCGGGAGTTGCATAATCTCATAGTCAGAGGAATATCTATAAGTCATGAAGAAAGCAATAGCAATAAAACTTAACAATCATTATGCTAAGCTAACGGATGAGTCTTGTCCATCACATCATTCTCCTAATGATGTGATCCCGTTCATCAAATGAAAACACATGTCTATGGTTAGGAAACTTAACCATCTTTGATTAACGAGCTAGTCAAGTAGAGGCACACTAGGGACACTTTGTTTTGTCTATGTAGTCACACATGTATCAAGTTTCTGGTTAATACAATTCTAGCATGAATAATAAACATTATCATGATATAAGGAAATATAAATAACAACTTCGTTATTGCCTCTAGGGCATATTTCCTTCAAACGCCGCCACCGGCCCCATGGGGCACGAGCAGCAAGCTTCGTTGATGCACCCTTCTGTGCGGCGGGATGGGCGCACCGCCAGCCCGTCGCTGATGATACGTCTCCAACGTATCTATAATTTTTGATTGTTCCATGCACTTATATTATCTGTTTTCGATGTTTAATGGGATTTAATATGTTCTTTTATATTATTTTTGGGACTAACCTATTAACCGGAGGCCTAGTGCCAGTTGCTGTTTTTTTACCTATTTCAGTATTTTATAGAAAAGGAATATCAAACAGAATCCAAACAGAATGAAACATTCGCGAGGATCGTTTTTGGAACAAACGCAATCCAGGAGACTTGGAGTGGAAGTCAAGGAAGCAAGCGACATGAGGCAGGAGGGCGCGCCCCCCACCCTCGTGGGCCCCTCGTAGCTCCACCGACCTACTTCTTTCGCCTATATATACTCTTATACCCTAAAAACATCCGAGGGCACCACGAAACCACTTTTCCACCGCCGCAACCTTCTGTACCCGTGAGATCCCATCCTGGGGCTTTTTTCGGCGCTCCGCCGGAGGGGGAATCGATCATGGAGGGCTTCTACATCAACACCATAGCCTCTCCGATGATGTGTGAGTAGTTTACCACAGACCTTCGGGTCCATAGTTCTTAGCTAGATGGCTTCTTCTCTCTTTTTGGATCTCAATACAAAGTTCTCCTCGATCTTCTTGGAGATCTCTTCGATGTAATACTTTTTGTGGTGTGTTTGCCGAGATCCAATGAATTGTGGGTTTATGATCAAGTTTATCTATGAACAATATTTGATTCTTTTCTGAATTCTTATATGCATGATTTGAAATCTTTGCAAGTCTCTTCGAATTATCGGTTTAGTTTGGCCTACTAGATTGATCTTTCTTGCAATGGGAGAAGTGCTTAGCTTTGGGTTCAATCTTGCGGTGTCCTTTCCTAGTGACAGCAGGGGCAGCAAGGCACGTATTGTATTGTTGCCATCGAGGATAAAAAGATGGGGTTTATATCATATTGCTTGAGTTTATCCCTCTACATCATGTCTTCTTGCTTAATGCGTTACTCTGTTCTCATGAACTTAATACTCTAGATGCATGTTGGATAGTGGTTGATGTGTGGAGTAATAGTAGTAGATGCAGAATCGTTTCGGTCTACTTGACACGGATGTGATGCCTATGTTCATGATCATGCCTAGATATTCTCATAACTATGCGCTTTTTTATCAATTGCTCTGCAGTAATTTGTTCACCCACCGTAACATATGCTATCACGAGAGAAGCCACTAATGAAACCTATGGCCCCCGGGTCTATTTTCCATCATATAATCTTCTATTTTACATCTTATTAGTTTCCCGTCAACTAGCAATTTCTGTCGCCGTTTACTTTGCAATCTTTACTTTCCAATCTATACAACAAAAATACCAAAAATATTTATCTTATTATCTTTATCAGATCTCACTTTTGCAAGTGGCCATGAAGGGATTGACAACCCCTTTATCGCGTTGGTTGCAAGGTTCTTGATTGTTTATGCATGTACTAGGTGACTTGCGTGTGATCTCCTACTGGATTGATACCTTGGTTCTCAAAACTGAGGGAAATACTTACGCTACTTTGCTGCATCACCCTTTCCTCTTCAAGGGAAAACCAATGCATGCTCAAGAGGTAGCAAGAAGGATTTCTGGCGCCGTTGTCGGGGAGATCTACGCACAAGTCAAGACATACCAAGTACCCATCACAAACTCTTATCCCTCACATTACATTATTTGCCATTTGCCTCTCGTTTTCCTCTCCCCCACTTCACCCTCGCCATTTTATTCGCCTTTTTTCCGTTCATCTTTTTTTGCTTACCTTTTGTGTGCTTGCTTCTTCTGTGCTTGTATGTTGGATTGTTTGTCACGATGGCTCAAGACAATACTAAATTGTGTGACTTTTCAAATACCAACAACAATGATTTTATTCGCACTCCGATTGCTCCTATTACCGATGCTGAATCTTGTGAAATTAACACTGCTTTGTTTAATCTTGTCATGAAATATCAATTTTCTAGCCTTCCTAGTGAAGATGCGGCTACCCATATAAACAACTTTGTTGATTTGTGTGATATGCAAAAGAAGAAAGTTGTGGATAATGATATTGTTAAATTGAAGCTATTTCCGTTTTCTCTTAGAGATCGTGCTAAAACTTGGTTCTCTTCTTTGCCTAAAAATAGTATTGATTCATGGAATAAGTGCAAATATGGTTTTATCTCTAAGTATTTGCCTCCCGCTAAGATCATCTCACTTAGAAACGATATTATGAATTTTAAGCAACTTGATCATGAGCATGTTGCACAAGTTTGGGAGAGGATGAAATTAACGATACGTAATTGCCCTACACATGGTTTGAATTTATGGATGATTATACAAAATTTTATGCTGGATTGAATTTTGCTTCTAGAAATCTTTTAGATTCAGTCGCGGGAGGCACTTTCATGGAAATCACTTTACGAGAAGCTACTAAACTCTTGGATAATATAATAGTTAAATATTCGCAGCTAGTCGTCGACCCGTGCATTCGCACGGGGCTAGCCTATAAAAGTGAGTGTTGATTAGAACTTTATGTCCGCACTCAATTTAAATTCATTGGGTGCCTTTCTTGGACCATGGTTCGTTATTTCACACTTCTTTGATAAATTATGCTAACAATTGTACACAAATATAATTTGCTGGCAATGTTATAAATTGAACAAACAAATTACCATTCAAAAATTGAATATAAAAATGTCATTCTTGTTAAATAATACACCACATTATTGAAAAAAAATCTGATATCTATGTCTTCAGTCTCAAACACTAAGAAATTTGCCTTTCTAGAATGTTTTCAATTAACGAATCATTTTTGCTGCTCCAACACTATTGAAGTTGTCGGTACAGATCACTTCCCTCTAGTTTGTAGTGTTCATGTAATAAAGTGTGTGATAACATCTTCACCAGTTTGTTTAGTCTTATCTTCTCTGGCCATATATCTTGGCTGCATATGGCAACAGTAAAAGTCTTCACATGTTGTGTGTTGGGACACCCAATTCACAACCCAATGTCTAAAATTTCCTAAGTTCCATGACTTGCGTGTGCTCCATTGACCTGTCCTACATATGTAGCTAATACAACGATGTCTTATTATAGCTGAAGCTCTGTTAATATATTACCAAAGTTGTAAATCATGTTTACAGTTACCATGTACAGACTTCCACTGTTTGAATAACTATTGATGCTTATCTGAAACTCGTAAGCAAAATATTTAGTATTCTTTCACTTTTTCCAAGAATGAATGTAATTGCCAACAAAATCTAAATATTCGCAATCATGGTTGTCATCATTGTTGGATCTGTGGCATAAACTTATCTACTTTGTGCCTTTTACAACACCATATCATGTTGTCCTGTATTCTTGCGACAGCCATGCGACGATCTGAGAATATATATTTCTTGTCAAGTCGTGTTCATAAATACCTTGTACAGGTTTCCCCCATGTTCTTTCTTTCTCAAAACCATGTGCGACGGTATCCTACAACAATCATGATGAAGTAAGACTATATATTTGTCCACTATTAAAACCTCTAATAGTCGACTGATGATGAGAAACATTTGCTCATGTTCTTCAATAACAAAATCATGGCACTTTAACAAGAAAAAAAAGAACACACAACTTTCTATTTCATCGATATCTAGTATCCATCCGCCGGTCAAAAAAAATTGCAGGACAAATATTTGTCAAAATGTAACATTCTCTAGATCAAACCTATTCCTGGACTCTGAACCATCACTTGATGCACCTCGGCCATGACAGAGGCGCACATCAGGATGGTTGAAACAAACTGCTTGTATGCCTTTTGGTGTAAAATTTTCTCCATGTACGTCAAGATTAGTCATGATCTTTGTTACAAATTGATTGTATATGTTAGTAATTATAGAAGAATAGTAATAAGAATTCTATGTTCAAACCTTCAAACTGAGAACAATGAATCTAGGAAGAAGAAATAACATCTGGTAGGTCGAATAGCTGAAAATCGGACAAAGTTCTGAGGGATAACATATCATGTGCTTTTACCACTTTTCATATTCCATTTTTTCTTCCATGTTAGATTTTATATCATGCATATACGGTGCAACCAATCCATCTCTTACATTACTCTTTTCAGTATCATCATGGTCACAAAGATTTTACATGGATTCCACTTCCATGTGGTCAAAGATAAATGTCACGGTGGAAGATATATATATCGGTACAAATATATGATTGTGCCAATCAATACCAATCTATCGGCACCAGACGTCCGAGCCTGCTGATCACGTTTAATCCCTATACACATATAGGCATGCGTCAATGACGTGCATGATGTTTATGCTATAGAGATGAATGTGAGACCATTGTCGGCAATTCAAGCTTCTTGACGCCACACATTTCCGTGTTGTAGGCAATGAAGCTACTCCTGCTTGAACACCCAGCAACCGCTACAGCCCAAGAGAAACTGAGATCCGGCAACTCACTCAGAGAGAGCATTAAGGCATCAGATTATTACTACTACTGGTAGGGAACATAATTTGTAATTTAAAGGACAGATTGTGATAATGTATATTATATTTTTATAAATTTATATAGTGTACCCTCAGTGGAGCAACCAACATATGCTACATGCTTATATATACGCATGAATCTCTGCATTGCACAATCTAAATTAGTATGTACATTCTGAATATTATTTGCGTATAATAGAAGATTTCATACCTCAACCTGTATCTATGAAGCTCCTGGTTTTCCTGGTCTATAGAATGGGACAGAAGAAGTTGCGCCTTGCGGAGCAACGCACCCCGTAGCGCTTCTTTGAACAATCCGAGCTTATCTGCAGTCTCCATGCATTATGGCGTCCAAAGCGCTAGGCCAACAGTGTTATTCCTTTGTCAGGATATAAATTGTATTATATAGTGTACATACCATTATGTGAAAAAGAACCAAATATAATACGGCACTAAGTTATAACAAAACTCGAAAAAGAGAATAAAACCATAAGAAGTGAAACATTTCATACCCTCTCGAGCGCTCTCAATCTTCAAAGCGGTTTTCTTGGGACTGCATCATAGGCTGCTTCTGTCCATTGCTGATGTGCACGATGCAGAACCAAAAAGGCATGCACATACATCTGGTAATCTGGAGTTGGACGCCATAACATGCTCTGCTCTCCAACGATTACGGAGAATCTTCTCATGGAGTGGCATGCAGCCACATACAGGGTATATTCTCATCGTGACGGCCTTACCAAAGCCTTTTTCTATGTCACAACGGCCTGCCCGTAAGTCACTTTGATGTGGGTTGATTTAATTGACCATCTGATGTGTCTGTGTGTGCTTGTTTGGTTTTTATAGTCGATCAGAGACCATCAGTACTCCTCCTTGAGCAGAAGCAACACAAATCAATTAGAGGCTTAGGGAGCGGGATGGCAGCGAGATCGAACCTTCAACGATCTCTTCCAACTTTCTGGCTGGCCTTGAAGTTAGTGTACAGAAAGAATCAGGTTGAAGTAGGAATTGTAATGTAATTAAGGGTTCGTCTTACCTGAACCTGTTGCCGGATGTTCCGAGCAACCACATCGGCTCAGCAAGAACTCTGGGCGGGGTTGAACCTAACTTGATGAAAGCTCGAATGTCTGTTTTTCTTTCCTCACACTGTTGCTTTCAGATAGATCTAAACCTGATTACCAAAGATCATTAAATGCAATCTTGTCTCCCCAACCCAGTTACTCAAAATAGTAGCTGCACGTGGTGGTACAACAAAGCAGTCTAATAGACTTTGCTTCCATGGTGTGATCCTTTAGTTGCAGTTATACCTTATAGAGGCAGCCTTTGATTAATGTAAAGAGCTGGCACAAACTCACGAAATATATTGATCTCAACTGGCTGGACACGCATGTACAGCAACATCAAGCAGTTGGATTGATTTTTAAGGCCGGCTTCAAACACATACAACGCACACACGTGAGATAATTTGGCGAGTTGTTAGGATCCAACAAAACCAATCTGGAGCTGGCCATGATGAAGGCGTTGCTGAAGACCTTGGTAGAAATCCCCAAACATGTAGCTAGAGGGTGGAGCTCGAGGGGACATCCTTGGCATATATGCGGAGGTCGCTGGTCCCTGTCGGGGCTTCCGATCCAATCGGGGGAGATATTATTTTAATAAACTGGACATTGCCGATAGAACTTGGATGTTGGGGACGTCATGGAGGAGAGATCCAGTAGCCGGAGACTTCGAAAAGTACGGTTGATGCTGCAGCTTTGTTGGATGCGAGAGCAGAAGAGGTGGAGGAGGGTTGGGGAAGACGCATCGGCGGATCATGCAAAGGGAGACCAATTGTAATTTGCTCCTTCGTGAGGAGGAAGGAGAGAAGGAGAGGACGTTTGGATTAATTATCTGGTTCAGGGAATGGTGATTTATCACGATCTGTTGTTTCATCCAATGGTTGTAGATGGATCTATAGATGGCGGTTAGTTTTAGGACCCAGACGTGATACAATTACATGGGTTGATCTACACCGTAATAACATGGTCCCACCAGATTAACGGCTCTTAATTACTGATTAACGTGGTAATTTCTAGGGAGTCCAAAATTAGTACAGACACATGATACAATTACATGGGTTGATCTACACCGTAATAACATGGTCCGACCAGATTAACGGCTCTTAATTACTGATTAACGTGGTAATTTCTAGGGAGTCCAAAATTAGAATAGGTATAGATGGCACACCGAAAGATCTATTAGTAAAAAGGTTCATGCGATTGAAGAGATTAATGTTTTGAGTGAAAAGATGGATGAACTTATGAAATTATTTGCTAATAAGAGTGTCTCTTCTAATTCTAATGATATGCCTTTGTCCACTTTGATTGAGAATAATAATGAATCTATGGATGTGAATTTTGTTGGTAGGAACAATTTTGGTAACAACGCGTGTAGAGGAAACTTTAATTCTAGGCTGTTCCCTAGTAATTCCTCTAATAATTATGGTAATTCCTACAACAACTCTTATGGAAATTTTAATAAGATGTCCTCTGATTTTGAGACTAGTGTTTAAGAATTTATGATTTCGCAAAAGAATTTCAATGCTTCGCTTGAAGAAAAATTGCCTAAGATTGATGAGTTGGCTAGGAACGTGGATAGAATTTCTCTTGATGTTGATTCTTTGAAACTTAGATCTATTCCACCTAAGCATGATATCAATGAGTCTCTCAAAACCATGAGAATTTCCATTGATGAGTGCAAAGAAAGAACCGCTAGGATGCGTGCGAAAAAAGATTGATTTGTGAAAGCGTGTTCTTCTAGTTTTCATGATAATAATGATGAAGATCTAAAAGAGATTGATGTGTCCCCTATTAAATCTTTATTTTCTAATATGAATCTTGATAGAGATGGGACTGGAGATGAGTCAAATTTAGTTAAAAGGCGTCCCAGTGATTCGGAGTTATTAGATCTTGATGCTAAAATTAATAAAAGTGGGATTGAAGAGGTCAAAACTTTACATAGCAATGAACCCACTATTTTGGATTTCAAGGAATTTAATTATAATAATTACTCTTTAATAGATTGTATTTCCTTGTTGCAATCCGTGTTAAATTCTACTCATGCGTATGATCAAAACAAAGCTTTTACTAAACATATCGTTAATGCTTTAATGCAATCTTAGGAAGAAAAACTTGAATTAGAGGTTTCTATCCCTAGAAAACTTTATGATGAGTGGGAACCTACTATTAAAATTGAGATTAAAGATCATAAATGCTATGCTTTGTGTGATTTGGGTGCTAGTGTTTTCACGATTCCAAAAACTTTGTGTGATGTGTTAGGTTTCCGTGAATTTGATGATTGTTCTTTAAATTTGCACCTTGCGGATTCTACCATTAAGAAACCTATGGGAAGAATTAATGATGTTCTTATTGTTGCTAATAGGAATTATGTGCCTGTAGATTTCATTGTTCTTGATATAGATTGCAATCCTACATGTCCTATTATTCTTGGTAGACCTTTCCTTAGAACGATCGGTGCAATTATTGATATGAAAGAAGGAAATATTAGATTCCAATTTCCATTAAGGAAAGGCATGGAGCACTTTCCTAGAAAGAAAATTAAATTACCTTATGAATCTATTACGAGAGCTACTTATTGTCGGCGTTCTGGGAACGGGGGTCCCCAGACTTGCCTGCTTGCGGCGCACTGCGTGGCGCTGCAAGCGGGCCCGAACGACCAATCTTCACCAACAAGCACTCAAGACCCTCGCGAGGGGCCAAGCCTCGCGAGGCGGATGACACGAGACCTCCTCGGGAGCGGCCTCACCAGGCAGGCTCGCGAGGGGCGGAGAGATCAAGGCAAGGGAAACCTCGCGAGGTCCCAGTGACGTGAGCCATGACGACCAAGGCTAGGCGCGCGCCAGCGACCAAAGCGTCCTCGTTTCCTCTTCGGTGCTAAGGAGGCAAACGCAGGCGAGGAGTACCGAGGCATCACGCAAAGGTTTTCATATCGGTGCAACGAGACCAAGACCAGCAGGTCGGGAGGACAGAGGTCACCGTGGAGCCCAAGACGGCGTCACCGCCAGAGCCTTTGGCAGGCGAAGACCACCTTTAGTCAGGATAGCTTGTACTAGTTGTCCCCTTTCAAATTGGCCGTTGTGGCATCCCTTCCTGCTCAATATTTGGGAAGAGGACCAGGGCCTCTATAAATAGGACTAGCCACCACCGTAGGAGGCAACTTGTCTCGAACTTATTCAGTTCACCCTCGCACCCACCAAACACAAGAACACCTCTCCTCAGGAGGCCGTTCTTCCTTTGTACTGTTCAGCCTCAGCCCGAGAGGCAATCCACCACCGCCACACTGGAGTAGGGTATTACACCGCAATGGTGGCCCGAACCAATATAAATCTTGTGTCCCTCGTGTTGTGAGTTCGTCAAGCATAGCTTAGAGATCGCGAAGTGTGTGAGGGCATGATCGGTGAGGGAGAGATCTTCGTGCGTACCCCAGTGTTCGAACCTCAAGGGTTTTGCCGGAACCCGTAATCCGAGCCCTTACTCCCGGCATGCGGCAGGTGCAGTGGCTGCCCAAGTTCAAGCCGGAGATGCCACCGTGCTACGGTGGCGCAGCTGACCCGTCGGCTTTCCTGCTGACGTACGAGGAGGCCGTCCTTAAGGCCGGGGGCGACGACAAGGTCATGGCCAACTGGCTCCCCACGGCCCTCACGGGGGTGCCGCGCGCCTGGCTACTCACCCTCCCAGGATCTTCCGTAGCGTCTTGGGAGGAGCTGCGTGACCTCTTCACCGAAAGCTTCGCGGCGCCGCCGCCCCTCGCTGTCACGGCCCTCCTCGGCGGCTCGCAAGCACCGCCCTCGGATCGTCACGTCAAGTCGTTCCTTCGCCAGATCGGCGCCACTTCCAAGCGCCCGGGGGCTCCCCCGGGTTGGGCGGCGCCCGAGGCCGACCTCACCTCCGACTCAGGGGATCATCCCTTCTCCACCATCGGATCGCGTGTGCTCCCAATGCTCTGCACGCCCACCGTCTGCAACGTGTCCGTCACCAAGACGCTCATTGACGGCGGCGCTGGCCTCAGCGTGCTCTCTGTGGAAGCCTTCAGCCTTCTCCACGTACCGCTCGAGCGGCTCCGCCCAAGCAAGCCTTTCTCAGGGGGCGGCGGAGGCTCTGCCCACTCCCTGGGGCAGATCTGCCTCCCCGTAACCTTCGACACGCGCGACAACTACCACATCGAGTTGGTCGACTTCGACGTCGCCCGTATCGGCCTTCCGTACAACGCCATCCTCGGGTACCCGGCCCTGGCTCAGTCATGGCGGCAACCCATCCAGCCTACAACCTCATGAAGATGCCCGGGAGCAAGGGCGTCCTCACAGTAGTTGGGGACACCAAGGAAGCTCTGATGACGCTCAAGCTTGCCCTCAAGACCGCTGCGATAGCGCAGCCCGCCGACACGGACACCTCCAAGGCCAAGAAAGCCGCACTAACCAAGAAGAAGCAGTTGTTCACTCAAGACAAGGCAGAAACCACGCAGGTACCAGTCGAGGAAGATGGGTCCTCGGGGGCCACCTTTACCATAGGCGTCAACCTTGAACCTGATCAAGAGGAGGCGCTGGTGAAGTTCTTGTGCGCAAACAAGGAAGTGTTCGCTTGTGAGCCCGATCAGCTGGTAGGGGTCCCGAGAGGGGTGATAGAGCACCACTTGAAGGTGTGCCCCAATGTACGCCCTGTGAAGCAGAGGGCGAGGCGGCAGTCCACGGAGAAGCATGCCTTCATCGTCCAAGAAACCCGCAAGTTGGAAGCATCGGGTGTCATTCGCGAGGTTCGGTACCCCGAGTGGCTGGCAAACCCCGTTGTTGTGCCAAAGAAAGGCGGGAAGGAGCGAATGTGTGTCGACTTCACCAACCTCAACAAGGCCTGCCCCCAAGATCCGTTCCCGCTTCCACGCATCGATCAGATCGTCGACTCCGCTGCCAAGTGCGATCTATTGTGCTTCCTGGATGCGTTCTCAGGCTATCACCAGATCAAGATGGCGGTAGAAGACATGGAGAAGACAGCCTTCCTGACCCCGTGCAGGAAGTACTGCTACACTTGCATGCCGTTTGGGATGCGCAACGCGGGCGCAACCTTCCATTGGCTGATGCTCATCGCCCTGGGTCGGCAGCTCGAGAGAAACGCAGAAGCGTATGTCGACGACATTGTGGTGAAGTCTCAGGAGGCGAGAACCTTGATTCAGGACCTGGAAGAGACCTTCGCGAGCCTCCGCTAGGTGGACTTGTGACTCAACCCGGAGAAGTGTGTGTTAGGTGTCCCTTCCGGCAAGCTGCTGGGCTTCCTCGTGTCCCACAGGGGGATCGAGGCCAACCCAGAGAAGGTCAAGGCAATCGAAGACATGAGTCCACCACAGACCCTCAGAGAAATGCAGAAGCTTGCCGGTCGCGTGACTGCGTTGGGGCGCTTCATCTCCAAGCTGGGAGAGCGCGCCCTACCTTTCTTCAAGCTGATGAAGAAGAAGGGCCCATTTAAGTGGACCCTGGATGCCGATCGAGCGTTTCAAGACCTCAAGAGATACTTGACCAGCCCCCCAGTGATGGTCGCGCCGCGCCCTCTCGAGCCCCTGGTGCTTTACCTAGCCGCCATGCCCTACTCCTCCAGTGCGGCGCTAGTGGCGGTTCGGGAAGAGCGCCAGGCCAAGGGCGCGCCACGCCGAGCTACGCCCCAGTAGGGGCAACACAAGACCAGGAGGGCGCCGCGAAGGCTGCAGCGTCGGCAGCAAAGGACCAAGCTCAGCAAGATGACGCCCTTGAACTCGCAAAGGTCCCAACAAGCAATCAGGAGTCGGGGGCTCCATCACCTCAGGAGGCATGCCAACTTCCGGAAGGCTCAAGCCTCATCAGTGCACCCGCCCTCGTCGAGCACCCGGTATACTTCGTCAGCACGGTGTTGCGGGATGCAAGGGCATGGTACCCCATGCCTCAGAAGATCTTACTTGCGCTCTTGGTGGCCTCGCGTAAGCTGCGGCACTACTTTCAAGGCCACCCTAGCAAGGTCGTTTCGGCCTACCCGTTGGAGAGGGTGCTCAGGAGTCCCAACTCCGCCGGGAGAGTCTCTGAGTGGAATATCGAGCTACAGGCATTTCGGTAGGAGTTCAGCACAACCAGAGTCATCAAGGGAGCCGCGCTCACCGACTTCGTGGCGGAATGGACGGATGCCCCGGAGCTTGAAGTAGGCGAGGACCGGTCCCTCTCGCCAGGAAGTGAAGCGCCCAATGGCTGGGTTATGTATTTTGATGGTGCCTTCTCGCGCCTGTGCGCGGGGGCTGGAGCAGTGCTCATCTCACCCACTCAGGACAAGCTCTACTACGCTGTGCAGCTCTGCTTCCAGCAGGGCGAGAAGGTCTCCAACAACATAGCAGAATACGAAGGCCTCATAGCTGGCCTGAAGGCTGCAGCGGCCCTGGGGATGAAGCGTCTCACCATCAAGGGTGACTCACAGCTCCTCGTCAACTTCTCCAACAAGGTGTACGAGCCGAAGGACGAACACATGGAGGCGTACCTCGCGGAGGTGCGCAAGATGGAGAAACAGTTCCTGGGCTTGGAGTTGCAGCACGTGCCACGTGGCACCAACAAGGAAGCCGACGACATCGCCAGGAGAGCATCCAAGCGGCCGCCCCAAGAGCCAGGCATCTTCGAGGAATGGCTCTTCAAGCCGTCGGCAACACCAACACTTTCAAGGACGGCGCTGCCTCGGGAGGAGCTCCCCCAGCCACCTGCCACGGGAGCCCCAGCCTGTGGCCCGACCTCGGGAGCGCGTCTACTCCTGGCGCTCGAGCCTTAGGAGGGATGCTGGACCAAGGAATTCAAGGAATACCTGATATAAGGGACGCTGCCGGAGAAGGAGGAGGACGCGGAGCGTGTGGCCCGGCAAGCCACGGCATACTGCATCCAGGATGGTGAGTTATACAGGAGGCGGCCAAATGACGTTTCTCTGCGTTGCATCTCCAGGGAACAGGGGAAGGAGTTGCTGGCTGACATACACGGTGGGGACTGCGGGCACCACTCATCATCGCAAACCCTCGTCGGCAAGGCATTCCGCAGCGGATTCTACTGGCCCACGGCACTCAACGATGCAGCTGAGCTGGTGAAGTCCTGTGAGGCCTGCCAGTTCCACGCCAAGCAGATCCATCAGCCAGCTCAGGGCCTCCAAACCACCCCACTCTCGTGGCCGTTCGCAGTCTGGGGACTGGATATCCTGGGCCCGTTCCCTCGAGCGCCTGGGGCTACCGCTACCTCTACGTTGCCATCAACAAGTTCACCAAGTGGGCGGAGGTAGAGGCCGTCCGCACCATCCCAGCTGGCTCCGCGGTCAAGTTCATGAAGGGTCCCGTGAGCCCAACCACATCATCACTGATAACGGGTTGTAGTTCACCAGTAATCTTTTCAAAACATATTGTACTAACCTTGGAACACAGATATGCTACGCTTCAGTGGCGCACCCCCGGCGCAATGGTCAAGCCAAACGCGCCAATGCGGAGGTCCTGAGAGGCCTCAAGACCAGGACCTTCAAGAAGAAGCTCGAAGCCCGCGGCCGGGGCTGGCACGATGAGCTCCAGCCCGTGCTGTGGTCCATCCGCACCACCTCCATCAAGCCGATGGGCGAGACCCCATTCTTCCTCGTCTACAGAGCAGAAGCGATTCTCCCTCACGAGGTCAAGCATCACTCCGCACGGGTCCTGGCGTTTGGTGAGACGCAACAGGACGCCACGCGGGGGATGGACCTCGTGCTGGGGGAGGAACGCCGCCGCGAAGCTGCACTGCGGGCGGCAAGATACCAGTAGGCGCTACGACGGTACCACTGGCGCAATGTCCGCTCCAGGACGCTCGAGGTGGGTGACCTCGTCCTAAGGCGGGTGCTCTCCAGGGAAGGGCTGCATAAGCTCTCACCCATCTGGGAGGGCCCGTTCAAGGTCGTCCATGTCTCCAGCCCTGGCGCCACGCTCCTGGAGACGCAGGACGGGGTACCCATACAGAACGGCTGGAACATCCAGCACCTCCGGAAGTTCTACCCATGAAGAAAGGCCCAACGCCTGTGAAGAAGGCCCAGTGCCTGTGAAGGTCTCTGCTCGTGACACTCTCACGTAATAATGAGTAGGGCTGTACACGCGCGGAGTCTGAGGAGTGCCGCCCTCTGGCCTCGGGGGCTCCCTCCCACGTCCTAGTGGCAGCACTTAGCTCCGCGCTGGTGAGAAGACATGAAGACTAGACTAGTTGCCGGACGCGGCTTTTCATTTTCTTTCCGTAGTTGGCTCGCCCCTCTTTAATTGAAGTTTGCTTCTGGTGTTCTTTGCTGGTTTGGTTCCGTCGCCTTCTACCTCCGTTTCCGTCTTCAGTTTGGCCTGTACTCTCTCTCACATACCTCGCGAGGGGGCTCGACAGGTGCCCTCGTGAGTGTTTTTCTTTTTTGCCCTCATGAGCGTTTTTCTTTTTCCTGTTTTTCGCTAGGCAACCTCGTTCGAGTCCGCAAGCTGGCGCACCTCTCTCAATCCGTGCCCCACGGGTACCGCGATAGAAAGCGCTGAGTCACAGCCAGCGGCGCCCGCGACCAAGGCTCGGGAAAATGACAAGTCTCTTAAAGAATTTTTTGCAGTTCCCAGGCGCCTACCAGGACGAAGAGGCCTCGCCGGGCACTGGGAAGCAAGCACCTCGCGAGGTGGAGGCTACTTCGAGCGCAACAAGCTGAGTTATTTCTACAAAAACAACGATGCTACGGCACAATCCAGGAACGATAAACATAAGCACAATAACTAGGAAATCATAGTTTTGTTGCACGCCCCCTGGGGCCCCATACTTGTCTCTCTCTTGATGTTGGAAGGAAAGGAAGAACGAAACAAAAGTAGCTGCGCCCCCACAGCTGCCCGTGAGGACAGGTCCCTGGTGTCGTCCCGAGTTCAGCCAGACCCCTCCTCGCGCTTCACGGAAGCACGACGACGAGATGACCCGCTGCCACCCTCGAAGCGGGCGTGGCGGCTGGTCATAACCACCGCTGCTGGAGCTGGAGCCGGAGGAAGAGCCGCTGTAGCTGGAGGAGATGCGGTCGGCACTAGGGGCGGGTTCGCCTTCATCCTCGTCACGACCATCGCCAAGGCCGAGCACCTCGTCTCCATCGTTGACCTCGGGACAGCACCCGACGCGGCGACCATCTTCCCCAAACACCCTCACGTAGAGGGTCGTGTTGCCGTCGTACTTGAAGTGGAGGGTGCATCGCCCGCCCAGGCCACGCGCACGGGAAAAAGTCTGCCAGCCGCGGGCCAGGGCTGTGTTGCCCGTGACGGAGACCTCGACTGCGACCCAGGAAGCTCTGCTGCAGCAGCCGTCTGCCTGCAGCCAGAGCCCGCCTGGACCTGCGGCTGGCAGCTCGTCAGCGAAGAAGCGCGGGAGCTGAAGCCAGTTGCCGGCCGGGTTCTCCGACCACACGACGAACTCTGACAGTGCCTCCGCCGAGTGGAAGCACGGCCGGGGAGGCCGCGCGACCACGGCGCGCCTTCCTTCACCAACAGGGATGCCACGAACGGGGCGATCCCCACCACGCGAAGAAGCACCGGCGCGGCCGCGAGGGGCCACGGCAGGGGTTGCGGTGTGCTTGCGGGGGCGACCGCGCCCCCACTTGGGCGGCGGCGAACCGGGCCCCTCCAGGCGAGCCTTCCCCTTCTCCGCGGTAGAGAACCTCTTCGACGACGCCATTGGTGTCGCTACGGGCAATGGAGCAAGGGGGAGAAGCGAGCGGAATGGGAAGAGATGGGTAATGGGGGCTCTGCCCCCCGTCATTTATAGCAGAGGAAGGCCAACCAGCGGCCCCCACGATCGCAGGTAATGATGGCTTTTCCTTGCATGCAGCCATGACTCATCAAGTCGAGCAGTTGCCGAGGCGGCGTGGGGAAGCAGAGACGCCCACGTCCAATCAACCGCCACGCGTTGACCAAGGCTGCAGGCTGCAGGGGCCCGCGGTGCTCTGCACTTGCCCTTTGGCTTCGCCTCAAAGCCAAGCCCGAGCACGCCTTGGGCCCGGGGGCTACTGTCGGCGTTCTGGGAACGGGGGTCCCCAGACTTGCCTGCCTGCGGCCCACAGCGTGGCACTGCAAGTGGGCCCGAACGACCCATCTTCACCAACAAGAACTCAAGATCCTCGTGAGGGGCCAAGCCTCGCGAGGCGGACGACACGAGACCTCCTCAGGAGCGTCCTCACCAGGCAGGCTCGTGAGGGGCGGAGAGATCAAGGCAAGGGAAACCTCGCGAGGTCCCAGTGACGTGAGCCATGACGACCAAGGCCAGGCGGGCACCAGCGACCACAGCGTCCTCGTTTCCCCTTTGGTGCTAAGGAGGGAAGCGCAGGCGAGGAGTACCGAGGCATCAGGCAAAGGTTTCCATATCGGTGCAACAAGACCAAGACCAGCAGGACGGCAGGACGGAGGTCACCGTGGAGCGCAAGACGGCGTCACCGCCAGATCCTTTGGCAGGCGAAGACCACCTTTAGTCAGGATAGATTGTACTAGCTGTCCCCTTTCAAATTGGCCATTGTGGAATCCCTTCCCGCTCAATATTTGGGAAGAGGACCAGGGCCCCTATAAATAGGACTAGCCACCACCGTAGGAGGCAACTCGTCTCGAACTCATTCAGTTCACCCTCGCACCCACCAAACACAAGAACACCTCTCCTCAGGAGGCTGTTCTTCCTTTGTACTGTTCATCCTCAACCCGAGAGGCAATCCACCACCGCCACACTGGAGTAGGGTATTACACCGCAACGGTGGCCCGAGCCAGTATAAATCTTGTGTCCCTCGTGTTGTGAGTTCGTCGAGCATAGCTTAGAGATCGCGAAGTGTGTGAGGGCGTGATCGGTGAGGGAGAGATCTTCGTGCGCACCCCAGTGTTCGAACCTCAAGGGTTTTGCCGGAACCCGTAATACGACACTTATGGATTGCATACCAAAGATGACAATACCTAGATCTATTCTTGTTTTTATGCCTAGCTAGGGGCGTTAAACGATAGCGCTTGTTGGGAGGCAACCGTATTTTATTTTTCTTCCTTGCTTTTTGCTCCTGTGTAGTAATAAATTATTCATCTAGCCTCTGGTTAGATGTGGTTTTATGTTTTAATTATTGTTTGTGCCAAGTAAAACCTATAGGATCTTCTTGGGTCATAATTATTTGATCTTGCTGAAAGAAGACAGAAACTTTCTTCTCACGAAAACAATTGTTAAAAATCACCAGAACGTGATAAAATACTGATTCCATTTGCCTTAGGTCAATAAAAAAATTATCTAGGTCGTCCTATTTTTTCAGAATTTTTGGAGTTACAGAAATATGCGTTTGAATCAGATTGCTACAGATTGTTCTGTTTTTTACAGATTGTGTTTTTTGTGTGTTGTTTGATTATTTTAATGAATCTATGGCTAGTATCGGGGGGTATGAACCATAGAGAAGTTGGAATACAGTAGGTTTAACACCAATATAAATAATGAATGAGTTCATTACAGTACCTTAAAGTGGTGGTTTGTTTTCTTACACTAACGGAGCTCATAAGATTTTCTGTCTAAGTTTTGTGTTGTGAAGTTTTCAAGTTTTTGGGTAAAGATTTGATGGATTTTGGAAAAGGGGTGGCAAGAGCCTAAGCTTGGGGATGCCCAAGGCACCCCAAGGTAAAATTCAAGGACAACCAAAAGCCTATGCTTGGGGATGCCCCAGAAGGCATCCCCTCTTTCGTCTTCGTCTATCGGTAACTTTACTTGAGGCTATATTTTTATTCACCATATGATATGTGTTTTGCTTGGAGCGTCTTGTATGATTTGAGTCTTTGCTTTTTAGTTTACCACAATCATCCTTGCTGTACACACCTTTTGGAGACACACACATGAATCGGAATTTATTAGAATACTCTATGTGCTTCACTTATATCTTTTGAGCTAGATAATTTTGCTCTAGTGCTTCGCTTATATCTTTTTAGAGCACGGTGGTGGTTTTATTTTATAGAAATTATTGGTCTCTCATGCTTCACTTATATTATTTTGAGTGTCTTTTAGAACAACATGGTAATTTTCTTTGGCTATAAAATTAGTCCTAATATAATAAGCATCCAAGATGGGTACAATAAAAACTATCATATAAAGTGCATTGAATACTATGAGTAGTTTGATTCTTTATGATTGTTTTGAGATATGAAGATGGTGATATTAGAGTCATGCTAGTTGAGTAGTTGTGAATTTGAGAAATACTTGTGTTAAAGTTTGTGATTCCCGTAGCATGCACGTATGGTGAACCGTTATGTGATGAAGCCGGAGCATGATTTATTTATTGATTGTCTTCCTTATGAGTGGCGGTCGGGGACGAGCGATGGTCTTTTCCTATGAATCTATCCCCCTAGGACCATGTGCGTAGTACTTTGTTTTGATAACTAATAGGTTTTTGCAATAAGTATGTGAGTTCTTTATGACTAATGTTGAGTCCATGGATTATACACACTCTCACCCTTCCACCTTTGCTAGCCTCTCTAACACCGTGCACCTTTCGCCGGTATCATACACCCACCATATACCTTCCTCAAAACATCCACCATACCTACCTATTATGGCATTTTCATAGCCATTCCGAGATATATTGTCATGCAACTTTCCACCGTTTCGGTTATTATGACACGCTCCATCATTGTCATATTGCTTTGCATGATCATGTAGTTGACATCGTATTTATGGCAAGGCCACCATTCACGATTTTCATACATGTCACTCTTGATTCATAGCACATCCCGGTACACCGCCGGAGGCATTCACATAGAGTCATATTTTGTTCTAAGTATTGAGTTGTAAGTAAATAAAAGTGTGATGATCATCATTATTAGAGCATTGTCCCAAAGTGAGGAAAGGATGATGGAGACTATGATTCCCCCACTTGCCGGGATGAGACTCCGGACGAAATAAAAAAAGAGAGGGCAAAGAAGCCCAAATAAAAAAGAGAGGCCAAAGAAGCCCACCAAAAAAATGAGAGAAAAAGAGAAAAGGGACAATGCTACTATCCTTTTACCACACTTGTGCTTCAAAGTAGCACCGTGATCTTCATGATAGAGAGTCTCCTATGTTGTCACTTTCATATACTAGTGGGAATTTTGCATTATAGAACTTGGCTTGTATATTCCAATGATGGGCTTCCTCAAAATGCCCTAGGTCTTCGTGAGCAAGCGAGTTGGATGCACACCCACTTAGTTTCTTTTGTTGAGCTTTCATACACTTATAGCTCTAGTGCATCCGTTGCATGGCAATCCCTACTCACTCACATTGATATCTATTGATGGGCATCTCCATAGCCCATTGATATGCCTAGTTTATGTGAGACTATCTTCTCCTTTTTGACTTCTCCACAACCACCATTCTATTCCACATATAGTGCTATGTCCATGGCTCACGCTCATGTATTGCGTGAAGATTGAAAATGTTTGAGAACATAAAAGTATGAAACAATTGCTTGGCTTGTCATCGGGGTTGTGCATGATTTAAATATTTTGTGTGATGAAGATAGAGCATAGCCAGACTATATGATTTTGTAGGGATAACTTTCTCTGGCCATGTTATTTTGAGAAGATGACATGATTGCTTTGTTAGTATGCTTGAAGTATTATTATTTTTATGTCAATATTAAAATTTTGTATTGAATCTTTAGGATCTGAACATTCATGCCACAATAAAGAAAATACTGTTGAAAATTATGCTAGGTAGCATTCCACATCAAAAATTCTGTTTTTATCATTTACCTACTTGAGGACGAGCAGGAATTAAGCTTGGGGATGCTGATACGTCTCCAACGTATCTATAAATTTTGATTGTTCCATGCTATTATATTATCCGCTTTGGATGTTTAATGGGCTTTAATATGCTCTTTTATATTATTTTTCGGACTAACCTATTAACCGGAGGCCCAGTGCCAGTTGCTGTTTTTTTTTCCTATTTCAGTGTTTTATAGAAAAGGAATATCAAACGGAATCCAAACGGAATGAAACCTTCGCGAGGATCGTTTTCGGAAGAAACGCAATCCAGGAGACTTGGAGTGGAATTCAAAGAAGCAACGAGGAGGCCACGAGGCAGGAGGGCGCGCCCAGGGAGGGTAGGCGCGCCCCCCACCCTCGTGGGCCCCTCGTAGCTCCACCGACCTACTTCTTTCGCCTATATATACTCTTATACCCTGAAAACATCCGAGGGAACCACGAAACAACTTTTCCACCACTTCAACCTTCTGTAGCCGTGAGATGCCATCTTGGGGCCTTTTCCGGCGTTCCGCCGGAGGGGGGATCGATCACGGAGGGCTTCTACATCAACACCATAGCCTCTCCGATGATGTGTGAGTAGTTTACCACAGACCTTCGGGTCCATAGTTATTAGCTAGATGGCTTCTTCTCTCTTTTTGGATCTCAATACAAAGTTCTCCTTGATCTTCTTGGAGATCTATTCGATGTAATTCTTTTTGCGGTGTGTTTGCCGAGATCCGATGAAATGTGGGTTTATGATCAAGTTTATCTATGAACAATATTTGATTCTTCTCTGAATTCTTATATGCATGATTTGATATCTTTGCAAGTCTCTTCGAATTATCGGTTTAGTTTGGCCTACTAGATTGATCTTTCTTGCAATGGGAGAAGTGCTTAGCTTTGGGTTCAATCTTGCGGTGTCCTTTCCTAGTGATAGCAGGGGCAGCAAGGCACGTATTGTATTGTTGCCATCGAGGATAAAAAGATGGGGTTTATATCATATTGCTTGAGCTTATCCCTCTACATCATGTCATCTTTCTTAATGTGTTACTCTGTTCTCATGAACTTAATACTCTAGATGCATGCTGGATAGCGGTCGATGTGTGGAGTAATAGTAGTAGATGCAGAATCGTTTTGGTCTACTTGACACGGACGTGATGCCTATGTTCATGATCATGCCTAGATATTCTCATAACTATGTGCTTTTCTATCAATTGCTCGGCAGTAATTTGTTCACCCACCGTAATATATGCTATCAGGAGAGAAGCCACTAGTGAAACCTATGGCCCCTGGGTCTATTTTCCATCATATAATCTTCTATCTTACATCTTATTAGTTTCCCGTCAACTAGCTATTTCTGTCGCCGTTTACTTTGCAATCTATACAACAAAAATACCAAAAATATTTATCTTATTATCTTTATCAGATCTCACTTTTTCAAGTGGCCATGAAGGGATTGACAACCCCTTTATCGCGTTGGTTGCAAGGTTCTTGATTGTTTGTGCAGGTACTAGGTGACTTGCGTGTTATCTCCTACTGTATTGATACCTTGGTTCTCAAAACTGAGGGAAATACTTACGCTACTTTGCTACATCACCCTTTCCTCTTCAAGGGAAAACCAACGCATGCTCAAGAGGTAGCAGCTGAATCCGACTGGGTTGTCGTCTCATGCTTGTTGTGGGCCAGCGAACGTGCATGCTTCGTTGCTCATGGTGTGCAAGCTCCTGTGCTACCGCCTCGTCGACGACCTCTACGAAGGCTGGCTGGAGTGCATCAGCAAGCTTGTCAACGCCGCCGGGGACTCTCATGCCCCGTCTCGCTCGCTGCCTCACCCACCGCCTGCCGCGGGTGACGTAGCCCACGGAGCACCTCCTCCACCTCCCCGTCAAGACGTCGCCCACGGGCTAAGGCGCGAGGCCCAGCGGCGTGACCCGCCACGCAGGGCACCAGTGCGTGAAGAGGAAAGCTTCCAGGTTGTTGTAGGGTGAAACCCTAATATGGATCTTTTCACACTTGCGGGGGGGGGGGGGGGGGAAGGATGAATACCAAGAAAACACAAAGAAGAAATCACTCCAAAAATACCCAATTACACATGCACTAGAGTAGCAACAGAAGATCCACAAGTCAAAAACACAATCAAAGGAAAGATACAAAGGTAAAGTTCTTCCCACTCCTTGGAGGTGAGGTCTTGATGATGGTAGTCTTCTCCAAGATGGAGGTCTTGAAATCCACAAGTGGATCCTCCTAAGTGGCCTTGATCTCCAATGGAGGTGGTAGAAGGAGCAAAGCTCACAAATATCTAATATAATACTTTGCTAACCCTAAACATAACCCTAGGTACAGTTTATATAGGCTTCGGGTCGAAGGAGACGAAGGGGAGGGCGAAGAGGCAATCTTAGACGGCCATCCCGGGAGGCCCGTGCGCACGGGGTTAGTTGGGCCCATGCGCACGGGGATCCCGTGGGCACGGTACACGCCCGTGCGCACGGGGTGCTAGAGCCGTAGCTCCCTGTGTAGCCCGTGGACACGGGGTCTCGGGGGGCCCGTGCGCACGGGGTCGCCTGGGACGTCCAGTGCTGCTATTGTGGTGCTCCATCTTGTTCCGCGTGGCCTTGGGGTGTTCCTCCTACTCCTTGGTTATGCTCCTTATCACCTTGGGACTGTTCCTCTTTGTACCTAATGACGCGTAGAGCATTTAGGTGAGGTAGCAACCAAGTTCCATTGGTATCCATATGCAAGTCAAGTAGGAAGGAATTCACCTCAGCTTCCAATGCACGTGCTCTAGCTCTTGTCATAGGTCCACGTGGTCTTGATGTGTTGGTGTAGAGTCCATGGGGATGATGGAAGGATGCTCCGCATCATCTCCCCCCCTTGGGAGAGATCCATCCACGGATCGTGATCTTCATCACCATGGTACTTGGCCAAGTCTTTGACGTTGAAGATGTCGCTTATGTTGTACTTGTCGCGTGGGATGCCAATCTTGTAAGCGTTGTCGTTGTAGCGTGCTAGCACCTTGAAAGGTCTATCGGCTTGTGATAGTAGCTTTGACTTGCGCTCGTTGGGGGAAGCGGTCCTTGCGAAGGTGAATCCATACAAGATCGTCCGGTTGGAACACCAAGGGTGTCTTGTTGATGTTGAGCTTGGTGGTGATGTGGTGTACTTGACGGTCGATTGTTGCCCTTGTATCTTCATGCATCTTCTTGAGGAAACTTGCCCTTGCACTTGCATCCATGTTTGCGCGTTCTTGGAACGGAAGAGGTTGAATGTCCAAAGGGGACAATGGGTTGAAGTCGTAGACATCCTCGAAGGGGGACTTGCCGGTAGTAGTGTGTCGAGCTCGATTGTAGGCGTACTCGGCAATGGGTAAGAACTCCTCCCTCTCCTTGATGTTCTTCTTGATCAACACGCGTAGGAGAGTAGATAGTGTCCGGTTGGTGACTTTGGTTTGGCTATCGGTTTGGGGATCATAGGCCGTTGAGAATAGAAGCTTGATGCCGAGCTTGGCGCACAAGGTCTTCCAAAAGTAGCTTAAGAACTTGACGTCACGATCCGACACAATGGTCCTTGGTACTCCATGTAACCTCAAGATTTCCCTACAAAAAAGATTAGCAACATGTGAAGCATCGTCTATCTTGTTGCATAGTATAAAATGTGCCATTTTTGAGAATCGGTCCACAACAACAAAGATGGAATCCTTTCCATTTCTAGTTCGAGGCAAACCAAGCACGAAATCCATATTAATATCTTCCCATGGTTGATATGGAATTGGAAGTGGCATATGTAAACCATGAGATTGGGCTTTGGACTTAGCTTTGCGACATGTAGAGCATTTGTTGGTGAAGTGTGCCATGTCGTAGAACATCTTTGGCCAAAAGTACTTGAAGGAGAGTGTGGAGAAGGTCTTGTCGCGTCCAAAATGTTCCATGAGTCCACCTCCGTGAGCCTCTTGCAAAAGCAACAAACGAAGAGAAGACTTGGGTATAGAAAGTTTGTTAGCACGCATAAGGTAGCCATCTTTGAGATAGAAGTTCTCCCAACAAGTATGAGTGATACATTTTGCATAAGGAAGTGCAAAGGAAGGATCATTCACATAAAGATCTTTAATATTCTCAAAGCCAATAACATTCAACTCTAGTTGGGTAACAAGCATGCATATGCGGGAAAGAGCATCCGCCCACAACATTTGCTTTGCCCTTAATGTACTTGATTTAGCATGTTGTTTATTCAACTTAGTTTAAACTTTTAGGTACTTAAGTGTCTCATGATCGGTATGTATGAAAAATTCATGTGGGCGAAGATAATGCTCCCAAACATGCAATACTCGCACTAAAGCATATAATTCTTTGTCATATATAGGATAGTTAAGTTGAGCACTCGAAAGTTTTTCGCTAAAATATGCAATGGCTCGCTTTTCTTGCATCAAAACTCCACCAATTCCATGGCCACTAGCATCACAATGAACCTCAAAAGGTTTGGTGAAATCGGGTAATGCAAGAATTGGGGTATGTGTAAGCAAAGATTTGAGCTCATCAAATGCAGTCCATTGAGATGGTCCCCAAACAAAAGGTGCATTTTTCTTACTCAAAGCATGCAATGGTGCGGCAATAGTGCTAAAGTCTTTCACGAAGCGACGATAAAAACCCGCTAGACCAAGGAAACTACGCACTTGTTGCAAATTAGTGGGTTGGGCCAATTTTTAATTGCTTCAATTTTAGACTCATCTACATGAACTCCCTTGGAAGACACAACAAAGCCCAAGAAAACAATCTTGTCAACACTGAAAGTGCATTTTTCCATATTAGCATAGAGACGTTCTTTTCTAAGTGTTTGCAAAACGACCTTAAGATGATACACATGCTCTTTGAGGGATTTGCTAGACACAAGAATATCATCAAAGTAGACCACAACAAACACACCAATATAAGGACGAAGCACATAATGCATAAGACGCATGAAAGTACCAGGTGCTTCCGATAAACCCATAGGCATGACTAACCACTCATACAAACCAAACTTTGTTTTGAAAGCGGTTTTCCATTCATCACCCTCTTGTATGCGAATTTGATAGTAACCACTTTTAAGATCAATTTGGAGAAAATAGTGGCACTGCTCAGCTCATCTAACATATCATCGAGGCGTGGAATGGGATGCCTATAGCAAAAGGTGATAGCATTGATAGGTCTACAATCGGAACACATGCGAAAGCTACCGTCTCTTTTTGGCACAAGAATGACCGGTACGTCACAAGGACTCAAACTTTCATGCACATGTCCATGATCTATGAGATGTTGTAATTGCCTTTGTATTTCTTTGGTTTCTTCGGGGTTGACGCGATATGGTGCCTTGTTAGGAAGAGGTGCGCCGGGGATGAGGTCGATCTGATGTTCGATTCCATGTAGAGGAGGAAGACCGGTAGGTAACTCATCGGGAAAGACATCCGCGAATTCCTGCAACAAATTAGACAACACTAGAGGTAAATGATTAGGAGTGTTATTCTTTGCCACCTCATCTTTGCATATTAGGACATGGTGGATGACACTCGATGGGTTCTCACACACTTCTCTCATTTCTCTTTTTGGGGCGAAGAGGATTAGGTTTTTCTCTCGTGGCGAAGAGTCGCTCAATTTTGGCTTGTGGCGCGCACTCTCTTTTTGGTGATTCACTCTCTCACTAGTCTCTCCATGATGTGTGGATGCTTGCTTGTCGGCGATCACTTGGCTCGGATACATAGGTCGTAGCACCTACTCCGTTCCCTTCATCTGGTAGCTATAGTGGTTTGTTCTCCCGTTGTGGATGACGCCACGGTCGAATTGCCAAGGTCTTCCCAAGAGAAGATGGTACACGGACATAGGAACCACGTCACACTCAATGGTGTCCTCGTAGGCGCCGATCTTGAAAGAAACATGCACGGTGTGCTCCACTTGAATTGTTCCGGAGTCGCTTAGCCATTGAACCTTGTAGGGGTGAGGGTTCTTCTTCTTGACCAATTGCAGTTGCAACATAGCTCTTCACTTGCCAAGTTATGGCAAATCCCTCCGCCATGATGACTTTCACGGAGCTCCCATTGATGTTGGCCTTGGTGTGGAAGATGTGACACCGTTGGTCATCGCCTTGTTGGTGTTGAAGCGTCAAGACCTTGGAGACCACGAGAGCGGGACTTGAGTCATTGTCACAATAGACTTGAGCATCTTCTTCTTTGTTCACTTGGCGGTGCATGTCGACTTGCTCGATGGCTTCCATCTCATCTTCATTCATTGAGTCATACGTGCCATCATCATTGGCGATCATTGTTCGCTTGTTGATGCATTGGAAAGACTTGTGTCCACGGCCACCACATTTGAAACACTTGATAGAACTTGTCTTGACGGGATCGTCCGGTGGTGCCGAAGAAGAAGTCTTGTTCTTGTAGTTGCTTGCCGGAGGACGAGTTCAGGAAGGCGTCGCTTGCTTGAAACTTGACTTGTCGCCAATACTTGGTGATGCTCTATTCGAGGTAGGAGGTGTCGAAGACGAAGTAGGGGTAGCTTGAGTGTATGAGCCTTAGGTCTTGGATGAGTACTTGGCGTACTTAAAGTCTTCTTGTACTTGTCGTTCCGCCTTGGTCGCTTGGTGAACTAGCTCGAGAAGGTTGGAATAAGGTTGGAAATCAGCAATCTTCCGTATTGGGTGGTTGAGGCCGTTCAAGAAGCGTGCCATTGTTTGCTCATGATCTTATTTGACATTGGCTCGTATCATGGCAATCTCCATTTCTTGATAGTATTCTTCCACCGTCTTCATGCCTTGCTTGAGGAGTTGCAATTTCTTGAAGAGATCTCGTGTGTAATATGTTGGCACGAAGCGGGCTCGCATGACGTCCTTCATTTGAGTCCAAGTCGTGATGGGTGGCTCGTCCTTCTCACGACGTCGCTCGATCACTTGTTCCCACCAAATGAGGACATAGTCTTGGAACTCAAGGGATGCCATGGCGATCTTATTTTCCTCGTCGTAGTTGTGAAGACGAAATATCTTGTCGAATTTCAATGCCCATGATAGGTACTCCTCGGGATCATTGCTTCCGGAGAACTTGGGCATGGTGAACTTGAGTTTTCTGTAGCGTAGTTCTTCATCATAGTGACGGTGTTGATCTCGCTCTTGTTGAGGAGGAGGATCTTCAAGTTCTCGATCCTCTTGTTGTTGCTCGTGACGTGGAGGTGGGTCTTGGAGTACTCGATCCGGTTGTCGAGGAGGAGGTCGGGGCATATGTTCCCGGTTTCGTCTTTCTTGTTGTTCTTCACGTCGAGCGGCTTCTTCTTGTATTTCCTGACAGAGAGCTTTCTCTTGCTCACGTACTTGACGACTGCGTTGAGCAACGACTTGAGTGGAGTCGCGGAGTGTGTCTTGAGCCGCTTGAGCTTGAGCTTCACGACTTTGTTGCACTTGCCGGATTGCATAGCCATCTTGAGATGCTTGACGTGGACGATTTGGTGGTAGTTTCTCTTGATCCATGTTTTCTCGCTCCTGGCGTCGTGCCTGAACTCGATCTTGGAGGGCATTGCCATGGAATGTATTTTTTTGCGCATGGCGGTCTTGAGTGTCATCGCGTTGAGGAGGACTCGCGTCGGAAGAAGAATATGATTATGAGTGGTGACTTGAGTGGCGCCTTCTTGATGAAGAAGTTGATGAAGATGCGCGGCTCACGAGCATGTTACGAAATTCATCCATTTGTTTGGAGATCTTGGCGTCGAGGTAGTCCCGTTGTCGTGCTTTCGATTTGTGTAGATCGGTGGCGAGTTGCTCGATGCGATCGCCCAAAGCTTCACTTTCTTGATGTAGAACTCGTTGTGCGATGAAGAAGTGGCCCTTGGTGACGTAGTCGCGTTCAACATCTTGCTCCTCAAAGAGAGGGTTCGCCGAGGAGGAAGGCCTATCCATCATGTGAAAGTGGTGGTGAATAGGAAAATGAGAGAACAAAACCAAAGTTACCTTTTCCGAAGATTGTGGATGTAACAAGTACGATCCCACGTGATGCTATAATAGGAGAATTAGTACCGGATATTGTTTCTCACACCTAGAAGTACAAGGCTTATGGAGGAGCTCGGTTAGGAAGTGGCACAAATAATTCAAGAAAATGTTAGTCAAGATGTTGAAAAAGTTGAGAAGATTCACGAATGGCAAGTAAGACAAATAGATCAAACCCAAGTATATCACTAGGAACACACACACGGAAGATGAATGGGATCCGCACAACCAAGGGGTGAGCTCTAAGATGTGGAACCACGTACAATGCTTGTGTTGTATGGATACTACTAGAGAGACGCTAGCTCGATTGCTCTAATGGGCTAAATACGCTAGTGCACCAACCTAATAGAGAAACGGGACGTCTCACTATCCATGTATGCTTATGTATGTATGAACCAAGATGATGAACTAGGTAAATTGGCTCAATGCTATTTCTTACAAGCTCTTGCTTCTCTTCTCTTTTTGCTTAAAAGCTTTTCTTCTTCTTCTTTTCTTGACTATGCCACAATGCTTGATATGCGAGCCACAATGCGAGGTAACAAGTAGTATATGCACGGGAGAGACATAATACTAGTGGTGCACTAAAGGCGTGGCCCAGCAATACTCAACAAGCTAGTCTCGAAGGGTAAGCTACACAAAAGGGGCTCGACTCTATCAAGGTAATGGCAAGGGTAAGACAATGGTGTCGTCGTGGTTACCGTCCTTGCTTAAGGTTGGAATGAAGGTGATGCTGTCGAAGCCGGTGTGGAGTCTGACTCGATGATCGAGTGGTGGTGATGATGACGTCAAATCGCTCCTAAGTAGCCGAAACACCTTAGGACACGAGAGTAACCGCAGCCTGAAACTCAAACAACCACGAGAAATATTGCGGAAGAACACGAGTGGTGGTTGGGTACCAAAATGATGCAAAAAATGGCCGAAAGTCTCTGGATGGTCCGTGCGCACGGGGTAAGTGATGCCCGTGTGCACGGGGTCCCGATGGCCCGTGTGCACAGGGTCCTTTGTGAGCGCACGAACTACTCTGGATCCGTGGGTATTTCCCAATTTGAGGCCAAATTTGATGGATTGATGGGTGGGGAAGATGGTAGGAGGGTAGATCCACTTGCCAAACACCAAATTTGTGGATCAAATCAACCAAATATCACAAGATCAACAAATTGCAAGAAAATTTTTGGGGCTATTTTTGGTGGGATTTTCGAATTAGGACGAAAAACAACAAAATCAAGCTAGAAAGTGGAAGGTAGTGACTCCAAGATGTGAATCAACCTTGCTCATGATACCAAGATGTTGTAGGGTGAAACGCTAAGATGGATATTTTCACACTTGGAGGGGGGGAAAGGATGAAGACCAAGAAAACACAAAGAGGAAATCACTCCAACAATACCCAATTATACATCCACTACAGTAGCAACACAAGATCCACAAGTCACAAACACAATCAAAGGAAAGATACAAAGGTAAAGTTCTTCCCACTCCTTGGAGGTGAGGTCTTGATGATGGTAGTCTTCTCCAAGATGGAGGTTTTGAAATCCACAAGTGGATCCTCTCGTAAGAGGCCTTGATCGCCAATGGAGGTGGTAGAAGGAGCAAAGCTCACAAATATCTCATCTAATACTTCGCTAACCCTAAACATGACCCTAGGTATGGTTTATATAGGCTTGGGGTCGAAGGAGACGAAGGGGAGGGCGAAGAGGCAATCTCAGCCGGCCATCCTGGGAGGCCCGTGCGCACGGGGTGCTACAGCCGTAGCTCCCTGTGTAGCCCGTGGACACGGGGTCTCGGGGGCCCGTGTGCACGGGGTCGCCTGGGACGTCCAGTGCTGCTACTATGGTGATCCATCTTGTTCCACGTGGCCTTGGGGTGGTCCTCCTACTCCTTAGTGATGCTCCTTAGCTGCTTCGGACTGTTTCTCTTCGTACCTAATGACACATAGAGCATTTTGGTGAGGTAGCAAACAAGTTCCATTTGTATCCATATGCAAGTCAAGTAGGAAGGAGTTCACCTCGGTTTCCAATGCACGTGCTCTAGCTCTTGTCATAGGTCCACGTGGGGCTTGATGTGTTGGTGTAGAGTCCACGGGGTGATGGAAGGATGCTCCACATCACAGGTGGTGCAGCAGCCGCAAGAAGATGCTCGTGCACTCCCAGCACAGCCGCGTCAAGACCGCATGCCACCTGCGGCGGTGGCGCGCGAGCGCCAAGATCAGGCTCCACCTCCACGACGGGCTCCCGTGACCATAGTGGGTTACCGTGCCTTCACTCTGGAGCTACGCAGCGTTGTCTGGCTGGGGAAGTTCAAGCTTGACCTGCCTCCATGCTACGACGGCAGCCCCAACCCTCCCGAATTCCGACAGCTCTACGAGCTAAGCATCAAGGCGGCGAACGGTGACGAGAAGGTTATTGAGAACTAGTTTCCCATGGCCCTCGAGGATGGTGCGCGTTCGTGGCTCCCGAACCTGTCCGCCGGATCGATCTGCTCCTGGGACGAAATGCGAGAGCGTTCCGTCGCCAACTTCCAGGGCAATCGCGACGGGCCACCGGCTGCGGGTGACCTGCGGCGCATCAAGCAGCAGCCAGGAGAGACCTTGCAGAAGTACATCCAACGCTTCAACAGTGTTTGCCTCAAGATCCCCAAGGTGTCGGTTGAGGCCATCATCTCGGTGTTCACTGATGGCGTCCGCGACGTTAAGATGAAGGAGGAGCTCGCCATACATGAGGACCTGTGCATGGCCCTGGAGATGGTGAACATTGCAACCAAGTGTGCGAGAGCTGAGTAAGGTCGCCTCTCCCTCCTGGAGCTCCCGGGGGCTGACCCAAAAGACAAGAAGGCCAAAGCCAAGGACGTGAAGCGCAAGGGACCGGCCGTGCTCGCGGCTGAACTAGAGATGAAGCGCGATTGCAACCACCCAGAGTCATCCAAGGGCAGCCGCCCGTTCTGCGTCTTCCACAACGTGCATAGCCACAAAACCAAAGACTGACAGGAGCTCAGGGCCATCCGCATGGGTGCCTCGGTCGTCACCCTAAGCGCAATGATCGTGGCTACGGCCGCGGAGGAGGCCGAGGTGGAGGACACTGGGACGGCCGCGACCCCCGCCAAGAGTGGCGTGATCAGCCTCGTGAGGACCACTAGCAAAGGTAGCCTCGCGAGGGCCCCTAGAGGGACCAGCCTCGTGAGGACCGTCCTCAGGGCAACGCTAGCCTTCCTTCGCTGCTGCCACCACCAAGAAGGAATGACGATCACCACCAGGATGAGGGGGCTGGGGGCTTCCAGGAGCCTCGTGCAATCGCCTACATCCTAGGTGGCGCTTAGGCCCCTGCCTCTCATCACATCTTCAAGTAGTTTGCCCGTGAGGTGAACGTGGCCCTCCCCAAGCTTGAGGCAACGCGTCCGCTCAGGTGGTCCATGTGCACCATCACCTTCAGCTCATCCAACTAGCTCAAGTGCGCGGCAACTACCGGTGCTCTCCTGATGCTCTGGTCGGCCACCATCAGCCACGTGCTCGTCACCAAGACTCTCATTGATGGTGGTGCGGGGCTTAACATTCTCTCAGTCGAGATATTCGACCGACTCCAGGTGCCCTATAACCAGCTGCAGCCTACCAAGCCTTTCTCAGGAGTGACCGACGGCTCCACCACCCTCATAGGGCAGATCCGCCTCCCTGTCACCTTCCGCAAGCGCGAAAACTACCGCACTGAGCTCATCAACTTCGACGTCGCCCACATTCGCCTTCCGTACAACGCCATCCTTGGGTATCCGGCCCTGGCCAAGTTCATGGCAGTGACACATCATGGTTACAATGTCCTCAAGATGCCAAGGAGCTACGGCGTCATCACGGTCGCCTACAAGAAGAAGGACGCGGTGTGCTCTCTCCAGCGTGCCTACCAGGCTGCGACGGTCAAGAACCCAGATGACGAAGGCGCCGTCTACCCTCCCGAGGCTGTCCCCAAGAAGAAGAAGCAGCTGCTCTGCCAAGGACCTCAGGAGAGCAGGGTGTCTAGCGGCACCACCTCAGGACCTATGCCCGCCGACGGGGCGCCTCCCTCTCTCACATAGGAAGGCGCGCCTGGCGCCCCTCTCTGGCCGGGCTCGGGGGCACTCCTCTGGAGGGCCTCTGACCTGGCCAACGTCACGAGGGAGGCGCTCGGGCACCATGTGCAGGCGTGCTTCAGCGCGCGCTTCCGCCAGGAAGGTACACGGCGCGAGGTGCCACGTGCTCAAGAGTTCATCACCAAGGCAATCGAGGAGCTTCAGGAGGCAATAGCTATGCGAGGCGACCGCCGCCCACCTCCAGGCGCGGCTCCTTGTCCTGGCGAGGACAGCGAGTTGCGCGCCTGCATCAACATCCCAGGGCTCAACAGGGCCGCATCCTAGGAGCGCTTCTGGCCGTCACATGTTGGCCGGAGCGAGGGCCCCCCTCACAGCTACGTTTGCATGTTTTTCAGCTTATCGAGCGCGGCTGCTACATTCCAGCGCCACATGCGGGGCATCCTGGCGGCTCATGGGGCTGGGAACCAGGCGATCCTGTCAGAGGAGGAGACGGATCCTCGCGAGCCCCCCGGGCCCCAGAGCCTCCCAAGGTTCAGGGCCTGGGAAGCTCATGAGGAGCGACGTCTGTGGCACGTATCTTCAGCTACTCCAACATCTCTTCAACAATGGTGCCAGGTGACACTTTCTGGTTTGTTCAGTTGGGGGCGCCCCTCGGGCTGCATTATCCCCAAGCCGCGTGGGTCCGTCCCTGCGGCATATATCGTTTTGCATCTATCACAACTAGCTCTACCCTATCCATGAGTTGATTTATGATTATCACATGTTAGTCTAGTGCTTCGTCACCATGAACGTCGTACGCCCTTGCAAGCCCACCCACGACCGCCTCATGATTAAGGACTGGCACGGCATCTGTGCTTGGGTCCGTGCCTGCAGCGTCGCTAAACCCAAGTGGCTGAGCTCTGGCTCGCGGGCCAGCTCCCGTGCACGTCACCTCCCATGGTCCTTGGTGCCTTGTTCTCGCATGAGCTAATCGGGGGCGGGTAAGTTAGGGCACGCGACCCGGTGCCTCACCACCGCGGGAGCCGCACGCCGGTTGTCTTTCTTCAGGACATTCACATGAGAAGACTGGGCACGACATCTGTGCTCGGGTCTGTCCCTGCAGCATCGACAAACCCAATGATTGAGCTCTCTCTGGCAGCGCCAGCCGCGTTCACGTCACCTCCTGGGGTCGTTGGTGTTTGGCCTTCTCATGCGATAACCTCAGGAGATTCACTCGGCGCAGGTTGCCTAACCATCTCACAGGACTATCACGAGTGTTACAAATCAAATTCAGGCGCAACCCGCCTTGAGGTAGGGCCTCGTGAGTCCCGCGCCGGCTCACGAGTGCCCATACACACCTCCTCTAGCCATGTCGTGCAAGCCACGTGTCAGGGCGGGGCTGTACACGCCCCGGAGTCTCCCCTCAGAGGGAGCCACCACCCATGTACCAGTGGAAGCACCATGCTCCGTGCTGGGAGTCGACACGGTCGAGGAGCGGCTATGCCCGTGCAAGAGCATAAGCGTCATGCTCCACGCTGGTGATAAACAACTGGGGGCAGCCTAACGGCCGCACTACCTTAGGAGAGCCACCAGGCTCGATGCTCAGCCTCACCGCGCTGCCTTCCCCTCGGGAGGGTAGCACGAGGGGGCCAGGCACGGGTGCTATGCTCAGGCCATGCCTGGCATACGCCACCTTTCCAGGTCCCTCCGACCTGGTCTTTGCGCATCCCTCCCGAGCGAGAGCCCGACAAGGACACGTATGGGGGTTTTTGTTCGCACATCAAGGGGGACCCCTAGGCACCACGACCCAAGGGCCTAACTAGTCACGTAGCCCCTCACCCCTTGCTCTCGTCCTGGTGATCCGGACGCCCCAACGGCGGCTGAGATACGCGCGGGACCGGGCCCTGCCGACGCAGAACGCCAAGACCTACTCTCGCGTCTCCTTCCCGAGGGATATTCGTACGTCAAGGGGGACTCCTGAGCATCGTGACTCAGGAGCCTAACTGGCCACATAGCCCCTCACCCCTTGGTCTCATCCTGGCGATCTGGACGACCCAACGGCGGCTGATGTATGCGCGGGGGCGGGTGAGGGAGTCCTGGACTAAGCGGTCCTCGGGCATCCGACCTATTATCCATGGGCCGGACTGTTGGGCTGTGAAGACTTGAAGCCCGAAGATTGTACCCGTGTCCGGATTGGACTCTCCTTGGCGTGGAAGGCAAGCTTTGTGACCAACTATGAAGATTCCTTCTTATGTAACCGACTCCATGTAACCCTAGATTCTCCCGGTGTCTATATAAACCGGAGGGGTAGTCCGGAATAGATATACTCATTACCATAGCCATACAGAAAAGGCTTCTAGGGTTTAGCCATTACGATCTTGTGGTAGATCAACTCTTGTAATACTCATATTCATCAAGATCAATCAAGCAGGAAGTAGGGTATTACCTCCATAGAGAGGGCCCGAACCTGGGTAAACATCATGTCCCCCGTCTCCTGTTACCATCGACCTTAGACGCACAGTTCGGGACCCCCTACCCAAGATCCACCAGTTTTGACACCGACATTGGTGCTTTCATTGAGAATTCCACTTTGCCGTCAACGAAAGGTTCAATGGCCCATTCAACCGTCGATAATGACGCTGTCCAAGGAGAAACCTTCCTCCCCGGACAGATTTTCGTATTCGGCGGCTTCGTACTGCGGGCCAACTCGCTTGGCCATCTGGAGAAGATCGATAGCTATGCCCGTGGCCACCAGGTCAGATATGGAAACTTGAACTACGTCGCGGATACCCATGGAGACTTGATCTTCAACGGATTTGAGACCACGACGATCGCTCCCCATCGCTCCAACGAACATGATTAAATCTATCACCGGACCATATTCAGGAGATGGTTCCTGTAACTGCTACGGCCGTAGACCTGGAGCAGATCGCGCCATCCGAAGCCACGAAGTCCGCGGTGTTGCAGCCGCACACGGACTTAGCATCGTGCAGTACCTGCGTCAATGGAATTCTGGACTCGCTTCCGGCTATAAGTTCTGAACTACGCATGCCCGCGGGCGCAGGGCTGGATCGGTTATCAATCTTCGAGTTCAGCACCGCTGATATCTTCCAATACTCGCCCTTAGGCCAGGTTCTAAATTCACTAAAAAGCCTGTCCTTGGCGGGGGACTCACAGCCGAACTATGTCCGGTTCAAGCTAGAAGCTGACAATGGAGAATTTTGCTTCCCACCCACCACCCACTTCTAGCCACTATCGAGGACTCAACTGACATGCTTGATTATGGCTCCGAAGACATCGACGGTATAGACAACGATGATGACAAGGAGCAAGGCCAAGACCCGCCACTCATGGGACGTGGGACGGCCACCTCTTCGTATGACGTGTACATGGTTGATACACCGTAAGAAGCTAGCAATGATGACAAAGAAGATCCAGGTGAGAATAAACCTCCTGAGACACAGTCTAAGTACTGGCGTCCAGAACGCCGCTCTAAGTCACATCGGAGCAACACTGGTACCAGAGAAAACAGTACTCCCGACGACGTCGAAAATAATGAAGACCCTGTTGGAGCAAGATCCGAATAGAAGGAACAAGAAAACGGGCAAGACAGCCCCGATGAACAGGCCCCACCCAGTGACAATTCGGTGGACGACAATTACCTTCCGCTCTCCAAAGATGAGGTAAGCCTCGGCGACGAAGACTTCATCGTTCCCGAAGAACCCCTCGAGCAGGAGCGCTTCAAGTGCAGGCTAATAGCCACTGCAAGGAGCCTGAAAAAGAAGAAGCAGCAGCTTCAAGCTGGCCAAGACCTACTCAACGATAGATGGACCAAAGTCCTGGCCGCCGAAGAATACGGCCTTAGTGGCCCAGCCAAAAGCTACCGAAGCGTAGATTGCTACCTCAGTTTGATGACGAGGCGTTGGAGCCCGTACCATAACCACACAATGTGGCAGACCATCGACAACTCTGTCCAGATAAGGAGGCAACTCAAGCTGAACACCACACCGCCCCACCTCGCCGTAAAGGCAGGAATAACACAGCTCATGGTTGTACGGACGACCTTCAACGGGACTTGGATAGTAAAGTAGGACACTCAAGATCGATCTATGGATCGCAAGGGCGTGCCACGACGTGCGACGACAGCTACCTATTTGGACGTGACAAACCTAGCCACGCCCGAGCCGAGAACCGCAAAGGGGACACTATGTAGATGCCGATGACCTAAGTCACATAATCCAGCAGCCCGGAGAGTCAGCCAGGAAGCTCTGGACTCGGTTCTTAGTCAAAAAGAACCAAATCGTCGACTGTCCGGACGCGGAAGCCCTTGCGGCCTTCAGACACAGCGTCCGAGACGAATGGCTTGCACGCCACCTCGGTCAAGAAGGACCTAAATCCATGACAGCCCTTACCGCTCTAATGACCCGCTTTTGCGCGGGAGAAGATAGCTGGCTCGCTCGTAGAAGCAACATCACCTGCGACCCGGGCACTTCCGAAATCCGAGATGGCAATGGCAAGCCACGACGAAGTAAACACAACAGTCGCAATGATAATGAAGGATCACGCGACACAGCGATCAACGCCGGATTCAGCAATCCCAAACCCGGTCAATGGAAGAAGCCCTTCAAGGTGAACCGAGACGAACCATCCAACCTAGACAGGATATTGGACCGACCCTACCAAATTCACGGCCACCCCGATAAACCAGCTAATCATACTAACAGAAACTGCTGGGTCTTTAAGCAGGCCGGCAAGCTCAACGCCGAACACAAGGGGAGGAGGCCGCCAGGTGACAGGGACGACGGAGAGGTTCACCAACGAAATACCGGGAGTCAGAAGCAATTACCACCCAAGGATTGACTACCCCCGGAGCGGAAATAGCAGTCCGGCTTCCGCCGCCCACCGCGTACACCTGTAATATTTGTACCGCGCATACATCACTAGGCACTCAAGATACCATGGGCATTGGCGGAAGCACACTATGAACAATCCTACAAACATTCCCGTAACACTTTTCATCTATTTTCTTTTTATTTTTCACTATCTCTTAGAAACAGGTGACGAACAGGGTAAATATCTAAAACTGACTCTATCGGAGTTCGGACCTGTACACTCACCTAATGGGCTACTTCCATCAAGGATTCCCTTCACCGAGGACAGGCGGCGCAGACGTGCGACAGGAGGTCCAAAATAACTTTTTCTAAACCGCACTCTTTATTTCGAGCCTGTACTATGCCTCTTCCTCCGCCTCCGACTCCGTGCATGTCAAATAGCCGGGGTTGTGGCCTTTATATATATAAGGTAGTCATTGGCATATTGCTCAGGTCCCAGTAAACAGTATCCGAATTAATCATCCGTGTTGTTTCGCCAATAAATATTGCTCC